>NC_137658.1:29686703-29826703 GCF_963422515.1 Blennius ocellaris
GGTGCTGGTCTCTGGATCAAGAGAAGGTCTCCTCGGAGTCTTCGTTGCAAGAGAGGAGTGGAGGCCCCCAGGCCTCTGGTGTTAGCTGTGTGCTGACGCTGGATGAGCTGCTCTCCAGCAACTCACCTCCTTGGAGTTTGCTTTGCTAGAGAGCATGGAGGCTGGCTGAAAGCCTTTTGTTGAACGTTTGAATTCAGAGGTGTCAAGGCCTGAGAGCTTCAACCAATCAGTGACTGGCTGATTGCATGGGGGAAGAGTCTTGTGAGCAGAAAGGGGGGAGGAAGGTCCTGCAGAAGGCCCTCCTTGGATGGATGAATGCACTACAAGATTGTGGTCACTTCAGCCAATCGGAACAGATATGGAGTTTGAACAGAATTCTGGTCTATTAACAAAGATGTGGTGGATACAGGATGCTGATGGAGTGCCATACATATTATTCCTGGTTTATTAATGACCTGTGATAATCCACAGGCTCCAGATGCACTCATTAGTTTCATTTTCATCACACAGTTGGAAGAGTTCCCATCTATATTCAAATCACCCATGAAGTAAATTTCATGACTTGCATTACTGACATGATCCAGCATATCACAGATCTGATCTAAATACTCAATATGAGCACTAGGAGCTATGTAGCAACATCCAATCAGAATTGGCCTCAAATGTTTCAAAGTAACTTGTAGCCATATTACTTTTATATTAGAAGACATAAAATCTGGCATCACAGTGAATCCTGTTAATGGAGAGACATGGTCCAGCATGGAGTTGTACTAAAATCTTACTAACTCTCATACATGTGTGACCTTAAAGGTCTGCACAAAGCCTGATGACAGGCTGCTCAGCTTTGTTCTAGCAAAGCTGAGCAGCCTGTCATCAGGCTCAAGCACAAGATGGAAAACATGCAGAACAGTTGTTCTCCAGGAAGGAGACCAGACCCCATTGTAGTGGGTTCACAATTCTACATGCAGTGTTGATGGGAAGCATACAATGTGCACAAAAGGGATATTTTATACGTACACAGCATGCATCTGTATAAATGGGAAACAAACATTAATTTATGTAATTATGAGTAAAATCATTCAAATTAAAACCAACTTATTAACTTGACCTTATTTTAGCTCCATACAGAGCTTAGTATGCTACGAGCGTCGTCTTGGTTACTTATCTTTTCAAAGCAGAAGCCAGCTCTTTCATACTCATCTAAGTTTTAAAAAAAGTAAGAGGGTTGGCAGCAGATGCATAAGAGGCAATTTAATAGTGTCACCCATGAGACCAGAAATGTGGTATGGGGGAGGTTTTTCCTTTATCAATAGGATGGTTACAGTCTTTAAACGATGGATGAGCAGTGAAAAGTGCATGAAAAAAAGGTTTATTCATTATACAGATCAAATAAGACCCCAGTGGGAATGTTTTATTCCCAGTTTGCAAAAAGCCTGTACTGTGGATAGGTTTAATTTTCAGGTCTTCATGCCTTTAGCATTTACTCTGATAAACTTCAAATGATTAAGAACCACTCTTCTAATAGTTCATTGGAGCTCCAGAGAGTAGGACAGTTTCACAGCAGAGGTTCAATCAGACCTCAACATGCAGAAATGCTGCAGAAGCCACTTGACTCCACCATGGACGTCCATCAGGACAAAATTGATGTGAACAGGTCGGTCTGACCGGGAAATATGAGTCAGTAATGCCAGCCGCCCTGATGGCTGGAGGGAGTGAGACTATGACTTAAATGGTGGGAAGGCAAAGGGTTTACTCATAAAGAAACAAGACAACTTGAGGTATTGCGGTAATCTTGCCACAGCGGTTTGAAACTTTTCTGAAAAGAACACATAAAAACGAAGTGTTGTCATGAAGGAGTGTTTCCTTTCCACAGTTGCAAATAAATCTGCTGCTCATGTGGATTTGTTGGGTTTTTCTCTGTTAAAAGCACCAGGAAATGACAAGCATTGTTAAGATGCTTATTATACTGAAGTTATATTTAAAAATCCTAGAACACTTAAAGTAACAGAAACATCTGAACCCTTTCATAGTCAAAACTTTAGTGTTCATCTTGAATTGTTTATATATTGAGGCACAACAAAGACAATAATAAGAATTTAACAAAAGTCCACTTTTGTTAAATTCTTACACAAGAGGTGAATCAATGTCTTTGTCAGTAGTGATGAGAAACCCGACTCCTCGAACGGACTCACGGGTTTTTGAGTCGTTCACCCAAGTGAATCGGTCATTTGAGTCATTTGAGTCATTTGACTCATTTGATTCAGTTGCACTATTTCCACCCGCTCCAGGACCTGGAGGCTGAACTGCGACATGAACCAGGGGGAGAATCATGTATTCATAGTAAAATGATGAAACACTTCTGAGGAAAATAAACAATAAGTACACATTAGTTTTTAGTGGTCCTGGTCTCCTTATTCTAGATTATGTGTGTTGTTTTTGAGGTTTAGTTGAATCAGAAAATAAATTAGATAAATGATTAAACTGAATAAATACCTGGCATCCAGAATGGCAGATATACAGTATATATTAATGTATACATATGCTTTTATAGTTTTTTTTCTTCCAACATTCTGATTTTCTTTTTTTACTAGTATCTAATAAATAATCTAATAATAAATAATGTTATGTTCATAGGGCAGAACTAATTATAGGGGACAATATTAAATGTAACACAATACACGCTACAGTGGTATTTCAACATTGTTTATTGTGTATTTAGCCATGTATTATTCATGCATTTATCTCTACAAGTTTTGTGAAACAAACAATGTATTATTTTTTTCTCCGCCGTCACTCGGAGATTTTCAGGTGAGGGAGGGGGGGAGGACTCACCGCTCATGAGGTGAACGACACAGCGGAAGTGCTACTGACCGATTCAGTGAACGACTCTTTCGAGTTTCGAGGGGATTCGGTCATGTGAGCTGAACGATTGAAGCGAGGGGAGTCGGTCATGTGAGCTGAACGATTGAAGGGATGTGAGTCGGTCATTCGTGCTGAACGACACCTCCAAGCTGACTCGAGCTGCTGAAAGCCTCATGTGAATGTCAGGAGCCGGAAGCTGCTGTGCTTAGCAGCTGGCGTTACAGCTACAAGCTGCTTTTAGCAGAAAAAAGACAGAAAGATAAAAAATTCTTAAAATGCAAATGTTTATTTTTTTTCTGTCACAACCTCAAAGGTAAATGTGAAACATCACAATTGAAACGTCAAAAACGAAAATTTGGAATAGAAAGTAAACAGAAACTGGAACTTACACTTAAATGAATAAATACGAATAAAATAACTATGTGCAAAATGTAAATGAAGGCGTTTCACAAATTATGAATTAGTGCAAATCTCGTCAACAATCTTCCAAAGTAAATGGAAAAGATCCGTTCTGAAGGCACTGATGTTGCCACGATGCACAGTTTGGTTTTCATAACCTCCACTGTGTTTTTGAACACTGGGGCACCAGATCTCCACCACACAAGAAGGTCGGCCGTTCGGGGAAGGAGTTGCTCAGATAGGAAACCTTTCACTTCCAGCATTTTGATTTTCTTCTCACAACTCTCCAAAAGAGTTTTACTTCTATTAATAAATAACGTGATTTTCAAAGGGTGAAACTAATTATAGGGGACAGCATTGAAGGCAACAAAGTCGTATTTTTAACATAATTTATTGTGTATTTATTTCTTCAAGCTTTGTGAAACAAACAAATGTATTTTTTTTTCTTCTCCGCCGTCACTCAGAAACTTTCTGAGCGGAGCGCCGCTGCAGATTTTCAGGTGAGGGAGGGGGGGAGGGCTCACCGCTCATGAGGTGAACGATACAGCGGAAGTGCTACTGACCGATTCAGTGAACGACTCTTTCGAGTTTCGAGGGGAGTCGGTCATGTGCGCTGAACGATTGAAGGGAGGTGAGTCGGTCTGTCCAGGGCATTGGAGTCCAGTCTGCTGTGCTCCTCATGTCAAGGAGCAACCTGCGATTCATCAGTCTGTGCTGTCATCAAATAAAAGACTTGTTTGAACCCAGCCTGCCTCCAGAGTCCTGCACTTGGGTCCTGTCCGTATCCGTGACATTGTCTTGTTCTTGCTGTTCTACCTGACAGAATCACAATGCTATGAGAGCATCTGATAGAGCTCAGAGTTGCATGCATTAGTTATGAATTTCAGTCACCAGCATCTTATTGTCCTGCTGAGTGTGAGCTGATAAAAGCAAGGATGGATTTTCTCAATGTTTCAAAACCAAAATCAATGGCTTGTAAAACATTTTTTTGAAAGAAATCTATTAAAAGTGCAACAACAAAGGTTAACATAAATGTATTTAAAATTCCATGTTTAGCAAAAAATAAATAAACAAGTGTTTTAAAAGTCAGATCATTATAAATGGTGCTGCTATGCAGCTTTCTGACATATAGAGCTTCGACTTTCAGAGTAGCTGTCATCCATCAACTATTACCTACTTTAGATGACTGAATGATGCCTTTTATACAAAAAACTAAACAAAAAAAACAAAACAATACTGAATCACTGAAACAAAATGCACTAGTTGATGGAAGCAGAGCGGCTGGGTTGGGTGCCGATCCTCCACAGCAGCTTCATTTCAAGTCAAGTCCTTTATTTGTCACAAGCAGAATTATACACAGTATAAATGTGTTTATCACCTGACATAAACACACAAGAAAAATCTGTTTATGTGTGTCGAACATTAAAAAAAACCCCGCAAATATACATATAGAATATAGTCTATTATTCCACGTTCAGACTGACTGACTCAAGGTGAAAAAAGGCACTCCACAGAAATGTAAAAAAAACAAGAAGTCCTTTCTATGATGGAAATCTGCACAGATTCACAGCTGCATAAAGGAAGATAATGATGATGAATTGTAGAAACATTTCCGTTCATCTCAAACTTTTCCACTCTACTTTTAAGAAATGTAATCCAGATTGACAGTGTAAACAAAAAATATGTAAAATTTCAGTTGCAACATTGGTATTCTGTGTGTGTGTGTGTGTGCGTGTGTGTGTGTGTGTGTGTGTGTGTGTGTGTGTGTGTGTGGGGGGGGGGGGGGTGGCCTGCCTTATCTGTTAGTGAGACCAGAGAAAGCTTCATTGCCCTGTGACCCTAAGCTGGATGAAGCCGTCTAAAAATGGAGGAATTATATTTAGGGTGACAGGAGTTTCTAAACATTGTAGGACAAGTGGGAAAAATTAAATTGTGTGTTGGTCTTCAGGAAAGGGTGTTGTTAGAACTGTGTCTCTACGCCTCTGTCCTTAATCTAAAAAGGAAAAATTTAATAACATTAAAAAAGTCTATTTTCCATATTTCACTCATTGTCATAGTTTTTGATTTTTTTTTTTTCAAATGCTGCATCTGATAAATAACTCAATTCAGAAGGAGTGAATGATCTCAAAAAATGCATCTGCTTTGTTTTTCTGTTTAGAAATGCAAATTAAAAGGACATTTTTAAACTGGGGCATCTCTTGTCACATCCATGTGATGTCAGTGCATGCAGTGATCCCTATCCCTTTAAGAGGTTCAGATAAAGAAAGCATGAAATGCTCCCAGCGCCCATGACACGTGTGGCACCCAATAAAAGATCACGTGTTGAACTTTGCGTCACAGTGGATGAAAATCTGGAGAAAGTTATTTCATCCATTATACCACACACACACACACACACACACACACACACACACACACACACACACACACACACACACACACACACACACACACACACACACACACACACACACACGGAAGGAAAAGCCAGATATAAGGAAATACTTACTCTCAATATCAGTCTAATTGACCTGTATTTTGTAGAACTGGAAGGAAGGAATGGTTTTACATTTATGTGACAACGTTTTGAAAACAATGTTCAAATGGGGGCTTCAGCTCACCCGAGGATAGCCAAAGCACATGGTGGTTTATTTAGACTTTTTTTAGGTCGGGGGGGGGGGGGGGGGGGGGGTGTTGCTGGCATCTATCCTGGTGGGCGGTGGCCTGGCCTTGGGGGTGCTGGGGGGGTCTGCTCTGGGTTGGGGTGGTCCCGCTGGGGTGGGGTGGGAGTGCTTAGTGTCGGGCCCCAGCCAGGCCGTCTGGCCGAGGTGGGCGGGTGTGGGGCTTCGGGGCCTTGGGGGCTAGGTGCCCTCCCTTTTCTGGTGGGGGTGCCCACTGTGGTGCCGGGGGTGGGTCCTCCATCTGCCTTCCTCCCGCCCCCGCTGGGGTGGGTTGGCCCCTGCTGCCATGCTCCGGGTCTTCCTCACTCCCGGATCTGGGTGGGTGGGGGACAGTGGGGCACCTAGTTTGGATGTACAGCTCACTGAGGATGACCCCCTGGGCCGTGTATATGGGAGATGGTCCTGGAGGGTGTGTGTGTGTGTGTGTGTGTGTGTGTGTGTGTGTGTGTGGAGAGAGAGAGAGGTGGAGGGAGTGTGTATGTGTGTGTTAGATGTGTGATGAACTACAAAACAAGATGGCGGATCACAAGAAACTACATTCAAATGGAGGTTATCAGAGAACAGGAAGTCTGTCCTGGGTCTCCACCATGTGCTGGAGAACAATGGAACATGGAAGCTAGTCTTTAGCATCTGCTTCCTGTGTGTCTCTGCTAAAGGACCATTTCTAGAATGAGTTGATGTGAATGAGACTTGTTTTGTAAAACGTCAGGAGTCGTCAGATGGTGTTCAGTTACTGTGTGATGTTGTCTTTGATGTGATATGTGTAGGGTTGTGAGTTAACTAGTTAGTAAAGCAAAGATTAGCATGCAGACCCTGTCTGTGGCAGAGCTAACGTTGGTTTACAGGTTGATAACTGCTCCTAATATCATTATCAATAGAACTCAATCACTGTAACAGAATCAACACATCTTCATAAAGTTAAACAGTTCTATCATAGCATCAGGTTTAACTAATCTCAGGTAAAGCCCAGTTGTTGTTCCCACTTCCTTGAAGGAGTTCAGTTGTTGTCCTGCTGGAGGGAAGCTGGTGTCTTCTCCTGTAGTTAGCACCTCCTGCTAACTGTGGTTGCTGGTTCTGCAGGCTGAGGAGAAGAAGATGAAGTTGATGTTTCAGGAGTCCTTCTTTGCAGCTCCTGGTTGTTCCTTTGTCCAGACTGAGGAGCTGGTCGCTCAGGTCTGTGATGGTTTTCCTGCTGGTTGAGGAAAACACAAAGAAGTTCTGTGAGGCGTCGTTTCCCTGGTCCGTCCTGGAGGAACTGGTTGGTTTTCCTGGTTGATGGGAGATCAGACTCTGGGTGCTGGTGTGTGTGTGTGTGTATGTGTGCAGACATAAGGAAAGTAGGCTAAAGGCTTGTCATAATGGATGTGTCTGTGGTGTCATGACTCCCAGTCCTTATTCTCTTGGAACTTGGTAGTTTTATTTTGACAGTCACAGTAATAACAATCCAACTTGGTAAACTTATAAGAAAAAAAATCTCAAGAGGCACTCAAGAGGGTAATGATTAAAACACCTTGCTTGTCTGATAAAAAACATGCCTTTGCGTTTCAGCCTGAAAGGCCTTCATCAGGGATCCCTAAACTGAAGAGCACCAGAGGCACACTTTTCTACACACAAGCCAGTGACGACGCCGGAGTTCTTTTTTGAGGGTGCTATGGGGGAGCTCGATCTTACAGTGATGTGCTGGAGAATTTAGGGGTCTCGAGTTTACTGTAATGCTGACAATATGCGCGCACTGCACCTTGCACATAACAGTCGCTCACATACAGTAAAAGCTCTGCTATTTAAAACAATATTATGCTACACAAAACACAAGATGTTTAGCCAGAGTGATAAAGATGAAAGTTTTACAAGCCTGTCACTTAAACGCACCACTAAATGGAAACTTGAACACAAGTATTTCACTGATGGAGCCTCAACAGCAGCAGGAAGCAAAACATACACAGCAAATCATTTAGGCCTCACACACAAAGACACTAACTCCTGCTGACAGTCACCAAAACCTACACAGAAAGAAACATATCTGGTTCAATGGATCTAATTATATTAATAAGAGAGAACCAGGAGTCAGAGTTCGAATCTCAAACACTAAATAGGCCATGATCGTCACTAGTGGTGTTCCGATCGATTGGCCACCCATAATTATCGGCTGATATCCGTGGAAAACATGTGATCAGTGTTTGCCGATTATTGCCTTTCATCGCCCATTACGAACCCCGTTCCCTGCATGTCGGCCATGTGGAACCTTGAGATCTGTGAGAGAGATGTAAAGTTTGTATCCTGCAACAAAAAACTACCTGGCAGGGGAAGCATGTTAAAAGGCTTCAACACAACAAACTTGATCCGACATTTGAAGAAAAAACACTTGACGGACTACGGTGAGTTTTTGAGGCTCATGGCGACAGGCAACGCAGCTCACGTTTGGCAATCCTCATCCTCATGAGCATGACCGTCAGAAGACTCAGCAAATCACCAGGAATATCATTGAATTCATGGGACAAGATGACCAGCCTCAGTGGTGTGGAAGACACCGGGTTCCGCTGACTCTCTCTCATGTGGAACCGCACTACGTGCTACTGGGACGTAAACATTTCACTGACGTAGTCCTGCCAGAGCTCCACACAGTGTACTGACGTAGTCCTGCCAGAGCTCCACCACAGTGCACTGACGTAGTCTTGCCAGAGTTCCACACAGTGTACTGACGTAGTCTTGCCAGAGCTCCACCACAGTGCACTGACGTAGACTGGCCAGAGCTCCACCACAGTGTACTGACGTAGTCCTGCCAGAGCTCCACCACAGTGTACTGACGTAGACCGGCCAGAGCTCCACCACAGTGTACTGACGTAGTCCTGCCAGAGCTCCACCACAGTGTACTGACATAGACCGACCAGAGCTCCACACAGTGTACTGGCGTAGACCGGCCAGAGCTCCACCACAGTGTACTGACGTAGTCCTGCCAGAGCTCCATCACAGAGTACTGACGTAGACCGGCCAGAGCTCAACCACAGTATACTGACGTAGTCCTGCCAGAGCTCCACCACATTGTACTGACGTAGACCGGCCAGAGCTCCACACAGTGTACAGACGTAGACTGGCCAGAGCTCCACACAGTGTACTGACGTAGTCCTGCCAGAGCTCCACCACATTGTACTGACGTAGACCGGCCAGAGCTCCACACAGTGCACTGACGTAGTCTTGCCAGAGTTCCACACAGTGTACTGACGTAGTCTTGCCAGAGCTCCACACAGTGTACTGACGTAGACTGGCCAGAGTTCCACACAGTGTACTGACGTAGACCGGCCAAAGATCCACCACAGTGCACTGACGTAGACTGGCCAGAGCTCCACCACAGTGCACTGACGTAGACTGGCCAGAGCTCCACCACAGTGCACTGACGTAGTCCTGCCAGAGCTCCACCACAGTGTACTGACGTAGACCGGCCAGAGCTCCACCACAGTGTACTGACGTAGTCCTGCCAGAGCTCCACCACATTGTACTGACGTAGACCGGCCAGAGCTCCACACAGTGTACTGACGTAGACTGGCCAGAGCTCCACACAGTGTACTGACGTAGTCCTGCCAGAGCTCCACCACATTGTACTGACGTAGACCGGCCAGAGCTCCACACAGTGCACTGACGTAGTCTTGCCAGAGTTCCACACAGTGTACTGACGTAGTCTTGCCAGAGCTCCACACAGTGTACTGACGTAGACTGGCCAGAGTTCCACACAGTGTACTGACGTAGACCGGCCAAAGCTCCACCACAGTGCACTGACGTAGACTGGCCAGAGCTCCACCACAGTGCACTGACGTAGACTGGCCAGAGCTCCACCACAGTGCACTGACGTAGTCCTGCCAGAGCTCCACCACAGTGTACTGACGTAGTCCTGCCAGAGCTCCACCACAGTGCACTGACGTAGTCTTGCCAGAGTTCCACACAGTGTACTGACGTAGTCTTGCCAGAGCTCCACCACAGTGCACTGATGTAGTCTTGCCAGAGCTCCACACAGTGTACTGACGTAGACCGGCCAGAGCTCCACACAGTGTACTGACGTAGACCGGCCAGAGCTCCACCACAGTGTACTGACGTAGACCGACCAGAGCTCCACACAGTGTACTGACGTAGACCGGCCAGAGCTCCACCACAGTGTACTGACGTAGTCCTGCCAGAGCTCCATCACAGTGTACTGACGTAGACCGGCCAGAGCTCCACCACAGTGTACTGACGCAGTCCTGCCAGAGCTCCACCACAGTGCACTGACGTAGACCGGCCAGAGCTCCACCACAGTGTACTGACGTAGACCGGCCAGAGCTCCACCACAGTGTACTGACGTAGTCCTGCCAGAGCTCCATCACAGTGTACTGACGTAGACCGGCCAGAGCTCCACCACAGTGTACTGACGCAGTCCTGCCAGAGCTCCACCACAGTGCACTGACGTAGACCGGCCAGAGCTCCACCACAGTGTACTGACATAGACCGACCAGAGCTCCACACAGTGTACTGGCGTAGACCGGCCAGAGCTCCACCACAGTGCACTGACGTAGTCCTGCCAGAGCTCCATCACAGAGTACTGACGTAGACCGGCCAGAGCTCCACCACAGTGTACTGACGTAGTCCTGCCAGAGCTCCACCATATTGTACTGACGTAGACCGGCCAGAGCTCCACCACAGTGTACTGACGTAGTCCTGCCAGAGCTCCATCACAGAGTACTGACGTAGACCGGCCAGAGCTCCACCACAGTGTACTGACGTAGTCCTGCCAGAGCTCCACCATATTGTACTGACGTAGACCGGCCAGAGCTCCACACAGTGTACTGACGTAGACTGGCCAGAGCTCCACACAGTGTACTGACGTAGTCCTGCCAGAGCTCCACCACATTGTACTGACGTAGACCGGCCAGAGCTCCACACAGTGCACTGACGTAGTCTTGCCAGAGTTCCACACAGTGTACTGACGTAGTCTTGCCAGAGCTCCACACAGTGTACTGACGTAGACTGGCCAGAGTTCCACACAGTGTACTGACGTAGACCGGCCAAATCTCCACCACAGTGCACTGACGTAGACTGGCCAGAGCTCCACCACAGTGCACTGACGTAGTCCTGCCAGAGCTCCACCACAGTGTACTGACGTAGTCCTGCCAGAGCTCCACCACAGTGCACTGACGTAGTCTTGCCAGAGTTCCACACAGTGTACTGACGTAGTCTTGCCAGAGCTCCACCACAGTGCACTGACGTAGTCCTGCCAGAGCTCCACCACAGTGTACTGATGTAGTCCTGCCAGAGCTCCACCACAGTGTACTGACGTAGACCGGCCAGAGCTCCACCACAGTGTACTGACGTAGACCGACCAGAGCTCCACACAGTGTACTGACGTAGACCGGCCAGAGCTCCACCACAGTGTACTGACGTAGTCCTGCCAGAGCTCCATCACAGTGTACTGACGTAGACCGGCCAGAGCTCCACCACAGTGTACTGACGCAGTCCTGCCAGAGCTCCACCACAGTGCACTGATGTAGACCGGCCAGAGCTCCACCACAGTGTACTGACGTAGACCGGCCAGAGCTCCTCCACAGTGTACTGACGTAGTCCTGCCAGAGCTCCACCACAGTGTACTGACATAGACCGACCAGAGCTCCACACAGTGTACTGGCGTAGACCGGCCAGAGCTCCACCACAGTGTACTGACGTAGACCGGCCAGAGCTCCTCCACAGTGTACTGACGTAGACCGGCCAGAGCTCCACCACAGTGTACTGACGTAGTCCTGCCAGAGCTCCATCACAGAGTACTGACGTAGACCGGCCAGAGCTCCACACAGTGTACTGACGTAGTCCTGCCAGAGCTCCACCACATTGTACTGACGTAGACCGGCCAGAGCTCCACACAGTGCACTGACGTAGTCTTGCCAGAGTTCCACACAGTGTACTGACGTAGTCTTGCCAGAGCTCCACACAGTATACTGACGTAGACTGGCCAGAGTTCCACACAGTGTACTGACGTAGACCGGCCAAATCTCCACCACAGTGCACTGACGTAGACTGGCCAGAGCTCCACCACAGTGCACTGACGTAGTCCTGCCAGAGCTCCACCACAGTGTACTGACGTAGTCCTGCCAGAGCTCCACCACAGTGCACTGACGTAGTCTTGCCAGAGTTCCACACAGTGTACTGACGTAGTCTTGCCAGAGCTCCACCACAGTGCACTGACGTAGTCCTGCCAGAGCTCCACCACAGTGCACTGACGTAGTCTTGCCAGAGCTCCACACAGTGTACTGACGTAGACCGGCCAGAGCTCCGCACAGTGTACTGACGTAGACTGGCCAGAGCTCCACCACAGTGTACTGACGTAGTCCTGCCAGAGCTCCACCACAGTGTACTGACGTAGACCGGCCAGAGCTCCACCACAGTGTACTGACGTAGACCGGCCAGAGCTCCACACAGTGTACTGACGTAGACCGGCCAGAGCTCCACCACAGTGTACTGACGTAGTCCTGCCAGAGCTCCATCACAGTGTACTGACGTAGACCGGCCAGAGCTCCACCACAGTGTACTGACGCAGTCCTGCCAGAGCTCCACCACAGTGCACTGACGTAGACCGGCCAGAGCTCCACCACAGTGTACTGACGTAGACCGGCCAGAGCTCCTCCACAGTGTACTGACGTAGTCCTGCCAGAGCTCCACCACAGTGTACTGACATAGACCGACCAGAGCTCCACACAGTGTACTGGCGTAGACCGGCCAGAGCTCCACCACAGTGTACTGACGTAGTCCTGCCAGAGCTCCATCACAGAGTACTGACGTAGACCGGCCAGAGCTCCACCACAGTGTACTGACGTAGTCCTGCCAGAGCTCCACCACATTGTACTGACGTAGACCGGCCAGAGCTCCACACAGTGTACTGACGTAGTCCTGCCAGAGCTCCACCACATTGTACTGACGTAGACCGGCCAGAGCTCCACACAGTGCACTGACGTAGTCTTGCCAGAGTTCCACACAGTGTACTGACGTAGTCTTGCCAGAGCTCCACACAGTATACTGACGTAGACTGGCCAGAGTTCCACACAGTGTACTGACGTAGACCGGCCAAATCTCCACCACAGTGCACTGACGTAGACTGGCCAGAGCTCCACCACAGTGCACTGACGTAGTCCTGCCAGAGCTCCACCACAGTGTACTGACGTAGTCCTGCCAGAGCTCCACCACAGTGCACTGACGTAGTCTTGCCAGAGTTCCACACAGTGTACTGACGTAGTCTTGCCAGAGCTCCACCACAGTGCACTGACGTAGTCCTGCCAGAGCTCCACCACAGTGCACTGACGTAGTCTTGCCAGAGCTCCACACAGTGTACTGACGTAGACCGGCCAGAGCTCCGCACAGTGTACTGACGTAGACTGGCCAGAGCTCCACCACAGTGTACTGACGTAGTCCTGCCAGAGCTCCACCACAGTGTACTGACGTAGACCGGCCAGAGCTCCACCACAGTGTACTGACGTAGACCGGCCAGAGCTCCACACAGTGTACTGACGTAGACCGGCCAGAGCTCCACCACAGTGTACTGACGTAGTCCTGCCAGAGCTCCATCACAGTGTACTGACGTAGACCGGCCAGAGCTCCACCACAGTGTACTGACGCAGTCCTGCCAGAGCTCCACCACAGTGCACTGACGTAGACCGGCCAGAGCTCCACCACAGTGTACTGACGTAGACCGGCCAGAGCTCCTCCACAGTGTACTGACGTAGTCCTGCCAGAGCTCCACCACAGTGTACTGACATAGACCGACCAGAGCTCCACACAGTGTACTGGCGTAGACCGGCCAGAGCTCCACCACAGTGTACTGACGTAGTCCTGCCAGAGCTCCATCACAGAGTACTGACGTAGACCGGCCAGAGCTCCACCACAGTGTACTGACGTAGTCCTGCCAGAGCTCCACCACATTGTACTGACGTAGACCGGCCAGAGCTCCACACAGTGTACTGACGTAGTCCTGCCAGAGCTCCACCACATTGTACTGACGTAGACCGGCCAGAGCTCCACACAGTGTACTGACGTAGTCCTGCCAGAGCTCCATCACAGTGTACTGACGTAGACTGGCCAGAGCTCCACACAGTGTACTGACGTAGACCGGCCAAAGCTCCACCACAGTGCACTGACGTAGACTGGCCAGAGCTCCACCACAGTGTACTGACGTAGACCGGCTCTGGCCGGTCTACGTCAGTACACTGTGGTGGATCATGACATGACACAAACATGACTTCCTTTAGTCATGAAATCATGACTAAAGGAAGAATGTGAACCAGGATCTCAGCTCTTCATCCATCAGGTCCAGGTTTCACACTGAGGGAGTAAAAATAATAAAAAGGACTTTTTTTCTGTATTTACTTGAGTCCTGTTGATAAAACTTTGATGAGAAAGACTTTATATTGTTAATAGAGGCTACAGAGTTTAACATTTTAACATTTTCGGTTGGTGGTGTGCCTCAAGATTTTTACAAAGAAAAAAGTGTGCCTTGGCTCAAAAAGGTTGAAAAACACTGGTATAGACAAACAAAACAGACATTATTTTTAGGGCTTTGCGACTATTTTTGGAATTACGGAAAATGAGCAAAGCATTTGTATCATTTCACAGAAAAATTGTTTACACATACCTGCAGATTCTGTCTCAAGTACAGACAGAAACGGTCATTAGATGGTCATTGAAATTGTGCAGACCATCTCTCCACTCCTGGTAGCGATACCTCATGCTGCACTGGGGACACTTCTGATTGTAAGTGGAGACATCTGAAATGGAGATGAATGCAAGATATTAAGACATAAAATAAGCTGTATGCTGAGGTAAAAAACCTGTATAACTTCCCTTGGATTACACCACCCATGCCAATAATTCTGTCTTTGTTTGTGATTCGGATGACCTCGTCCAATTCAGGATTTCCAGGACACATCTTGCATGTCCTTTCAGCTGGGAACAACTGATGTGGGTAGTCTGTGTTGGCTCTTGAAGATTTGACCTCCTCGGGAAGAGTGGTTGGGATCTTCTTGTTCTCATGAACAAATCTCACATATCTTTCAATCCCTGCACTGTGGGGGTGAGCTGCAGAATGAGTCACTACAGGTGCCGCTGTTGAGGTTATCAAAAGCCCCGTTTCCAAAGCCCCGTTTCCACCGCACAAAAAGTGCCGGGCCAGACCGGTCTAAACCGTTCCGGTTCGCGTGTCACCACAGGAACCGCTCCAGACCGCTCCAAAGGCGACCGCTTTTCTGATTTTCTGCTCCCCTTCCGTTGGGGTACCAGGACCATGGAACGGGTCTGAGGTTGAGGAGCTGTCTGCCGATTGGTCAGTGATTTACTACACGCCCTCAATATTTTAATGTCTGTCTGCTGATTGGTCAGTGATTTACTACACGCCCTCAATACGTTAATGTGTCGGCTGGATGAATCCTCTGCTGTCAGTGTGGTCAGCTGTGCTGAGCACACTGAGTCCCACATGGACAGAACCTATATAAACATATATGTTTAATATAGGTTTTGATATAGGTTTTGAATATATGTGACATATATAAAATTGGCCGTTTTCCTATATTTTATGCACATATATGGACCTATATGCACAGATAGGTCCAGATAGCTCAGGTGGCAAAGCAACGGACTGGTACACGGGAGACCCTGGTTCGATTCCGGCTTGGGGTACTGAGCAATTAACAGCATCCAGTGTGGGTCCTTGGGCAAGACCCTTCACGCTACTGCATGGAAAGAACCTATATAAACATATATGTTTTGGATATATGTGGCATATATAAAATTGGCCGTTTTCCTATATTTTATGCACATATATGTACATATATGTACCTATATGCACATATAGGTACCTATATACGCATATAGGTACCTATATGTGCATATAGGTACATATATGTGCATAATATATAGGAAAACGGCCAATTTTATATATGCCACATATATCCAAAACCTATATCAAAACCTATATTTAAACATATATGTTTATATAGGTTCTTTCCATGTGGGGAACGGGGCCCGGAGCCGGAAAACCGCTGGAGGAAAATGGACTGACGTCTGACCGGGGTCGCGGCGCAGAACTCACAGGCAAAAATTCCCCCAGATGCACGGGACACACAAGCACTCGAGACGGACAAACAGCGACGCAATCCGCCTTACCAGCCACATGCCGAATATCGGTCGTAAACTCGGAGATGGATAACAAATGGCGCTGCTGGCGAGCAGACCACGGCTCCATCACCTTAGACATCGCAAAGGTCAACGGTTTGTGATCCGCATAAGCTGTGAATGAACGACCCTCCAAAAGGAAACGAAAATGACGAGTTGCCAGATAGAACGCCAACAACTCAGGGTCAAAAACACTATACTTGCATTCACTATCCCGTAGCTTGCGGCTGAAAAATGCAAGAGGCTGCCAAACTCCAGCCACCTACTGTTCCACCACAGCTCCCACCACTATATCAGACACGTCAGTCGTTAAAGAGAGGGGTGCTGAAGGTGCTGGATGGACCAGAAGGGCTGCATCAGCAAGAGCAGACTTGGCACTTTCAAAAGCCTGGACACGATCTGGTGTCCAGTCAACTGGATCAGAGCCTTTCTTCACACACAAAGCCCCATAAAGTGGCTGCAGAAGGTGGGCGGCACGCGGAAGAAAACGGTTGTAGAAATTAATCATGCCCAAAAACTCCTGCAGGGCCTTAACAGAGGCCGGACGAGGGAAATCTGTCACCGCTTGCACCTTAGAAGGCAATGGAATGGCACCCTGAGCTGAAATACCATGACCCAAACAGTCAATCACAGGCAGACCAAACTGGCACTTGGCAGGATTGACAATAAGGCCATGTTCCTCAAGGCGCTGAAAAACTTGCTTCAGATGCAACAAATGCTCCTCAGCTAAAGAACTAGCCACCAAGATGTCGTCCAGGTAAACAAACACGAAAGCGAGGTCGCGCAGCACTGAGTCCATCAACCTCTGAAAAGTCTGTGCTGCCCCTTTAAGGCCAAAAGGCATGCGCAGGAACTCAAAAAGCCCGAACGGGGTAATCACTGCAGTCTTAGGCACATCATCTGCACACAGGAACCTGGTGAGAACCACCAGGTCCACTTTAGAAAACACAGACGTGCCAAACGCACAGAAAAGTCTTGAATATGCGGAACGGGATAGCGATCATGCACAGTGACATTGTTAAGGCGGCGAAAATCTCCACATGGCCGCCATGAAGCGTCTGCCTTCGGCACCATGTGAAGCGGCGAGGCCCGCGGGCTGTTAGAACGCCTCACGATGCCAAAACGCTGCACATTGGCAAACTCCTCTTTAGCAATAGCTAGCTTCTCCGCGTCTAAGCGACGTGCACGCGCAAAAATCGGCGGGCCCGTGGTAGCAATGAGATGCTCGACGCTGTGCTTCGTCACTGTGGTGGAAAATACAGGCTTGGTCAAAGACGGATTGTGGTGGGGTTCTCATTCAGTCCAAATAATACTAATAATAATAACCACCACGCTCAATATGGCAAGTTGACTGTGCATTTATTTTCCTCAAAATAGTGCTGGTGCTCAGTATTTACAGTGCAAAAACAAAACCCAAACAAAAACTGATCTCAGTCCTTCCCTCAGCTTTCAGGAGTTCCCTGTGGCCTGTGCTCCCCCGAGCACCTGCAGGGACAGACTCCCTCTCGTACAGTTTCCCACCCTGCGTTTAAAGGGTAAACCCCTCCCCCGGGCATGGGATGACTTCTCTTAGCCAATCAAATTCATGAAAATATATATTCAACTCCTTTTTTAAACGGATCCTCAATTTTTCTTCTAAAGTAAACAAAAACATTTTCCACTGCAAAACGGCAAATAATTCCATTCAAAAAGAAAAATAAACAATTATTCCAAAGTACCTCGTGATCACATGACCAAACCTCAGTGCAGGTGAGCTCCATAGTCTCGGAGTTAGCTCCGCCCCGTCTTGGCTCTCCACTGCCGTGAGGCGTCATGTCACGGTAAGCGTTTCTGTGTGTATGTATGGATGTGTGAATGTGTGAATGTTTGTGTAGGTAAACCACAGCAGTCAGGTGTGCACCCCTGTCTGGCTATGCTAACGGTTGGAGAGAGAGGGCGATGAGCTAATTGAACCTGATGTGCAGTACGGAGGGGAATGAGGAAGTGAGTGTGACGTGTATGTTTGGGTGTATGAGTGCGTGTGTGTGTGTGACAGTGTGCCGCTGCCCTGTTACTGCTCCGTCACATTATTCCCCTCCTCCGGGAGGTTGGCGATGTGCGGCAACCTGGACAAATAGTCTGCCACCACATTGGCTTTTCCTGCTCGATGTCTGATTTCAAATTTGAACGGCTGTAGGGACAGATACCAGCGTGTGAGTTGACTGTTATGGTCCTTCATTGTGTGGATCCAGGTGAGGGCTCGGTGATCGGTGTCCAGGTCAAATTCTCGCCCAAGCAAATAGTACCTCAGGCTCTCCAACGCCCACTTAATAGCCAGGTCCTCTTTCTCCAAAGCAGAATACTTGGACTCACGGGGCTGAAGCTTGGAAGCTCAGGTACATGATTGGCCGTTCTTCTCCAGGATCTCCTTGGGCCAACACCGCTCCCAGTCCCACCTCTGATGCGTCCACCTGCACCACAAACTTCTTGTCAAAATCCGGGCTCATGAGAACAGGGGATGAACAGAGAAGGGCCCTGAAGGCTCTCTCATAGTCATCAGTCCAGGTGACAGGATTTCTCTGGTCCTTGCAGGTCAAAGCTGTGAGTGGAGTCGCGATGCTCGCAAAGTGCGGCACAAATCTCCGATACCACCCAGCCAAGCCTAGGAACGAGCGGGCTTCTTTCTTGGTGCGGGGTCGAGGGCAGTCCCGGATAGCTTCCACTTTTTCCAATTGGGGCCTCACCTCTCCTCGTCCCAGCTGATAGCCCAAGCACCGTGCCTCCTGCCGTGCCCACTCACACTTTGCCGGATTGAGGGTCAATCCAGCCTCCTGAATTTTTCCAAGTACCAAGATCAGGTGTTGTAGATGCTCCTCCCATGTGCTGCTGAAGATCACCACATCGTCCAGGTAAGCAGCACTACAGTGGTCATACCCCTGTAGCGCTCGGTCCATCAGCCTCTGGAATGTGGCCGGGGCTCCATGCAGGCCAAAAGGCATCATGGTGAATTGGAACAATCCTGCTGGGGTCTGGAACGCTGTGTATTGTCTGCTTTCCTTTGCCAATGACACCTGCCAGTACCCCTTACATAGGTCAAGGGTGGTGATGAACTTGGCTGCACCGATCTTCTCCAACAACTCCTCAATCCTTGGCATAGGGTAGGTGTCAAACTCTGAGACTGCATTGAGCTTTCTGAAGTCCATGCAGATCCGAAGTGACCCATCCTTTTTGAAGACGATGACCACTGGGCTGCACCACTCAGAGTTTGAAGGCTCAATTACCCCGAGGTGAAGCATCTCCTCCACCTCCTGTCTCAGCCTCCCCACCAGCTGCTGAGGAACCCGATACGGCCGCTGGCGGATGGGTTGAGTGTCTTTCAGGCGTATGGCATGCTCAATGAAGGTCCCGTGTCCCAGGCCGGCAAGTCCGTGCCGGCTGAAGGGAGGAGGCTCAGCTGGAGGGAGGAGGCTCAGCTGCGAGCCGGAGTCCACCAGAAAACGCTTCCCTGACACCGAGTCTTTGACGAAAAGCAGCTCACATCGTCCACCAGCACCCACAGCTGCGACTGAGTGCTGGCGCTGGCGTTTCCCGGCGCCTCGAACGAGCAAGGAGGGACGCAGTGTCGCGCCTTAGCGCCAAAATGCTGATGAAAGAAGCACATGCTGGTCCCGTGTCGTCCCCGGGCGGCGACTCCGGCCACCACCGCAGGGTCTGCGTCCTCCGTCACCAGCTGGGGGGGCTCCGCTCCCACACCTTGTACCGCAAATCTCCTTGTCGCCAGCAGAACTCGATCCGCCTCCTCGGCAAAACCACGGAAGTCGCCTTCGGCCAAGCAGCGGGAGTTAACCAAAGCTGCGCACGCTGGCGCAGGAACAAGTGAAGAAAAAGGAATCCCCCCTCGTCCTCGCCCAACAGCGACAGCATGTCGTCAATCAAGTCCACGGCCGAGCCGTCTGCTAAACCAGGCAGT
Source organism: Blennius ocellaris (assembly GCF_963422515.1). Taxonomy (NCBI): domain Eukaryota; kingdom Metazoa; phylum Chordata; class Actinopteri; order Blenniiformes; family Blenniidae; genus Blennius; species Blennius ocellaris. Next base: position 29,706,768 of record NC_137658.1, read on the forward strand.
AGAGGAGTTTATCCGCCCTCTCGGGGGCAGAAAGGCAGAACCTCCACAGCAGGAGCTGCTTCAGCGCGGTGAATTTCCCGAGCCGCGGGGGAGCGCCAGGAGCTGGATTACTCGCCTGGTGGACTGCTGGTCCAAAGCTGCGATAGTCAAGTAGTACCTCTGCTCATCCTCCGTGATTCCTCGCAGTCGGAAGAGCGCCTCGACATGCACAAACCACGAAGCCGGGTCATTTTGCCAGAAGTCGGGAAGCCTCGGAGCCGTGGCGAAAACCGCCGTCCGACCCGGCTGAGGAGACGAGGACGAATCAACGTCACAGTCTTCTGCTTCCTCGAACATGTCCATTACGGGGTCACCAATGTGGCAGGATGAAGGATGAGGCAGAGCTGACGGTAGGAACACGTCTTTATTTCGTAACTCACAGAAATCGACTGGAAAAGCCCGCAACAGCCCGGGCGTGGGAGAACTCAAACCCCGCCCCTTTTCCCATAATCCTCTGGATGAGAGGCCTGGACTATAACGGCCGCACAATATATTAGATATTCAGTCTCTCTCATAACCATTAAACTTTTTCTAATTTGGATGCACTGATAAAAACACAGCAATCCCAGTCAAATTGTGTACATCCAGTAATGCAGTATGATAAAAAATACCAGTACGGGTCTAAATAAACCAACACATGGAACAAAGATTAAAAAAAAAGAGCCACATAACATTCGAGATGATCTTACTTGAATTGCTCCAAACATAACTATATAACTACTCTTACTCTAACTAATACTGATATAATGACACCTATCAACCATGTCCTACTTATTAGTACAGGCTGATGCTCATTGTATTGAGGTTTTTCACCAACGTGACGAAATTCAGTCATTTTGGACATAAACACAACTAAATGCTATAATGAAGCTGCAGTTAGCAGGAGTGATAAATGATGGAACACAGTAAAGCTGTCCACAACTGTGAGTTGTCTGGACGGAGAAATAAAACAGCAGAGATATGTGAACAGACTGGCACAGTTGTGGATAGATGAACATATCTGTTCCCTCATGGAAGGTTGTGAAGCGTGATCTGGCTACGGTCTTCCAGTACGAGTATAACCATCTTTACAACTATGCTCCTCATTTGGTTGGACAAAACACCAGTATGCGCAGTGTTAATATAGTATGAAAAAGAAATACTGGTAAGGGTCAATGTTAGACTATAAGTCTCTTAATACTGATATAACTCCACCTACCATTTGATTCTTATTAGTGCAGACTGATATTTTCTGCATAGAGTAGAATGCAATTATTTACCTAAGCAGAAGACAGTCCTTTACTCTGTTGAGCTTCGATTACACGTGTGAAGAAAACAAGACGAAACAAAAAATGTGCATTTGAACAGCGCGGCACACATGTCTTTTCCGGCAAGTGGGTCCCGTGTGTCACTTCCTGCATGTTCGGTCGGAACGTAACTTGCTGTGGGTCGGCCTCCGTCAACGTAATTCCCTATGTGTTCAGTCCTAGACGTCACTTCCTGTATGTCGCTTCTGTGAACGTCACTTCCGTTGCGTCAATTTGTGTCATTTCCAGTCACGATTCTGCCTTGCACTATATCCAGATGGCGGCGACCAGTAAACAAGTATGGCGGCGCCCGCAACACCGCCATCTTGTATTTCCCCAGTGACATCTCTTGTATAATTCTAGTCCTACTGAATCTTGTTGTTTTTCTCATTATTAAACATAGAACCATTTGTATGGATAAAAAGCAAAATGTATTATATGATGCACAAAATATATTACGTTTTCTTAAAAAAAAAAAGTGGAAACCCACATTTTGTAATAACTGTTGCAATATGTAACAAGTTATAACAAAATGTGGGATTATTACATCATGAGTTGAATATTTATTACATTATTATATGATGCAGCGCTACACACCTGCCATTGTGGCTGGTAGATTTTTAAAGTTACAAGACAATCAGTATTTCTACCTGCCATTTCTTTTTTCTTTCTGGTGGTACCTGAACATATCACAAAGGCTTCTTGTTTATCCAGTTCTAAAATATCTTAAAATGTATTGTTGCTCACTGGCTTTTGACCCAACATGAGTTGTTCATCTGATTTTTCATTTAAAAACATATATATATATTTAATATTTTACTCACATTACAATGCATTTTATAGTTTTATTTCAGATTTTAGATGTCATTCCTCATTTTCAGCCCTTTGTTTCAACCATAGATGTGTGAAAGTGTTTTAGAAATAAAAAAGAAAATGGTACGGCATCCATTTTGGCCCATTCCTTCTACAGAGCAATGTGTTCAATATGAAACGTTTTCCTGAACCAGGCTAATTAGGTACATTCAAATGCTGACATCAAGTTCAAAATGGCCAAACGGCTGCAAGACATAATCAATAAGGAAGATTAACCTGTAGCAACATACTTTACTGCAAGATCAATTACTAACCTGCACCCACTGCAAAGATGTTCATCTATCATGTAGCAACAGGTGAAATAGTAGAAAAAATAAAAAATAAATACATAAATAAATAAAATTACTTTTTAATGTATTCGTAAGCATTTTACCTTTTGAGACTTGAGTTTGAGTAGATGAATAATCCCATTATGTCACATGTGACTTGCTTTCTTTCTGGGAAAGAAATCACAATGTTATCTTCCAGTAAATGTTTGGACATTTGCACATGGTGTTTGCAGTCTGGAGTACACAGGGTCAGTGGTTCGAATCCCTTTGTTGGCATGTAAGCATTTCTCTGAATATGATGGCTAACTGAAAAGAATACTGGAATTGTCTTTTGTTCCCCTTGAATCAAAATGTCAGTATATAATTCTGTATTTTTTACATTTCCCGTGACATGCTATATTTAAATATTGCTGCTTCAGATTGGAACTATAATTGCCAAAGCATCTCCTCATGTGCTGCAGCGGAGTCACACAGCCTTTTCCCTCGTGATATCAGACCTCAATTACATGTGTACAAGGAGAAACAATTTCCTTCCTGCCACATTGCCTTTATCATGTTATCAATCATGTGTCAGCCTGTTCCATTGGAAAATGACAGGCGACTTGAAAAAAAATCAAGGGGGTGCCCTAAAGGCATCACACAATTATCAAGAGTCCATCAGAATCCAGCCAGAGGCCCTTTCAGTGAAGGACCACACTGTCAGGGCAGCAGAAATAATCCTTCACTTTTAGCACACAAGACTAGTAGAATCATATTATAAGAAATAGAGTTCAACGTGCTGTACAGGAAATAAAGCAACGTCACTGTGATAGCACATTTCCATTCATAGTTGGCTGAAAAAATTTCTTTTCATGCTTTTGCATCAAGGAGAATGTGAAAAATGAGTCAAATTTTAATATTGCACTGAGCAATCTAACCGAAATGTTGCCACCGCATGCCATTATTTGGTCTACGAATCAAATCAAATCAAATCAAATCAACTTTATTTCTATAGCCCTTTTAAAATCACCCGGTGACATCCAAAGTGCTTTACAAGCTAAAACAATACATTAAGAATTAAATACGAGAATAAAAACAAAAAAAATAAAATAGAACACAGGTGCGGTCTGTATGAGGTGCAGCGGTGCTGCAGTTTGTTGAAGCCATCCAGAAAAACATAAAACAGAGCATACAGAGTAAAATAAAATACACTGCCCTAGGCAGAGTTAAAAGCCAGCTTAAAAAGGTGAGTCTTGAGTTTTGATTTAAAAAGGCCGAGATCAGTGATGGTGCGAATGTCGGGGGGCAGTTTGTTCCACAGTGTGGGAGCAGCAACAGCAAAAGAGCGATTGCCCCACTGTTTATATCTCCACCTTGGAATGTCTAAAAGAAGCTGACCTGAAGAACCAGGGCCCTGCCAGGGTCACGTAGGGTTAAAATATCAGACAGGTAAGAGGGACCCAGGCCATTGATGGCATTAAAAACAAACAGAAGTTTAAAATCGATTCTGAAACGAACTGGAAGCCAGTGGAGAGACGACAGCACAGGGGGAATGTGTTCACGTCTGGATGAGTTTGTTAGAAATCTGGCAGCGGCATTCTGGACTAGTTGGAGACGCGTAATAGAAGACTGGCTGAGGCCCACATAAAGACTGGCTGAGGCCCACATAAAGACTGGCTGAGGCCCACATAGAGACTGGCTGAGGCCCACATAGAGACTGGCTGAGGCCCACATAAAGACTGGCTGAGGCCCACATAGAGACTGGCTGAGGCCCACATAAAGACTGGCTGAGGCCCACATAAAGACTGGCTGAGGCCCACATAGAGACTGGCTGAGGCCGACATAAAGACTGGCTGAGGCCCACATAGAGACTGGCTGAGGCCCACATAAAGACTGGCTGAGGCCCACATAGAGACTGGCTGAGGCCCACATAAAGACTGGCTGAGGCCCACATAGAGACTGGCTGAGGCCCACATAGAGACTGGCTGAGGCCCACATAAAGACTGGCTGAGGCCCACATAAAGACTGGCTGAGGCCCACATAGAGACTGGCTGAGGCCGACATAAAGACTGGCTGAGGCCCACATAAAGACTGGCTGAGGCCCACATAAAGACTGGCTGAGGCCCACATAGAGACTGGCTGAGGCCCACATAAAGACTGGCTGAGGCCCACATAAAGACTGGCTGAGGCCCACATAAAGACTGGCTGAGGCCCACATAGAGACTGGCTGAGGCCGACATAAAGACTGGCTGAGGCCCACATAAAGACTGGCTGAGGCCGACATAAAGACTGGCTGAGGCTGACATAAAGACTGGCTGAGGCCGACATAAAGACTGGCTGAGGCCCACATAAAGACTGGCTGAGGCCCACATAGAGACTGGCTGAGGCCGACATAAAGACTGGCTGAGGCCCACATAAAGACTGGCTGAGGCCGACATAAAGACTGGCTGAGGCTGACATAAAGACTGGCTGAGGCCGACATAAAGACTGGCTGAGGCCCACATAAAGACTGGCTGAGGCCCACATAAAGACTGGCTGAGGCCGACATAAAGGGCATTACAGTAGTCCAGTCTTGAGCTAATGAAAGAGGTATCGCTTTCTCAAGATCCTGTTGATTCAGGAACGGCTTCACTTTGGCCAGGAGACGGAGCTGATAAAAGCTGGCTTTGACAACAGAACTAATCTGTTTATCAAATTTAAGTCCGTTGTCGAACGTTACCCCAAGATTTGTAACAAGTGGTTTAAAATAGGGGGCCAGAGCACCAGAGTGTGTTTTAAAAACATTCGTCATAGGTGGTGTGCCAAACAAGATGCATTCTGTTTTCGTGTCATTCAAGTGCAAAAAGTTGTGTACCAACCACTGCTTTACATCAGTAAAACAATCCATCAGCCTTGTAAGAGCAGTGCTTTCATTGGGTCTTATGGGTAAATATATCTGCAGGTCATCAGCATAGAGGTGGAAGGACAGATTGTGTTTTCTTATAATTGATCCCAGAGGTAGCAGACACAAGGAAAACAGAACAGGGCCGAGAACAGATCCCTGTGGCACCCCACAAGGGAGAGATGTGCGTGAAGAGCAGAGGTCACCAATCATCACAGAGAAGCTCCTGTTTGCCAAGTATGACCTAAAGCATTGGAGGACGGTGCCACGGATGCCAGCATACTGCTCTGGGCGAGATAGAAGGACTGCATGGTCGACTGTATCAAAGGCTGCTGTGAGGTCCAACACAGCGGGGTTCCCAACATCCAAGGACAAGGCAATGTCGTTATGCACCCTTAGTAGTGCTGACTCAGAGCTGTGTCTGGATCTAAAACCAGATTGGAACTTGTCAATAGCACAATTTGTCTCTAAAAATGTCTGTAATTGGATAAAAACAACTTTTTGTAAGACCTTAGAGATAAAAGACAAATGGGAAACAGGCCTGAAATTGGACAGCACAGAGACTTAGACTTAGACTTTCTTTATTGTCATTGCAGTTCATCACACAGTGAGGAACTGGCAACGAAATGTCGTTGCTTGGCAACCGGTAAAAAAAGGCAATAAAAAAACATATTTAAATATATTTAAAAAAGTAGTGCAAACAGTTAAAATAAGGTGCATATGAACGATAAAAGAGGGGTCAAGGTGCAGTTTTTGCTGGAATTATATCTAAGGGACAGTTAGTGTGTTTCATGCCACGAACCACCTTAGTGAAAGACGGCAAAGAAATGGTCTCAAACTGCTCAAAGACAGCAGGTTGCATAGAAGGAGCACTCACATCATCAGGGGACGTACCTAAGGTATTACTGATAGTCCGCCTGACTGAAGCCACTTTGTCAGTAAGAAAAGCTAGAAAGTCTTCACAGGTTGCAGTGGAGGCATCAGACAAGACGGCGGGGCGAGGGTTAATAACAGAGTCAATAGTGGTAAACAACACTCTTGACTGGTGAGAACTGTTGGCTATAATGGAGGACAGATATCTGGACTTAGCCTCCTTGAGAGATCTCTGGTAAGTAGCCAAACTATCCCTTAACAAGCCAAGAGACACATGCAGTTTGTCCTTTTTCCACCGTTGTTCAGCCTGTCTACATTGCTGTCTGAGCAGACAGGTGTGATCGTTCAACCAGGGGTCTGTCTTGGTTTTGGTGTGTTTTTGCCGAAACGGTCAGAATTGCAGAACATGTTGAATGAAAGTTGGAGAGCAGGCCATCAGGGCAAGGAGGAGAAACCAGCCCCCTATCAGCATGCAGATGAGAGTCACCAAAGGCAGCGGCAAACTCTCCAGCCGTCGATGAGGTGAAGATACGGCGTCTGCCAGCTGGAGAAACAGGCTTATTGGTAGGGGGGGGCAGCAAAGTCAAAAACAATGGGGAAGTGATCCGAGATCGCTGTGTCCACTATTTCTCTGAGGGAAACTGAAAGTCCATGAGAGATGACAAGGTCAAGGGTGGGCCTGCTCATGTGTTGGTTCATTTATGGACTGAGTGAGACCAAAGGAGTCCAGGAGGCCTTTAAACTCATTAGCCTGCTGATTTGCTGCACAACAAACATGAATATTAAAGTCTCCACAGATCAATAATTTATCAGATTTTGGTATAAAATCATACAGGAACTCAGAGAACTCTTGAATAAAGTCCTTATTATATTTGGGAGGGCGATAGACTGTGGCACACAACACGGGGCAGGCGAAGTCGATCACAAACGTTGCAGTTCGAAGCTGGAAAAGTTATTAGCGGTTATCATTCAGCATCTGAAGCTCTCCTTAAATATTACAGCAAGACCACCGCCACGACCAGCAGCTCGCGGGGTGCTGAAGAAAGAACAGTCGGGGGGGCGGAGCTCGGAGAAGGCGCTGTCATCACCTGGTTTCAACCAGGTCTCTGTCAGCAGGAGGAAATCCAGGTCGTGTGTTGTAAAAAAGTCATTCAAAATAAATGACTTATTTGTGAGAGATCTGGAATTAATCAGCGCCATATGAGTTGAGCATCGGTCAGTCTGGAGAGAGAAGCGGGCGAGCGAGCGGAGATTCCCCGGCACACAGCGCCGCTGGGAGGTCCGTACAGGCCGACAACACGGGAGCAGCTCCCCGGTGACCCCGAGAACCGGCCGGAGCCACCGGCGTCTGTACTCCGTGGAACTCCGCAGATCGTAGCCCCGATAATCCGTGGAGGATCCAGCTCGTAGGCAAAAGGGCTCGTGACGGGAAGAAGCCGGGGAGGATTTCAGCATGTTGAGAATCCCTCCTCGTTTTCCGCGTCTTCTGCGGCAACCGTTGCGGGGTATCCAGCAGGAGAGACGCCGTAGATGTGGCGGTATGGACGCCAGGAAAGGCGGAGGCGTTTTTGAATAATCATCAGAGGCGCAGATTGTCCGTTTTTCCAGAGACTCGCGAATATTAAGAAGTGTCAGGCGATCGTACACCTGCAGCGGTGACACACTCCATAAAGCAGACAGCAGACACAACAGCAACACACTTAGCAGAGGGAGACGGCCAGCCCAACACAGAGGCTCCATCTTGGATCAACTCACTCACAATCTACTGCCTCAAAACTGTGAGGGTGTGTCAAGGAAAGGCAGTGCTGGGAAAACACCCAACAAAGTCATCAAAGAATCATCAAAAGAGGACAAGAAAAACATTTCTGTGATGTATGTGAACATTTTTTAAATCTATTTTAAAGGAGCACCGCTTCAGTTCAGAGACACATCAACTCATCTCACAGTGGAGTCCTTTTGAAGCTTCCAATGTGTGAAATTAAAGCTACCACACACACACACACACACACACACACACACACACACACACACACACACACACACACACACACACACACACACACACACACACACACACACACACACACACACACACACACACACACACACACACACACACACACACACACACACACAGATAGGATGCCACTGATATGATAAATGAGTGTGTTTCCTCTGCTGTCTGCACAGCCGCTGCTTCAGCTTCCAGAGAAGCTATGAAAACATTTAACTCTTAACGGGCTCAGCCTTCGTCCATGAAGCACTGCACATGGCACAATACTGAAAAAGTGCGCAGTACGCTTTGATATCAAGTTCCTTCAGGACTTCAATATTTTGTGATTGTTGATTGTTGTGGCCAGAAATCCCTGATTTCGCAGATTTTTAGAAAAACTGCGATAAAAGCCCAACAATTCTACATGAGCAAGCATAAGAGAGTGTGTAAAGGAAACATTCTTTATAATAGGAAGAAATCTGCAGAGGAGGAGGAACCTACAGAACCAGGCTCGGAGGAGGAAGAAACCTGCAGAACCAGGCTCAGAGGAGGAGCAAACTGCAGAACCAGACTCAGAGGAAGAGCAACCTGCAGAACCAGGCTCAGAGGAAGAGCAACCTGCAGAACCAGGCTCAGAGGAGAAACCTGCAGAACCAGACTCAGAGGAAGAGCAACCTGCAGAACCAGGTTCAGAGGAAGAGCAACCTGCAGAACCAGGCTCAGAGGAGAAACCTGCAGAACCAGGCTCAGAGGAAGAGCAACCTGCAGAACCAGGCTCAGAGGAGAAACCTGCAGAACCAGACTCAGAGGAAGAGCAACCTGCAGAACCAGGCTCAGAGGAGGAGCAAACTGCAGAACCAGACTCAGAGGAAGAGCAACCTGCAGAACCAGGCTCAGAGGAGGAGCAAACTGCAGAACCAGACTCGGAGGAAGAGCAACCTGCAGAACCAGGCTCAGAGGAGGAAGAACCTGCACAACCAGACTCAGAGGAGGAGGAACCTGCACAACCAGACTCAGAGGAGGAGAAACCTGCAGAACCAGACTCAGATGAGGAAGAAACCTGCACAACCAGACTCACAGGAGGAGGAACCTGCAGAACCAGACTCAGAGGAGGAGAAACCTGCAGAACCAGACTCAGATGAGGAAGAAACCTGCACAACCAGACTCACAGGAGGAGGAACCTGCACAACCAGACTCACAGGAGGAGGAACCTGCAGAACCAGACTCAGAGGAGGAGAAACCTGCAGAACCAGACTCAGATGAGGAAGAAACCTGCACAACCAGACTCAGACTCAGAGCAACCTGCAGAACCAGACTCAGGGGAGGAGCAACCTGCAGAACCAGACCCAGAGAAGGAGGAACCTGCAGAACCAGACTCAGAGGAGAAATCTACAGAACCAGACCCAGAGGAGGAACCTGCAGAACCAGACTCACAGGAGGAGGAACCTGCAGAACCAGACTCAGAGGAGGAGCAACCTGCAGAACCAGACCCAGAGAAGGAGGAACCTGCAGAACCAGACTCAGAGGAGAAATCTGCAGAACCAGACCCAGAGAAGGAGGAACCTGCAGAACCAGACTCACAGGAGGAGGAGCCTGCAGATTCAGACTCAGAGGAGGAGGAACCTGCAGAACCAGACTCACAGGAGGAGGAACCTGCAGAATCAGACTCACAGGAGGAGGAACCTGCAGAATCAGACTCAGAGGAGGAGGAACCTGCACAACCAGACTCACAGGAGGAGGAACCTGCAGAACCAGACTCACAGGAGGAGGAACCTGCAGAACCAGACTCAGAGGAGGAGAAACCTGCAGAACCAGACTCAGATGAGGAAGAAACCTGCACAACCAGACTCACAGGAGGAGGAACCTGCACAACCAGACTCACAGGAGGAGGAACCTGCAGAACCAGACTCAGAGGAGGAGAAACCTGCAGAACCAGACTCAGATGAGGAAGAAACCTGCACAACCAGACTCAGAGGAGGAGGAACCTGCAGAACCAGACTCAGAGGAGGAGCAACCTGCAGAACCAGACCCAGAGAAGGAGGAACCTGCAGAACCAGACTCAGAGGAGAAATCTGCAGAACCAGACCCAGAGAAGGAGGAACCTGCAGAACCAGACTCACAGGAGGAGGAGCCTGCAGATTCAGACTCAGAGGAGGAGGAACCTGCAGAACCAGACTCACAGGAGGAGGAACCTGCAGAATCAGACTCAGAGGAGGAGGAACCTGCAGAACCAGACTCACAGGAGGAGGAACCTGCAGAACCAGACTCACAGGAGGAGGAACCTGCAGAATCAGACTCAGAGGATCCCGCAGAACCAGACTTAGACTCAGAGCAACCTGCAGAACCAGACTCAGAGGAGGAGGAACTTGCAGAACCAGACTCAGAGAAGGCCAACCTGTGAGAACAAGTGAAAGATTTTAAGAATTGTTTGGAATTATTCCTTTTCACAGTCATTCAATATTGTTTTGGAAAATTAGTGTCTATCATCCTAAATTAATGAAATAATTTGCCTGAAGAACAAAAACACTGAAAATGGCCTTAACATGACAAACCAGAGACGAGCAGGACTACAAATATGTAATAAAACAGGCTTTACTGAGGCTGACACAGCTTTTAAAGTCCCACAGAAGCTGAAATTATTAATAGTAATCATTCATCATAGTCGAGACGAGGAGTATTCTCCTAGCATGTAGAGGGACCGTTAACCTGTCTGACAACAGGTCACCGCAGACTCGTGGCTTCCTGTTCAGGTGAAACCCATGATGTCAACGTGAGGTTGACACTGGCTCACGTTTGGCTTCAGGTTGGTTCAGGTGAGCCATGTGTGGCTCTGCTCTGAAACAGCTCTCTGCAACCCTCCCATCTCCCATGACTTTTTTATTTACCATCTACTGGAAAGAGTGGAGGAGTCTCTCGTGGATTACGAAGCCAAGGTGCTTCCTTCCGCCACTGCAGAACCAGTGGGAGAGTCATGCTGTTCAGAGGCACCCACAGTGAAATTATTTCCACTTTACACTATTTTCTATATTTGTTCAGTTGCACTGTGAAAAGAGCAGCTCTTCCATTTCATTGTACAGCGTATAATACCAGGGGCTTTCTATTCTGTTTTTTAATTCTATTCTAAATCCAAAGCACACAGTACATTGAACCAAATTGTTGTGCCATCAGAGAACAGACTGCATGTTATATATTTGAAGCAGAAAAAAACAAACAAAATGCAAGATGAGATAAGATAATACAGAAAACCTTCCACAAGTGAGAAATTACAGAAACACAGTCGTGAAGCAAATAAAACGAATGTCAACCGAGGCCAGATCAGTAAATCCATTTGATCCTCTGGCAGACTAGCAGTGATTTCCCATGTGAGGAAGGCAGCTGGAATAAAACAACCGCATTGTTTTAGACTCAGACACTTGACTATTATGCCCTTCGAGGACTTAAGTCCTCCTGCTCGAAATCCTAGAACATTATCTGTGTGTGTGTGTGTGTGTCTATCCTGACCATTGAACTGAAAGCATTTTAACGTGAGAGCAAATTGCATTTGATTTAATTCCACAACACAATATGAGTAACTGGCTCCAGCACTGATGACAAGAGGTATAAAAAAAACTTGTACGTTGTAGACGTTGTACAAGATCAAATTTAAAATGTTCCTGAAATCGCAACAGGCTAACAGCCTCATTTATATTCAAAACAGCAGGAATGTTCCAGTAATCTATTTGATAAAGCAGAACAAGAACAAATAGTCAGTGTCGGGGTCAGTGGAACTCGATTGCACGGCCGACAAGAAGCTCAGTTCAAAAGTGTTTAATATCAAAAAACAGGGCAGAAGCGAAGTCAGGAAGTCCAAGGTCAAAACCAGTACAGGGCGATTGAGAAGGAAATCCAGGAGAAAAAGTCGGCAGGCAGGAGGTCAGAACACAAAGGCAACACAAGGAAATATGGCGGGTATGAATGGTGTGAGAACGCAGACGAACTGGCAACCAGAGCTACAAGAGAGGAGAATTAAATACACACACCGATGACAATTACAAACAGCTGTGACCAGGAGGAGGAAGCAGGAGAGCACAGGGGCGGAGCTAAGGGGAGCACAGGAAGGGAGGAGTGAAAACTCTCAGGAACTGAGAACTTCCTGTTGTGTAACTTCCTCGTTACACAACAACATTTTCAAGTGGAAACAGAAAACTTTCATTATGTTTTGGGTTTCAGAGTCACTGAGAATGTTATCTTTTGAAAATACTCAGAGTCTCCATGGAAACGGAAGACTTTTCTGAAACGTTGCTCCTGGTCCTGGTCACCACGGCTGTAGTAAATAGTAGTTCTGCACATGCTCAGTAGTTACAATCAGAACAATGTTTCCTCCTTTCCTTCTTCAGTCTCTCAGCGAAGGCGGACGCTTCTCTCTTCTCTCCTCTCCCCCTCGTCTTCCATCTTCTCTCCTCTCCTCTCCCCCTCGTCTTTCCTCTTCTCTCTTCTCCCCCTCGTCTTTCCTCTTCCCTCCTCTCCCCCTCGTCTTCCATCTTCTCTCCTCTCCTCTCCCCCTCGTCTTTCCTCTTCTCTCTTCTCCCCCTCATCTTCCATCTTCTCTCCTCTCCTCTCCCCCTCGTCTTTCCTCTTCTCTCTTCTCCCCCTCATCTTCCATTTCTCTCCTCTCCTCTCCCCCTCGTCTTTCCTCTTCTCTCTTCTCCCCCTCGTCTTCCCTCTTCTCTCTTCTCCCCCTCGTCTTCCCTCTTCTCTCCTCTCCCCCTCGTCTTCCCTCTTCTCTCCTCTCCCCCTCGTCTTCCATCTTCTCTCCTCTCCTCTCCCCCTCGTCTTTCCTCTTCTCTCTTCTCCCCCTCGTCTTCCATTTCTCTCCTCTCCTCTCCCCCTCGTCTTTCCTCTTCTCTCTTCTCCCCCTCGTCTTCCATCTTCTCTCCTCTCCTCTCCCCCTCGTCTTCCCTCTTCTCTCCTCTCCCCCTCATCTTCCCTCTTCTCTCCTCTCCTCTCCCCCTCGTCTTTCCTCTTCTCTCTTCTCCCCCTCGTCTTCCCTCTTCTCTCCTCTCCCCCTCGTCTTCCCTCTTCTCTCCTCTCCCCCTCGTCTTCCCTCTTCTCTCCTCTCCTCTCCCCCTCGTCTTTCCTCTTCTCTCTTCTCCCCCTCGTCTTCCCTCTTCTCTCCTCTCCTCTCCCCCTCGTCTTTCCTCTTCTCTCTTCTCCCCCTCGTCTTTCCTCTTCTCTCTTCTCCCCCTCGTCTTCCCTCTTCTCTCCTCTCCCCCTCGTCTTCCCTCTTCTCTCCTCTCCTCTCCCCCTCGTCTTTCCTCTTCTCTCTTCTCCCCCTCGTCTTCCCTCTTCTCTCCTCTCCCCCTCGTCTTCCCTCTTCTCTCCTCTCCCCCTCGTCTTCCCTCTTCTCTCCTCTCCTCTCCCCCTCGTCTTCCCTCTTCTCTCCTCTCCCCCTCGTCTTCCCTCTTCTCTCCTCTCCTCTCCCCCTCGTCTTTCCTCTTCTCTCTTCTCCCCCTCGTCTTCCCTCTTCTCTCCTCTCCCCCTCGTCTTCCCTCTTCTCTCTTCTCCCCCTCGTCTTCCCTCTTCTCTCCTCTCCCCCTCGTCTTCCCTCTTCTCTCCTCTCCCCCTCGTCTTCCCTCTTCTCTCCTGTCCCCCTCGTCTTTCCTCTTCTCTCCTCTCCCCCTCGTCTTCCCTCTTCTCTCCTCTCCTCTCCCCCTCGTCTTTCCTCTTCTCTCCTCTCCCCCTCGTCTTTCCTCTTCTCTCTTCTCCCCCTCGTCTTTCCTCTTCTCTCCTCTCCCCCTCGTCTTCCCTCTTCTCTATTCTCTCCTCTCCCCCTTGTCTTCCCTCTTCTCTATTCTCTCCTCTCCCCCTCGTCTTCCATCTTCTTTCCTCTCCCCCTCGTCTTCCCTCTTCTCTCCTCTCCCCCTCGTCTTTCCTCTTCTCTCCTTTCCCCCTCGTCTTTCCTCTTCTCTCCTCTCCCCCTCGTCTTTCCTCTTCTCTCTTCTCCCCCTCGTCTTTCCTCTTCTCTCCTCTCCCCCTCGTCTTCCCTCTTCTCTATTCTCTCCTCTCCCCCTTGTCTTCCCTCTTCTCTATTCTCTCCTCTCCCCCTCATCTTCCATCTTCTTTCCTCTCCCCCTCGTCTTCCCTCTTCTCTCCTCTCCCCCTCGTCTTCCCTCTTCTCTCCTCTCCCCCTCGTCTTTCCTCTTCTCTCCTCTCCCCCTCGTCTTTCCTCTTCTCTCCTCTCCCCCTCGTCTTCCCTCTTCTCTATTCTCTCCTCTCCCCCTCGTCTTCCCTCTTCTCTATTCTCTCCTCTCCCCCTCGTCTTCCCTCTTCTCTATTCTCTCCTCTCCCCCTCGTCTTCCATCTTCTCTCCTCTCCCCCTCGTCTTCCCTCTTCTCTATTCTCTCCTCTCCCCCTCGTCTTCCATCTTCTTTCCTCTCCCCCTCGTCTTCCCTGCCTGCTGCTCCCGTCCTGTACTGTCTCATGTCAGATGTAACAAGAGCCTCTCTTCACTCCCACATCCGAATTTAACCAGAACCATGGAATTGATCAGCTGGTCTCTCAATGTGATCGACCAAATTTTTTCGACACAACGATCAGCAAAGGAGAGCCTGCATGTCCCAATGGGACGTTTGCAGCCGGATCCATGCTGGATTCCTGAGGTTCCTGGAGGTCCCTGTGTTTGGCCATTCTTTCCATCGAGGATGTGGAGAAGCTTGTTGAATAATTATCTTATGTTTCTTGTGACACCATATTAGGAGTGTTGATATAACTGAACGTATTATGCATGGTGATGAAACCAATACAATGTAATAAGCTCACAAATGTTTAAAAAAAATGAAGAACCATTTTGGTCAACTATAACCGTGTCCCTTAATGACCCAGAATGACCATGGAAAAAACCTATAGTGGGACAGACGGGAGATACCATTAGAGCAGATAACACAAACAGAGATAAGAAAGGGGCCCCCCACAACAGTTGAAGGACACCATTAGAGACGCGCAGTGAGCGGAAAAGATAGGGTGGGGCCTCTTCAAACATGTTGTGGGGAAACACGGTTGTTTCCAGGTGGTCAAATACACAGAGTGGGAAGCCCCCGGTAGATGATGGATCGATGGAGGTGGGCCCTCAGAATGTGTATACAAGAGCTGAATCGAAAGCAGTTTTTGTGTCCACTGCTCGACCTGGGCTTCGGGTTTTAGCAATAAAACTCTGTTTGCATCCAGATCTTGTCTCCCAGACTATTTTTGCTTTTGTAGAGGAGCTGAGCTCCAGTAGAGTTAGAGAATTATTGTCCGTGTAAGATTTCTGACGTCGCACTTGGTCCTGGACTGCAATCCATCAAAAATCCATGACAACGTCTACATATTGGGATTAATGATAGCAGGTATGTTGCTGATTGGGGCTGGCGGCTTTCTGATCTATCGTAAAGATGAGAAGACGCGGGCAGCTGCATTGGGAAGGCTGCCTATCGTCACTGAGGGACTGTGCCGAGCTTTGAACGCTCAGAGTCATGTGATAAACTAACTCAAGATTATGCAAGTCACAACTCTTGAACGTTTACGTGAAATTGGAACCATCTTGGAGAAGTTTCAAAACTCGTGCAGAGACACTCAAGGTCGAAAGATAAAGCTGAATTGCCTGAACGAAAACAAATCTAATCTACATTTCGGATTCCCAGACACCCAGTCGTTGAGGCTGGTGTTTTGTCTTCAACTCTCCTGGATGTGAGCGTAGAACGAAGGCTCTGCCCCCCCCCCCCCCCCCCCCCCCCTCACCTGGCCTTCTGGTAGCTTGCTCTGTTAAGGACTCAAAGCCTTCTCACAACAACAGAACTGGACTGCAGAGATAAGCAAAGACTACCTGTCACCGTCTTTGCAGCACACCCCCCCCCCCCCCCCCCAACTCCAAGTAGAGGCTGTAGGGGGACATATGGCTGTGCGCCTGATGGGCTGCTGTGACGAAACACCTCCCCCTAGCGACGGGCTGCCAAACTACCCTCCCCATGTCCTAAGTGCTGTCTCGAGAATATGTTGTAACCTGTCTGTTGATGCTTAAATGTGCCTGAGGTGGATTTTTTCCCCCCCAATTGCAATCTGTAATCTGTCTTTTTTTCCCTCCTCTGCTCAACTCAGGTTGTCCTTTCCCCCCCCAACTTTCTATGCAGTTTCGTTGTACCTGTTACAATGACAATAAAGACAATTCTGATTCTGATTCTGATTCCATGGTGTAATGACCCCCACTATACATTATCCTGGGCTTGGTACTTTTATTGAAATGAACAAACTTTATGTGACGATTCACACCTCACTCCGGCACCGGATCCTCACGGACACTCCTGCAGGCAATCAGGCAATTGATTGCTCCGAGCTCTTAAGCCCTGCAGTGAGGTGGGTCCGGGGCCAGAGGATTGTTTGTCTGTTGTCGACTGCGGTCTCATGCGAGTCGGTGTTTGTTCTCCCCGGGGAGTGAGTGTCCTCCCCGGGGTGGGTGAGCCCGAGATGCCCGAGAGTCTCCGGGTCCGTTCCAACGGTTTCAAGATACCCGAGAGTCCCTGGGCCCAGTCTGAGATGCCCCAGAGTCTCCGGTTCCGTTCCAATGGTTTCAAGATGCCCGAGAGTCTCTGGGTCCGTTCCGTGATGCCCGAGAGTACCCGGGTCCGTTCCAACGGTTCCAAGAAGCCCGAGAGTCCCCGGGCCCCCGTTCCAAGATGCCCCAAGATGCTTTCAACAACATGGCATCAGCATTACACATTCGGTCCCTGACACATTAGACGACTGTGTTGGAAGGAGAAGAAAAAGGTAAATGGGACACTAGGATTCTTTACCGGGATCAGGCGATCGGAAGGGAGCTGCTCTTGACCAATGTGCGTAGCCGCCATCAACATCTAAAAGCAAGTACACACATCATTGTTTGCACTGAACCCTACTGAAGAAAAATATAATGGAAAACAAATACATACGATTCCTTGCTGGCTCCGACGCCACATTGTGGTTGGGGCTGGAATTACACATTGGTGACATTCCTAGAGAAATATTGAAAAAAGGCAATTAAGCACCATATTGCAAGTTTCCATTAGCTCCATGTACTGGTAGTTAAAAAAGGAGGTGGGCGGGGGGTACGGACCATTCCTTACTTGTCCAGTGTGGAACCCTGCTGAAATTAATTCAAATAACTGTAATTATTCAAGGTAAAATGCATTGTTGTCATATAATATCATGCCAACATTAACAGCTTCTTGCAAAATAGTGAGATAATGAATAAGCTACTGTATACACACAACAGTAAGGCAGAATAGAAATCCAATGAAACAGTAATATGAAGCCTGTTAGTCTATTTACCATCATTACAGGGGTCCGTTGACTGAAACGCTGCCAAGTAACCTTCACAAAAGCAAACAATGAGAGAACACAAAACATGAACGATGCTATGAATCAGAAAAAACACATTTGGAAAATGTCCACTCAAGGTAGTAATGTGAAGTAAATCACTTACAATTATCAAGCTGGTCAAATGTCTGACTGAAATGAACCTCAGAACAGCTTCCACCAGATGCTAGAAAGGAGCAGAACATGAATAGTGGATGCTATAACTTTTGAACATATCACTGATATGTTTGCATTTGTATTGAATACAAGTAATGAGTAAGGTTTTACCACTGCTTGTGCTTGGAGTTGATATTGAGGGTTGACTGGATTCTGGCAGTGCTGTGTTTGGGGTCGGTATGGAGGAGTACTGACTGGATCCTGGAAGCACCCAATAAATAAAGAAGTGCAGTTATGCATGGAAATACTTCAATTAGGTGTAGTGCTACAATAATCACAGTAGACAATTTCAATAGGGATGCACCTAAAATCCCTTTGGCCATTTTCAGGTTTCTGCCAAACCAGGAAGGTGTAATGACGTCACCAGAAAGACTGTGCCGGGGCTCCACGGTGGCAGTCACGATATACAAACCACGCACGCCAAAGGGAGGCGTCTGTATCTGCATCTCAGTTCCGTTCAACACAATCAAAACATCACAATCGCAATTCTGAAGATGTTGTGAGCACGAACCCCGACTGGCAAAACAAGTTTCACTGAGATTGATTGGGATCCTCTGCACTTCACGCTACTGTATTTAAACTACCATATAAAGATAACTACTTGCACATGGAGAAGCAAAAAAAGCAGCATGCATGGTAAATTATCCTAGCAGCAAATGAGAATTTTCATTTCGGTGCATCCATAAATTTACCTGGAAAATGAACATCAGGTGGTGCAGCAAACCTTCTCTTGACCCTGCTGGTTGCTGGCTCCTCATCAGAGTCCACGTACACAGGATTTGGCCTTGAAGATACAAGCAAAAAAAGTAACAGTTAAAATTCCCTGCTATCAAAATCATTTTAAGGATCATTAAATTAAGTGAACAAGCCTTGAGAGAGACATTCACAGGTCAGAATCCCATGGCCTGTTACTGTAGAAGGAGGCAGTTTGATGTATTGACACAATGTATTACATATCAATGTAATGTATTACACATTGACACCAGTAAGGGTGATTAGCACCCTCACTGCCTTAAGGGCCGGAAGCGACCTCGCCCACATAGATGCGTGCATTCAGCCACCAGGCAGACAGCTCGGCGAGAGCTCGTGCTTTGGCATGAGATCAACTCAGACCCCCCAAAAAAACAGACCTGAGGTCCGTTTCACGAAGCAGGTTTAAGGATTACCCCAGGTTATTGAACACCGAGTTGAGGGAAATGCGGGATTTTCCGTTTCACAAAGGGAGGTAACTCAAACCGGAGGAAGCGGGGTAACTCAAGCCTGTTTCACAAAGCGGGGTAACGTCAACTCCCGGTCAGTTACCGGGGCAACAGACGCTCTAGAACTAACCTGGTTGGGAGCAGGTTTTTGTCAGTGAACACGGAGTTTTGCTCTGGCTCCGCCCCCTTTCAGACGGACACGGGATTTCATTTCCTCATTCAGCGGGGGAGTTTTGGCGAAACAATTCTGCAGTGCCTTATTCCAGAGGCAAATTAGACGTCAACTTTATTCCCTCAATATGGAATGTGCTTTTGATAATGATCCGATTGATGAAGGCGAGAATTTAATATTCGCAGATAATAATATTTGCATCATCAGACCATAGATGTACATGGCATTTGCAGACACCTTCCTTTTTGAGCGGTAGCGTTTTACTGCCGAGACCATTATGTACATCCACAGTTTAATCGCTCTGTACATTAGCAACATCACCAGCTGAGCCTTGCCCTGACGTCATAGCAGATATTGTGTGTTGCGCTGCGTTTCCTCACAAATGGCAGAGCTGTCAGAGACACCATATGACATCATCACTTCGGGGTCTGATCACCACCACCACCACCAAATAAAGACATGATGCACAATTCATTTGGTCTTTTTTATTTCCTACAAATACAAGCGCTAGTTTAGTTAATGTAGTTAGTAGATAGCATAATTCACCTGGGACTGTACACCCACCCTTAAAGGTATACAGGAGGATTTTCAGGAATTTTAGGAAAAAACCTCCCTCTCCACCGTTTGAAAAAAATGCGCATGCGCAACACTGTACCTGCTCCCGAGACGGAACGCCTACTAAAACGCGTGCGAGAGACGTGCACGAGCCCAGTTCTCCTCGTGCACGCTCTGTTTACAAGTCATAAGTCGGCATCGCTCACACAAGCTCACTTTACAAGAAGATTTGCACCAGAGGGGGTGAAACTGTGTAAAAATGTCAGAGAATAATGCGTCGGGTCAGCCACCGGCATGATGAGAACCGTGTGGAGTGAGCTGCAGGGACGAGCACGTACGACGGGCTTACGTCATATATCACCAGAATGATTGACAATTGGGAGGACCAGTTATTTTGATGATCCACCCGGAAGAAGAAAATCCTCTACTATACCTTTAACTTGTGCTCCAGTAGTTCAATTTACAGATCTGCATTTGTAGCAGTTTTTCCATCTTCTGGAGCAGGTGGAGTCTATAGATCTGTTTTACAGATAACTGGGAGGACATAAGGAGGACATTCAATTATTACAGTTGGACATGAATTCCACAGAATGAACCTCTGGTGTTTACTGAACATCTGTCTCACTGTGTCAGTCCTTGCAGTGGATGTTGAGGGACCCTCCTGCTGCTGCCCAGCCAGGCCCTGTTAAAATAATGTGTCAATACTTCAGTGTAGACAACATATCACTCTTTATTCCACCACAATGTTTCAGAAATGTAAACGGGATGAGAACTATCATACCTCTATAGGCCTTTGTGGATCCTCCTCTGTAAAGGCAGCAGACAGGGTTTCCTGTACTCTTCATCCTAGATGAATATGTTTCAGTATATTTAAACTACCATTTTGCAAGATCTTTGGAGTGTTGCCTACTTACAAGGTCTGTTGTGGCATGAGGGGGTCCAGCAGGCAGAGAGCACCATCACAATCTGTTGGGTGACAACAAAAAAAGACATGATGGGGAAATAAAGATGAACAAAAGGAGGCTTAAAGAGATATATAGGCCTCGGCATATTATATATTAGGAAGGAAGTGGTATCTTGAGGGGTGAGGTCTGAAGAGGAGCTCCTCCAGGGATTCCCTCAGCCACTGGCCTCCCAACATTCTGGCTTAGGGCTCCTCTGCCTCTGTTAAAGGTGGAGGTGCTGGGCCACCACCCGTTTTACATCTGCCTTCTTTCTGTTGGAGTAAAGTGTGCGTTAGTTTAGCCTTAGTTATTTGACAGCACATGATATGGGTGAGAAGACATTTATGTGTTTGAAAACAGCATTATGTTGGGAATAAAACACCTCACAGTCAAATGGCCACTTGATATTTACTGTACAATGTCACACATGATCGAAATTACGTTAAGAAATGTATTGATTAACAATTAAATTAGCAGCGGTCTTACCCGATTGGACAATGTTTTTATATTTCACTTTCAGCTGCTGCCAAGAGGCTTCTCCCCCGCGGAATTGCACCTAAAAGAAATAAATTAATAAGCTACCATCAAGCAGTATTCCCTTGCAATAATGTTGCGATGACAAAGACGTTTGAACTTACGCACTCACTTGAGCAGCAATCTTCTTCCACGCCGCCTCCCTCTCTTTAGCAGCCGCTGCGCTGTTGCGTATTTTTTTTATTTAAATATGTTCATATTCGCCATATGATCGGATCAATACTTCCTGCTCCACTGGCGTAAAAAACGCCACCCTCTGTTGTCATGGTGACTCGTTGAATCGGGGCTCCATTGATGCGGTCTTTTTAGAGTCGTGGTGCACGCGCTCAACTCCAGGTGAAACTACTCCGAGTTCATCAAACTGGTCATAATCCGGCGTCGTGAAACCGAAAACTCCGTGTTTTCTGTCTCAGTGTAACTCAATTCAGAGCTCGGTGTTAAGCCCATGGCTTCTTGAACCTGCTTCGTGAAACGGACCTCTGGTTTGCTGTTTAAGTCGGAAGAAACAACAAACCATTTTCCCAAATAAGGAGAGGACTGTATGGGCCAGGCTTCCAAACTGTGGAGAACCAAAGACTACATGAGACACAAAATGTCCATATGTGGGCATTCCCAGATATGGACTAAATATTGACTACATTAAGGATCTCCTAAGGCATAAAAGGAAAATGGACATGTATTGATGACATCCGGGATCTCCAATTCTTATGTAGCTATTCAGGGCCGCCCCTGGCCAAGTGGGGGCCCTAAGCAGGATTTTATTTTGGGGGCCCCCTTCCAATAACATAATAATTAATTGTGCCTGCCTCTGTAAGAGGCGTCGCACAATTATTACAATCCTGGGAAAGCGCCGTTTTTTTTTATTATTATTATTATTAATTGTGCCTGCCTCTGTAAGAGGCGTCGCACAATTATTACAATCCTGGGAAAGCGCCGTTTTTTTTTATTATTAATTGTGCCTGCCTCTTTAAGAGGCGTCGCACAATTATTACAATCCTGGGAAAGCGCCGTTTTTTAATTGTGCCTGCCTCTTTAAGAGGCGTCGCACAATTATTACAATCCTGGGAAAGCGCCGTTTTTTTTTAATATTATTCTTCCTCTGCCGCACAAAGTTTGCAGGCCTACTAGTCCCGCACCGTTTGGAGTACGTAGACAAAAAGCATATCGCTACGTAGGGAATTATCGGGAATCCTGTGCATCCATTTGGATTATGGATATCGCAAACGGCTTCCGAACAACACGTAAAAAACGGCGATGATTTTTACATCCGCTTAACATGGGAGCCAAGAAAAAACAGAAAAAAAATCACACTTTTTCCACGCCACATCACGTCGCCAAATCTTCAGCTACAGACTCAAACTTACTCTTAAAACGTTGCCGCACTTGTTCTGTATTCAGATATGTCCTCAGATTTTTCAAAAGTTTCACCAATTTTAAACTGTGAGCCTTTGAATGTCATCAACTTTTCCCTCCTTCTTCCAGTTTTGTATGGGTGTGTATGTGAAAAGTTAGAGTGACAAGATTTCGGTCAGAGTGAGAGAAACTGCCGTTTTACAAACAAAAAAAAGTTTTTATCTCGTCACCACAGACACATTTCTTCGTCTTTCTCAACATATTATACATCAAAATGTAGCTACAGGCGTTGTGCTTCTCACGAGGGGACACTTTTGTCTCAGAGAGACACGGTTCTCCCTCCAGGGGACTTAATTGATAGGGAGCGCAGGATTCTGTCTCATCCGCGCCAATACATTTTGACGAGTCATTTTCTCCCCAAATCCCCAAAGTTCAGCCATTTGTTTCAAGTCCTCACGGGGAGACGGAACCTCGTGAGGACACGAAAACCACACCGAACGTCCTTCAACTTCTCCCGACGCCCACGGTGAAGGAATTTTTCACCCAAGGGTCACGGTTCTCCAACTATAAGCAGTTGTTCGGGACCTGCGTTTCTGCTTAAACACCTTCTTCCCTCACATCAGGTCTCATAGTCTCTGCCACCTGCAGCAGCCTGTCAATCAGGAGCCGGCTCCATGACATCACACAAGCTGCTCCCAATCTGCCTGGCAACACACACGGCTCCTCTGATTGACTGGACCAGTAACATGATGGCTGACCACACAGTGCTCACACACACAGTAGCTTAGGCACCATACTTTTCAATGCATTTTAATGCTGATGGCAATGACTCAGCATCAACACTTGTTAGCATGCCAATTAGCATGCTACAAAGTTTGTTCAATTGAGCTGAAATTTGGAGGGTGGCCTCATGGGGGTGCTGCGATCATGGTGCACTAGCTAGTTAGCCGCCGCGCTAAGCTAATTGGCCTACCATCTCAGAATCTCATAAAACTCCAGATTCCAGGTCAGCCACACCTGGGAGGTAACTTCTGCGCTTTTCAGGCAAATCGCAGGTGTTAGCATCTCATGCTAACAAGTTTGTTCAAATGAGCTCAAATTTGGAGGGTGGACTCGTGCTGGTGCTGCGATCAAGAATCACTAGCTAATGACATGGTTTCCACGTACTTAAATCGCTGGTGTTAGCATTGCATGCTAACAAGTTTGTTCAAATGAGCTGAAATTTGGAGGGTGGCCTCGTGGTGGCGCTGCGATCGAGAATTACTAGCTGACCACATGGTTTCCACGCACTTAAATCGGTGTTAGCTGTTAGCATCGCATGCTAAAAAGTTTGTTCAAATGAGCTGAAATTGACAGTGTAGCCTCGTGCTGCGGCTGCGATCGAGAATCACTAGCTAATGACATGATTTCCACGTATTTTTCACACTACCTCGCTCGGCAGCAGGGGGCGGCATGTGGCAGGCACAATAAAATTTCCGCGGGAATTTTCTAGTTTTTATTATTCTTCCTCTGCCGCACAAAGTTTGCAGGCCTACTAGTCCCGCACCGTTTGGAGTACATAGACAAAAAGCATATCGCTACGTAGGGAATTATCGGGAATCCTGTGCATCCATTTGGATTATGGATATCGCAAACGGCTTCCGAACAACACGTAAAAAACGGCGATGATTTTTACATCCGCTTAACATGGGAGCCAAGAAAAAACAGAAAAAAAATCACACTTTTTCTCCGCCACATCACGTCGTCAAATTTTCAGCCACAGACTCCAACTTACTCTTAAAACGTTGCCGCACTTGTCCTCTATTCACATATGTCCTTAGATTTCTCACAAGTTTTACTAATTTTCAACTGTCAGCCTTCGAATGTCATCAAGTTTTCCCTCCTTTTTCCAGTTTTGTATGGGTGTGTATGTGAAAAGTTAGAGTGACAAGATTTCGGTCAGAGTGAGAGAAACTGCCGTTTTACAAACAAAAAAAAGTTTTTATCTCGTCACCACAGACACATTTCTTCGTCTTTCTCAACATATTATACATCAAAATGTAGCTACAGGCGTTGTGCTTCTCACGAGGGGACACTTTTGTCTCAGAGAGACACGGTTCTCCCTCCAGGGGACTTAATTGATAGGGAGCGCAGGATTCTGTCTCATCCGCGCCAATACATTTTGACGAGTCATTTTCTCCCCAAATCCCCAAAGTTCAGCCATTTGTTTCAAGTCCTCACGGGGAGACGGAACCTCGTGAGGACACGAAAACCACACCGCATGTCCTTCAACTTCTCCCGACGCCCACGGTGAAGGAATTTTTCACCCAAGTGTCACGGTTCTCCAACTATAAGCAGTTGTTCGGGACCTGCGTTTGTGCTTAAACACCTTCTTCCCTCACATCAGGTCTCATAATCTCTGCCACCTGCAGCAGCTTGTCAATCAGGAGCCGGCTCCATGACATCACACAAGCTGCTCCAAATCCGCCTGGCAACACACACGGCTCCTCTGATTGACTGGACCAGTAACATGATGGCTGACCACACAGTGCTCACACACACACAGTAGCTTAGGCACCATACTTTTCAATGCATTTTAATGCTGATGGCAATGACTCAGCAGCAGCACTTGTTAGCATGCCAATTAGCATGCTACAAAGTTTGTTCAATTGAGCTGAAATTTGGAGGGTGGCCTCATGGGGGTGCTGCGATCACGGCGCACTAGCTAGTTAGCCGCCGCGCTAAGCTAATTGGCCTACCATCTCAGAATGTCATAAAACTCCAGATTCCAGGTCAGCCACACCTGGGAGGTAACTTCTGCGCTTTTCAGGCAAATCGCAGGTGTTAGCATCTCATGCTAACAAGTTTGTTCAAATGAGCTCAAATTTGGAGGGTGGACTCGTGCTGGCGCTGCGATCGAGAATCACTAGCTAATGACATGGTTTCCACGTACTTAAATCGCTGGTGTTAGCATCGCATGCTAACAACTTTGTTTAAATGAGCTGAAATTTGGAGGGTGGCCTCGTGGTGGCGCTTCGATCGAGAATTACTAGCTGACCACATGGTTTCCACGCACTTAAATCGCTGTTAGCTGTTAGCATCTCATGGTAATAACTTTGTTCAAATGAGCTGAAATTTGGAGGGTGGCCTCGTCCTGGCGCTGCGATCGAGAATCACTAGCTAATGACATGGTTTCCACGTACTTATATTGCAGGTGTTAGCATCGCATGCTAACAAGTTTCTTCAAATGAGCTGAAATTTGGAGGGTGGCCTCGTGGTGGCGCTGCGATCGAGAATTACTAGCTGACCACATGGTTTCCACGCACTTAAATCGGTGCTAGCTGTTAGCATCGCATGCTAAAAAGTTTGTTCAAATGAGCTGAAATTTAGAGTGTAGCCTCATGCTGGCGCTGCGATCGAGAATCACTAGCTAATGACATGATTTCCACGTATTTTTCACACTACCTCGCTCGGCAGCAGGGGGCGGCAGGTGGCAGGCACAATAAAATTTCCGCGGGAATTTTCTAGTTATTAATTGTGCCTGCCTCTGTAAGAGGCGTCGCACAATTATTACAATCCTGGGAAAGCGCCGTTTTTTTTTATTATTATTATTAATTGTGCCTGCCTCTGTAAGAGGCGTCGCACAATTATTACAATCCTGGGAAAGCGCCGTTTTTTTTTATTATTAATTGTGCCTGCCTCTGTAAGAGGCGTCGCACAATTATTACAATCCTGGGAAAGCGCCGTTTTTTTTTATTATTATTATTATTATTCTTCCTCTGCCACACCAAGTTTGCCGAACTACTAGTCCCGCACCGTTTGGAGTACGTATACAAAAGCATATCGCTACGTAGGGAATTATCGGGAATCCTGTGCATCCATTTGGATTGTGGATATCGCAAACGGCTTCCGAACAACACGTAAAAAACGGCGATGATTTTTACATCCGCTTAACATGGGAGCCAAGAAAAACAAGAAAAAAAATCACACTTTTTCCACGCCACATCACGTCGCCAAATATTCAGCTACAGACTCAAACTTACTCTTAAAACGTTGCCGCACTTGTTCTGTATTCAGATATGTCCTCAGATTTTTCAAAACTTTCACCAATTTTAAACTGTGAGCCTTTGAATGTCATCAACTTTTCCCTCCTTTTTCCAGTTTTGTATGGGTGTGTATGTGGAAAAGCTAGAGGGTGAGATGTCAGTTAGAGGGTGAGAAACTGCCGTTTTACAAACAAAAAAAAGTTTTTATCTCGTCACCACAGACACATTTCTTCGTCTTTCTCAACATATTATACATCAAATTGTAGCCACAGGCCTTGTGCTTCTCACGAGGGGACACTTTTGTCTCAGAGAGACACGGTTCTCCCTCCAGGGGACTTAATTGATAGGGAGCGCAGGATTCTGTCTCATCCGCGCCAATACATTTTGACGAGTCATTTTCTCCCCAAATCCCCAAAGTTCAGCCATTTGTTTCAAGTCCTCACGGGGAGACGGAACCTCGTGAGGACACGAAAACCACACCGCACGTCCTTCAACTTCTCCCGACGCCCACGGTGAAGGAATTTTTCACCCAAGTGTCACGGTTCTCCAACTATAAGCAGTTGTTCGGGACCTGCGTTTGTACTTAAACCCCTTCTTCCCTCAGATAACGTCTCATAGTCTCTGCACCTGCAGCAGCTTGTCAATCAGGAGCCGGCTCCATGACATCACACAAGCTGCTCCAAATCTGCCTGGCAACACACACGGCTCCTCTGATTGACTGGACCAGTAACATGATGGCTGACCACACAGTGCTCACACACACACAGTAGCTTAGGCACCATACTTTTCAATGCATTTTAATGCTGATGGCAATGACTCAGCATCAACACTTGTTAGCATGCCAATTAGCATGCTACAAAGTTTGTTCAATTGAGCTGAAATTTGGAGGGTGGCCTCATGGGGGTGCTGCGATCACGGCGCACTAGCTAGTTAGCCGCCGCGCTAAGCTAATTGGCCTACCATCTCAGAATGTCATAAAACTCCAGATTCCAGGTCAGCCACACCTGGGAGGTAACTTCTGCGCTTTTCAGGCAAATCGCAGGTGTTAGCATCTCATGCTAACAAGTTTGTTCAAATGAGCTCAAATTTGGAGGGTGGACTCGTGCTGGCGCTGCGATCGAGAATCACTAGCTAATGACATGGTTTCCACGTACTTAAATCGCTGGTGTTAGCATCGCATGCTAACAACTTTGTTTAAATGAGCTGAAATTTGGAGGGTGGCCTCGTGGTGGCGCTGCGATCGAGAATTACTAGCTGACCACATGGTTTCCACGCACTTAAATCGCTGTTTGCTGTTAGCATCGCATGCTAACAAGTTTGTTCAAATGAGCTCAAATTTGGAGGGTGGCCTCGTGGTGGCGCTGCGATCGAGAATCACTAGCTAATGACACGGTTTCCACGTACTTAAATCGCAAGTGTTAGCATCGCATGCTAACAAGTTTGTTCAAATGAGCTGAAATTTGGAGGGTGGCCTCGTGGTGGCGCTGCGATCGAGAATTACTAGCTGACCACATGGTTTCTACGCACTTAAATCGGTGTTAGCTGTTAGCATCGCATGCTAAAAAGTTTGTTCAAATGAGCTGAAATTTAGAGTGTAGCCTCGTGCTGGCGCTGCGATCGAGAATCACTAGCTAATGACATGATTTCCACATATTTTTCACACTACCTCGCTCGGCAGCAGGGGGCGGCAGGTGGCAGGCACAATAAAATTTCCGCGGGAATTTTCTAGTTATTATTATTATTATTCTTCCTCTGCCACACCAAGTTTGCCGAACTACTAGTCCCGCACCGTTTGGAGTACGTATACAAAAGCATATCGCTACGTAGGGAATTATCGGGAATCCTGTGCATCCATTTGGATTGTGGATATCGCAAACGGCTTCCGAACAACACGTAAAAAACGGCGATGATTTTTACATCCGCTTAACATGGGAGCCAAGAAAAACAAGAAAAAAAATCACACTTTTTCCACGCCACATCACGTCGCCAAATATTCAGCTACAGACTCAAACTTACTCTTAAAACGTTGCCGCACTTGTTCTGTATTCAGATATGTCCTTGGATTTTTCAAAACTTTCACCAGTTTTAAACTGTGAGCCTTCAAATGTCATCAAGTTTTCCCTCCTTTTTCCAGTTTTGTATGGGTGTGTATGTGGAAAAGCTAGAGGGTGAGATGTCAGTTAGAGGGAGAGAAACTGCCGTTTCACAAACAAAAAAAAGTTTTTATCTCGTCACCACAGACACATTTCTTCGTCTTTCTCAACATATTATACATCAAAATGTAGCCACAGGCCTTGTGCTTCTCACGAGGGGACACTTTTGTCTCAGAGAGACACGGTTCTCCCTCCAGGGGACTTAATTGACAGGGAGCGCAGGATTTTCTGTACCCCGCTCCCATGTATTTTGCGGAGACGTTTTCTCCCCAAATCCCCAAAGTTCAGCCATTTGTTTCAAGTCCTCACGGGGAGACGGAACCTCGTGAGGACACGAAAACCAAACCGCACGTCCTTCAACTTCTCCCGACGCCCACGGTGAAGGAATTTTTCACCCAAGTGTCACGGTTCTCCAACTATAAGCAGTTGTTCGGGACCTGCGTTTGTACTTAAACCCCTTCTTCCCTCAGATAACGTCTCATAGTCTCTGCACCTGCAGCAGCTTGTCAATCAGGAGCCGGCTCCATGACATCACACAAGCTGCTCCAAATCTGCCTGGCAACACACATGGCTCCTCTGATTGACTGGACCAGTAACATGATGGCTGACCACACAGTGCTCACACACACACAGTAGCTTAGGCACCATACTTTTCAATGCATTTTAATGCTGATGGCAATGACTCAGCATCAACACTTGTTAGCATGCCAATTAGCATGCTACAAAGTTTGTTCAATTGAGCTGAAATTTGGAGGGTGGCCTCATGGGGGTGCTGCGATCACGGCGCACTAGCTAGTTAGCCGCCGCGCTAAGCTAATTGGCCTACCATCTCAGAATGTCATAAAACTCCAGATTCCAGGTCAGCCACACCTGGGAGGTAACTTCTGCGCTTTTCAGGCAAATCGCAGGTGTTAGCATCTCATGCTAACAAGTTTGTTCAAATGAGCTCAAATTTGGAGGGTGGACTCGTGCTGGTGCTGCGATCGAGAATCACTAGCTAATGACATGGTTTCCACGTACTTAAATCGCTGGTGTTAGCATCGCATGCTAACAAGTTTGTTTCAATGAGCTGAAATTTGGAGGGTGGCCTCGTGGTAGCGCTGCGATCGAGAATTGCTAGCTGATCACATGGTTTCCACGCACTTAAACCGCTGTTTGCTGTTAGCATCGCATGCTAACAAGTTTGTTCAAATGAGCTGAAATTTGGAGGGTGGCCTCGTGGTGGCGCTGCGATCGAGAATCACTAGCTAATGACATGGTTTCTACGTACTTAAATCGCTGGTGTTAGCATCGCATGCTAACAAGTTTGTTCAAATGAGCTGAAATTTGGAGGGTGGCCTCGTGGTGGCGCTGCGATCGAGAATTACTAGCTGACCACATGGTTTCCACGCACTTAAATCGGTGTTAGCTGTTAGCATCGCATGCTAAAAAGTTTGTTCAAATGAGCTGAAATTTAGAGTGTAGCCTCATGCTGGCGCTGCGATCGAGAATCACTAGCTAATGACATGATTTCCACGTATTTTTCACACTACCTCGCTCGGCAGCAGGGGGCGGCAGGTGGCAGGCACAATAAAATTTCCGCGGGAATTTTCTAGTTAATTGTGCCTGCCTCTGTAAGAGGCGTCGCACAATTATTACAATCCTGGGAAAGCGCCGTTTTTTTTTATTATTATTATTATTAATTGTGCCTGCCTCTGTAAGAGGCGTCGCACAATTATTACAATCCTGGGAAAGCGCCGTTTTTTTTTATTAATTGTGCCTGCCTCTGTAAGAGGCGTCGCACAATTATTACAATCCTGGGAAAGCGCCGTTTTTTTTTATTATTATTATTATTATTATTCTTCCTCTGCCGCACAAAGTTTGCCGAACTACTAGTCCCGCACTGTTTGGAGTACGCATACAAAAGCATATCGCTACGTAGGGAGTTATCGGGAATCCTGTGCATCCATTTGGATTATGGATATCGCAAACGGCTTCCGAACAACACGTAAAAAACGGCGATGATTTTTACATCCGCTTAACATGGGAGCCAAGAAAAACAAGAAAAAAAAATCACACTTTTTCCACGCCACATCACGTCGCCAAATATTCAGCTACAGACTCAAACTTACTCTTAAAACGTTGCCGCACTTGTTCTGTATTCAGATATGTCCTCGGATTTTTCAAAAGTTTCACCAGTTTTAAACTGTGAGCCTTCAAATGTCATCAACTTTTCCCTCCTTTTTCCAGTTTTGTATGGGTGTGTATGTGGAAAAGCTAGAGGGTGAGATGTCAGTTAGAGGGTGAGAAACTGCCGTTTTACAAACAAAAAAAAGTTTTTATCTCGTCACCACAGACACATTTCTTCGTCTTTCTCAACATATTATACATCAAATTGTAGCCACAGGCCTTGTGCTTCTCACGAGGGGACACTTTTGTCTCAGAGAGACACGGTTCTCCCTCCAGGGGACTTAATTGATAGGGAGCGCAGGATTCTGTCTCATCCGCGCCAATACATTTTGACGAGTCATTTTCTCCCCAAATCCCCAAAGTTCAGCCATTTGTTTCAAGTCCTCACGGGGAGACGGAACCTCGTGAGGACACCAAAACCACACCGCACGTCCTTCAACTTCTCCCGACGCCCACGGTGAAGGAATTTTTCACCCAAGTGTCACGGTTCTCCAACTATAAGCAGTTGTTCGGGACCTGCGTTTGTGCTTAAACACCTTCTTCCCTCAGATAACGTCTCATAGTCTGTGCACCTGCAGCAGCTTGTCAATCAGGAGCCGGCTCCATGACATCACACAAGCTGCTCCAAATCTGCCTGGCAACACACACGGCTCCTCTGATTGACTGGACCAGTAACATGATGGCTGACCACACAGTGCTCACACACACACAGTAGCTTAGGCACCATACTTTTCAATGCATTTTAATGCTGATGGCAATGACTCAGCATCAACACTTGTTAGCATGCCAATTAGCATGCTACAAAGTTTGTTCAATTGAGCTGAAATTTGGAGGGTGGCCTCATGGGGGTGCTGCGATCACGGCGCACTAGCTAGTTAGCCGCCGCGCTAAGCTAATTGGCCTACCATCTCAGAATGTCATAAAACTCCAGATTCCAGGTCAGCCACACCTGGGAGGTAACTTCTGCGCTTTTCAGGCAAATCGCAGGTGTTAGCATCTCATGCTAACAAGTTTGTTCAAATGAGCTCAAATTTGGAGGGTGGACTCGTGCTGGCGCTGCGATCGAGAAACACTAGCTAATGACATGGTTTCCACGTACTTAAATCGCTTGTGTTAGCATCGCATGCTAACAACTTTGTTTAAATGAGCTGAAATTTGGAGGGTGGCCTCATGGGGGTGCTGCGATCACGGCGCACTAGCTAGTTAGCCGCCGCGCTAAGCTAATTGGCCTACCATCTCAGAATGTCATAAAACTCCAGATTCCAGGTCAGCCACACCTGGGAGGTAACTTCTGCGCTTTTCAGGCAAATCGCAGGTGTTAGCATCTCATGCTAACAAGTTTGTTCAAATGAGCTCAAATTTGGAGGGTGGACTCGTGCTGGCGCTGCGATCGAGAAACACTAGCTAATGACATGGTTTCCACGTACTTAAATCGCTTGTGTTAGCATCGCATGCTAACAACTTTGTTTAAATGAGCTGAAATTTGGAGGGTGGCCTCGTGGTGGCGCTGCGATCGAGAATTACTAGCTGACCACATGGTTTCCACGCACTTAAATCGCTGTTTGCTGTTAGCATCGCATGCTAACAAGTTTGTTCAAATGACCTGAAATTTGGAGGGTGGCCTCGTGGTGGCGCTGCGATCGAGAATCACTAGCGAATGACATGGTTTCCACGCACTTAAATCGCTGTTTGCTGTTAGCATCGCATGCTAACAAGTTTGTTCAAATGACCTGAAATTTGGAGGGTGGCCTCGTGGTGGCGCTGCGATCGAGAATCACTAGCTAATGACATGATTTCCACATATTTTTCACACTACCGCGGCCTCGCTCGGCAGCAGGGGGCGGCAGGTGGCAGGCACAATAAAATTTCCGCGGGAATTTTCTAGTTATTATTATTATTTTTATTTTTCTTCCTCTGCCGCACAAAGTTTGCAAGCCTACTAGTCCCACACCGTTTGGAGTACGTAGACAAAACGCATATCGCTAATTAGGGAGTTATCGGGAATCCTGTGCATCCATTTGGATTGTGGATATCGCAAACGGCTTCCGAACAACACGTAAAAAACGGCGATGATTTTTACATCCGCTTAACATGGGAGCCAAGAAAAAACAGAAAAAAACATCACACTTTTTCCACGCCACATCACGTCGCCAAATATTCAGCTACAGACTCAAACTTACTCTTAAAACGTTGCCGCACTTGTTCTGTATTCAGATATGTCCTCAGATTTTTCAAAAGTTTCACCAATTTTCAACTGTCAGCCTTTGAATGTCATCAAGTTTTCCCTCCTTTTTCCAGTTTTGTATGGGTGTGTATGTGAAAAGTTAGAGTGGGAAGATTTCGGTCAGAGTGAGAGAAACTGCCGTTTTACAAACAAAAAAAAGTTTTTATCTCGTCACCACAGACACATTTCTTCGTCTTTCTCAACATATTATACATTAAATTGTAGCCACAGGCCTTGTGCTTCTCACGAGGGGACACTTTTGTCTCAGAGAGACACGGTTCTCCCTTCAGGGGACTTAATTGATAGGGAGCGCAGGATTCTGTCTCATCCGCGCCAATACATTTTGACGAGTCATTTTCTCCCCAAATCCCCAAAGTTCAGCCATTTGTTTCAAGTCCTCACGGGGACACGGAACCTCGTGAGGACACCAAAACCACACCGCACGTCCTTCAACTTCTCCCGACGCCCACGGTGAAGGAATTTTTCACCCAAGTGTCACGGTTCTCCAACTATAAGCAGTTGTTCGGGACCTGCGTTTGTACTTAAACACCTTCTTCCCTCAGATAACGTCTCATAGTCTCTGCACCTGCAGCAGCTTGTCAATCAGGAGCCGGCTCCATGACATCACACAAGCTGCTCCAAATCTGCCTGGCAACACACACGGCTCCTCTGATTGACTGGACCAGTAACATGATGGCTGACCACACAGTGCTCACACACACACAGTAGCTTAGGCACCATACTTTTCAATGCATTTTAATGCTGATGGCAATGACTCAGCATCAACACTTGTTAGCATGCCAATTAGCATGCTACAAAGTTTGTTCAATTGAGCTGAAATTTCGACGGTGGCCTCATGGGGGTGCTGCGATCACGGCGCACTAGCTAGTTAGCCGCCGCGCTAAGCTAATTGGCCTACCATCTCAGAATGTCATAAAACTCCAGATTCCAGGTCAGCCACACCTGGGAGGTAACTTCTGCGCTTTTCAGGCAAATCGCAGGTGTTAGCATCTCATGCTAACAAGTTTGTTCAAATGAGCTCAAATTTGGAGGGTGGACTCGTGCTGGCGCTGCGATCGAGAATCACTAGCTAATGACATGGTTTCCACGTAGTTAAATCGCTGGTGTTAGCATCGCATGCTAACAACTTTGTTTAAATGAGCTGAAATTTGGAGGGTGGCCTCGTGGTGGCGCTGCGATCGAGAATTACTAGCTGACCACATGGTTTCCACACACTTAAATCGCTGTTAGCTGTTAGCATCTCATGGTAATAAGTTTGTTCAAATGAGCTGAAATTTGGAGGGTGGCCTCGTGGTAGCGCTGCAATCGAGAATCACTAGCTAATGACATGGTTTCCACGTACTTAAATCGCAAGTGTTAGCATCGCATGCTAACAAGTTTGTTCAAATGAGCTGACAATTGGAGGGTGGCCTCATGGTGGCGCTGCGATCGAGAATTACTAGCTGACCACATGGTTTCCACGCACTTCAATCGGTGTTAGCTGTTAGCATCGCATGCTAAAAAGTTTGTTCAAATGAGCTGAAATTTAGAGTGTAGCCTCGTGCTGCCGCTGCGATCGAGAATCACTAGCTAATGACGTGATTTCCACGTATTTTTCACACTACCTCGCTCGGCAGCAGGGGGCGGCAGGTGGCAGGCACAATAAAATTTCCGCGGGAATTTTCTAGTTATTATTATTATTATTCTTCCTCTGCCGCACAAAGTTTGCAAGCCTACTAGTCCCACACCGTTTGGAGTACGTAGACAAAACGCATATCGCTAATTAGGGAGTTATCGGGAATCCTGTGCATCCATTTGGATTGTGGATATCGCAAACGGCTTCCGAACAACACGTAAAAAACGGCGATGATTTTTACATCCGCTTAACATGGGAGCCAAGAAAAAACAGAAAAAAACATCACACTTTTTCCACGCCACATCACGTCGCCAAATATTCAGCTACAGACTCAAACTTACTCTTAAAACGTTGCCGCACTTGTTCTGTATTCAGATATGTCCTCGGATTTTTCAAAAGTTTCACCAATTTTTAACTGTCAGCCTTCAAATGTCATCAAGTTTTCCCTCCTTTTTCCAGTTTTGTATGGGTGTGTATGTGAAAAGTTAGAGTGGGAAGATTTCGGTCAGAGTGAGAGAAACTGCCGTTTTACAAACAAAAAAAAGTTTTTATCTCGTCACCACAGACACATTTCTTCGTCTTTCTCAACATATTATACATCAAATTGTAGCCACAGGCCTTGTGCTTCTCACGAGGTGACACTTTTGTCTCAGAGAGACACGGTTCTCCCTCCAGGGGACTTAATTGATAGGGAGCGCAGGATTCTGTCTCATCCGCGCCAATACATTTTGACGAGTCATTTTCTCCCCAAATCCCCAAAGTTCAGCCATTTGTTTCAAGTCCTCACGGGGAGACGGAACCTCGTGACGACACGAAAACCACACCGCACGTCCTTCAACTTCTCCCGACGCCCACGGTGAAGGAATTTTTCACCCAAGTGTCACGGTTCTCCAACTATAAGCAGTTGTTCGGGACCTGCGTTTGTGCTTAAACCCCTTCTTCCCTCACATAACGTCTCATAGTCTCTGCACCTGCAGCAGCTTGTCAATCAGGAGCCGGCTCCATGACATCACACAAGCTGCTCCAAATCTGCCTGGCAACACACACGGCTCCTCTGATTGGCTGGACCAGTAACATGATGGCTGACCACACAGTGCTCACACACACACAGTAGCTTAGGCACCATACTTTTCAATGCATTTTAATGCTGATGGCAATGACTCAGCATCAACACTTGTTAGCATGCCAATTAGCATGCTACAAAGTTTGTTCAATTGAGCTGAAATTTGGAGGGTGGCCTCATGGGGGTGCTGCGATCACGGCGCACGAGCTAGTTAGCCGCCGCGCTAAGCTAATTGGCCTACCATCTCAGAATGTCATAAAACTCCAGATTCCAGGTCAGCCACACCTGGGAGGGAACTTCTGCGCTTTTCAGGCAAATCGCAGGTGTTAGCATCTCATGCTAACAAGTTTGTTCAAATGAGCTCAAATTTGGAGGGTGGACTCGTGCTGGTGCTGCGATCGAGAATCACTAGCTAATGACATTGTTTCCACGTACTTAAATCGCTTGTGTTAGCATCGCATGCTAACAACTTTGTTTAAATGACCTACAATTTGGAGGGTGGCCTCGTGGTGGCGCTGCGATCGAGAATTACTAGCTGACCACATGGTTTCCACGCACTTAAATCGCTGTTTGCTGTTAGCATCGCATGCTAACAAGTTTGTTCAAATGACCTGCAATTTGGAGGGTGGCCTCGTGGTGGTGCTGCGATCGAGAATCACTAGCTAATGACATGGTTTCCACATACTTAAATCGCAAGTGTTAGCATCACATGCTAACAAGTTTGTTCAAATGAGCTGAAATTTGGAGGGTGGCCTCATGGTGGCGCTGCGATCGAGAATTACTAGCTGACCACATGGTTTCCACGCACTTCAATCCGTGTTAGCTGTTAGCATCGCATGCTAAAAAGTTTGTTCAAATGAGCTGAAATTTAGAGTGTAGCCTCATGCTGGCGCTGCGATCGAGAATCACTAGCTAATGACATGATTTCCACGTATTTTTCACACTACCTCGCTCGGCAGCAGGGGGCGGCAGGTGGCAGGCACAATAAAATTTCCGCGGGAATTTTCTAGTTAATTGTGCCTGCCTCTGTAAGAGGCGTCGCACAATTATTACAATCCTGGGAAAGCGCCGTTTTTTTTTATTATTATTATTATTATTTTTATTTTTCTTCCTCTGCCGCACAAAGTTTGCAAGCCTACTAGTCCCACACCGTTTGGAGTACGTAGACAAAACGCATATCGCTAATTAGGGAATTATCGGGAATCCTGTGCATCCATTTGGATTATGGATATCGCAAACGGCTTCCGAACAACACGTAAAAAACGGCGATGATTTTTACATCCGCTTAACATGGGAGCCAAGAAAAAACAGAAAAAAACATCACACTTTTTCCACGCCACATCACGTCGCCAAATATTCAGCTACAGACTCAAACTTACTCTTAAAACGTTGCCGCACTTGTTCTGTATTCAGATATGTCCTCAGATTTTTCAAAAGTTTCACCAATTTTCAACTGTCAGCCTTTGAATGTCATCAAGTTTTCCCTCCTTTTTCCAGTTTTGTATGGGTGTGTATGTGAAAAGTTAGAGTGGGAAGATTTCGGTCAGAGTGAGAGAAACTGCCGTTTTACAAACAAAAAAAAGTTTTTATCTCGTCACCACAGACACATTTCTTCGTCTTTCTCAACATATTATACATCAAATTGTAGCCACAGGCCTTGTGCTTCTCACGAGGGGACACTTTTGTCTCAGAGAGACACGGTTCTCCCTCCAGGGGACTTAATTGATAGGGAGCGCAGGATTCTGTCTCATCCGCGCCAATACATTTTGACGAGTCATTTTCTCCCCAAATCCCCAAAGTTCAGCCATTTGTTTCAAGTCCTCACGGGGAGACGGAACCTCGTGACGACACGAAAACCACACCGCACGTCCTTCAACTTCTCCCGACGCCCACGGTGAAGGAATTTTTCACCCAAGTGTCACGGTTCTCCAACTATAAGCAGTTGTTCGGGACCTGCGTTTGTGCTTAAACCCCTTCTTCCCTCAGATAACGTCTCATAGTCTCTGCACCTGCAGCAGCTTGTCAATCAGGAGCCGGCTCCATGACATCACACAAGCTGCTCCAAATCTGCCTGGCAACACACACGGCTCCTCTGATTGCCTGGACCAGTAACATGATGGCTGACCACACAGTGCTCACACACACACAGTAGCTTAGGCACCATACTTTTCAATGCATTTTAATGCTGATGGCAATGACTCAGCATCAACACTTGTTAGCATGCCAATTAGCATGCTACAAAGTTTGTTCAATTGAGCTGAAATTTGGAGGGTGGCCTCATGGGGGTGCTGCGATCACGGCGCACTAGCTAGTTAGCCGCCGCGCTAAACTAATTGGCCTACCATCTCAGAATGTCATAAAACTCCAGATTCCAGGTCAGCCACACCTGGGAGGTAACTTCTGCGCTTTTCAGGCAAATCGCAGGTGTTAGCATCTCATGCTAACAAGTTTGTTCAAATGAGCTCAAATTTGGAGGGTGGACTCGTGCTGGCGCTGCGATCGAGAATCACTAGCTAATGACATGGTTTCCACGTACTTAAATCGCTGGTGTTAGCATCGCATGCTAACAACTTTGTTTAAATGAGCTGAAATTTGGAGGGTGGCCTCGTGGTGGCGCTGCGATCGAGAATTACTAGCTGACCACATGGTTTCCACGCACTTAAATCGCTGTTTGCTGTTAGCATCGCATGCTAAACAAATTGTTCAAATGACCTGAAATTTGGAGGGTAGCCTCGTGGTGGCGCTGCGATCGAGAATCACTAGCTAATGACATGGTTTCCACGTACTTAAATCGCAAGTGTTAGCATCGCATGCTAACAAGTTTGTTCAAATGAGCTGAAATTTGGAGGGTGGCCTCGTGGTGGCGCTGCGATCGATAATTACTAGCTGACCACATGGTTTCCACGCACTTAAATCGGTGTTAGCTGTTAGCATCGCATGCTAAAAAGTTTGTTCAAATGAGCTGAAATTTAGAGTGTAGCCTCGTGCTGCCGCTGCGATCGAGAATCACTAGCTAATGACATGATTTCCACGTATTTTTCACACTACCTCGCTCGGCAGCAGGGGGCGGCAGGTGGCAGGCACAATAAAATTTCCGCGGGAATTTTCTAGTTATTATTCTTCCTCTGCCACACCAAGTTTGCCGAACTACTAGTCCCGCACCGTTTGGAGTACGTAGACAAAAAGCATATCGCTACGTAGGGAATTATCGGGAATCCTGTGCATCCATTTGGATTATGGATATCGCAAACGGCTTCCGAACAACACGTAAAAAACGGCGATGATTTTTACATCCGCTTAACATGGGAGCCAAGAAAAAACAGAAAAAAAATCACACTTTTTCTCCGCCACATCACGTCGTCAAATTTTCAGCCACAGACTCCAACTTACTCTTAAAACGTTGCCGCACTTGTCCTCTATTCACATATGTCCTTAGATTTCTCACAAGTTTTACTAATTTTCAACTGTCAGCCTTCGAATGTCATCAAGTTTTCCCTCCTTTTTCCAGTTTTGTATGGGTGTGTATGTGAAAAGTTAGAGTGACAAGATTTCGGTCAGAGTGAGAGAAACTGCCGTTTTACAAACAAAAAAAAGTTTTTATCTCGTCACCACAGACACATTTCTTCGTCTTTCTCAACATATTATACATCAAAATGTAGCTACAGGCGTTGTGCTTCTCACGAGGGGACACTTTTGTCTCAGAGAGACACGGTTCTCCCTCCAGG
Source organism: Blennius ocellaris (assembly GCF_963422515.1). NCBI lineage: Eukaryota > Metazoa > Chordata > Actinopteri > Blenniiformes > Blenniidae > Blennius > Blennius ocellaris. Next base: position 29,746,235 of record NC_137658.1, read on the forward strand.
GGACTTAATTGATAGGGAGCGCAGGATTCTGTCTCATCCGCGCCAATACATTTTGACGAGTCATTTTCTCCCCAAATCCCCAAAGTTCAGCCATTTGTTTCAAGTCCTCACGGGGAGACGGAACCTCGTGAGGACACGAAAACCACACCGCATGTCCTTCAACTTCTCCCGACGCCCACGGTGAAGGAATTTTTCACCCAAGTGTCACGGTTCTCCAACTATAAGCAGTTGTTCGGGACCTGCGTTTGTGCTTAAACACCTTCTTCCCTCACATCAGGTCTCATACTCTCTGCCACCTGCAGCAGCTTGTCAATCAGGAGCCGGCTCCATGACATCACACAAGCTGCTCCAAATCCGCCTGGCAACACACACGGCTCCTCTGATTGACTGGACCAGTAACATGATGGCTGACCACACAGTGCTCACACACACACAGTAGCTTAGGCACCATACTTTTCAATGCATTTTAATGCTGATGGCAATGACTCAGCAGCAGCACTTGTTAGCATGCCAATTAGCATGCTACAAAGTTTGTTCAATTGAGCTGAAATTTGGAGGGTGGCCTCATGGGGGTGCTGCGATCACGGCGCACTAGCTAGTTAGCCGCCGCGCTAAGCTAATTGGCCTACCATCTCAGAATGTCATAAAACTCCAGATTCCAGGTCAGCCACACCTGGGAGGTAACTTCTGCGCTTTTCAGGCAAATCGCAGGTGTTAGCATCTCATGCTAACAAGTTTGTTCAAATGAGCTCAAATTTGGAGGGTGGACTCGTGCTGGCGCTGCGATCGAGAATCACTAGCTAATGACATGGTTTCCACGTACTTAAATCGCTGGTGTTAGCATCGCATGCTAACAACTTTGTTTAAATGAGCTGAAATTTGGAGGGTGGCCTCGTGGTGGCGCTTCGATCGAGAATTACTAGCTGACCACATGGTTTCCACGCACTTAAATCGCTGTTAGCTGTTAGCATCTCATGGTAATAACTTTGTTCAAATGAGCTGAAATTTGGAGGGTGGCCTCGTCCTGGCGCTGCGATCGAGAATCACTAGCTAATGACATGGTTTCCACGTACTTATATTGCAGGTGTTAGCATCGCATGCTAACAAGTTTCTTCAAATGAGCTGAAATTTGGAGGGTGGCCTCGTGGTGGCGCTGCGATCGAGAATTACTAGCTGACCACATGGTTTCCACGCACTTAAATCGGTGCTAGCTGTTAGCATCGCATGCTAAAAAGTTTGTTCAAATGAGCTGAAATTTAGAGTGTAGCCTCATGCTGGCGCTGCGATCGAGAATCACTAGCTAATGACATGATTTCCACGTATTTTTCACACTACCTCGCTCGGCAGCAGGGGGCGGCAGGTGGCAGGCACAATAAAATTTCTGCGGGAATTTTCTAGTTAATTGTGCCTGCCTCTGTAAGAGGCGTCGCACAATTATTACAATCCTGGGAAAGCGCCGTTTTTTTTTATTATTATTATTAATTGTGCCTGCCTCTTTAAGAGGCGTCGCACAATTATTACAATCCTGGGAAAGCGCCGTTTTTTTTTATTATTCTTCCTCTGCCGCACAAAGTTTGCAGGCCTACTAGTCCCGCACCGTTTGGAGTACATAGACAAAAAGCATATCGCTACGTAGGGAATTATCGGGAATCCTGTGCATCCATTTGGATTATGGATATCGCAAACGGCTTCCGAACAACACGTAAAAAACGGCGATGATTTTTACATCCGCTTAACATGGGAGCCAAGAAAAAACAGAAAAAAAATCACACTTTTTCTCCGCCACATCACGTCGTCAAATTTTCAGCCACAGACTCCAACTTACTCTTAAAACGTTGCCGCACTTGTCCTCTATTCACATATGTCCTTAGATTTCTCACAAGTTTTACTAATTTTCAACTGTCAGCCTTCGAATGTCATCAAGTTTTCCCTCCTTTTTCCAGTTTTGTATGGGTGTGTATGTGAAAAGTTAGAGTGACAAGATTTCGGTCAGAGTGAGAGAAACTGCCGTTTTACAAACAAAAAAAAGTTTTTATCTCGTCACCACAGACACATTTCTTCGTCTTTCTCAACATATTATACATCAAAATGTAGCTACAGGCGTTGTGCTTCTCACGAGGGGACACTTTTGTCTCAGAGAGACACGGTTCTCCCTCCAGGGGACTTAATTGATAGGGAGCGCAGGATTCTGTCTCATCCGCGCCAATACATTTTGACGAGTCATTTTCTCCCCAAATCCCCAAAGTTCAGCCATTTGTTTCAAGTCCTCACGGGGAGACGGAACCTCGTGAGGACACGAAAACCACACCGCATGTCCTTCAACTTCTCCCGACGCCCACGGTGAAGGAATTTTTCACCCAAGTGTCACGGTTCTCCAACTATAAGCAGTTGTTCGGGACCTGCGTTTGTGCTTAAACACCTTCTTCCCTCACATCAGGTCTCATAATCTCTGCCACCTGCAGCAGCTTGTCAATCAGGAGCCGGCTCCATGACATCACACAAGCTGCTCCAAATCCGCCTGGCAACACACACGGCTCCTCTGATTGACTGGACCAGTAACATGATGGCTGACCACACAGTGCTCACACACACACAGTAGCTTAGGCACCATACTTTTCAATGCATTTTAATGCTGATGGCAATGACTCAGCAGCAGCACTTGTTAGCATGCCAATTAGCATGCTACAAAGTTTGTTCAATTGAGCTGAAATTTGGAGGGTGGCCTCATGGGGGTGCTGCGATCACGGCGCACTAGCTAGTTAGCCGCCGCGCTAAGCTAATTGGCCTACCATCTCAGAATGTCATAAAACTCCAGATTCCAGGTCAGCCACACCTGGGAGGTAACTTCTGCGCTTTTCAGGCAAATCGCAGGTGTTAGCATCTCATGCTAACAAGTTTGTTCAAATGAGCTCAAATTTGGAGGGTGGACTCGTGCTGGCGCTGCGATCGAGAATCACTAGCTAATGACATGGTTTCCACGTACTTAAATCGCTGGTGTTAGCATCGCATGCTAACAACTTTGTTTAAATGAGCTGAAATTTGGAGGGTGGCCTCGTGGTGGCGCTTCGATCGAGAATTACTAGCTGACCACATGGTTTCCACGCACTTAAATCGCTGTTAGCTGTTAGCATCTCATGGTAATAACTTTGTTCAAATGAGCTGAAATTTGGAGGGTGGCCTCGTCCTGGCGCTGCGATCGAGAATCACTAGCTAATGACATGGTTTCCACGTACTTATATTGCAGGTGTTAGCATCGCATGCTAACAAGTTTCTTCAAATGAGCTGAAATTTGGAGGGTGGCCTCGTGGTGGCGCTGCGATCGAGAATTACTAGCTGACCACATGGTTTCCACGCACTTAAATCGGTGCTAGCTGTTAGCATCGCATGCTAAAAAGTTTGTTCAAATGAGCTGAAATTTAGAGTGTAGCCTCATGCTGGCGCTGCGATCGAGAATCACTAGCTAATGACATGATTTCCACGTATTTTTCACACTACCTCGCTCGGCAGCAGGGGGCGGCAGGTGGCAGGCACAATAAAATTTCCGCGGGAATTTTCTAGTTATTATTCTTCCTCTGCCACACCAAGTTTGCCGAACTACTAGTCCCGCACCGTTTGGAGTACGTATACAAAAGCATATCGCTACGTAGGGAATTATCGGGAATCCTGTGCATCCATTTGGATTGTGGATATCGCAAACGGCTTCCGAACAACACGTAAAAAACGGCGATGATTTTTACATCCGCTTAACATGGGAGCCAAGAAAAACAAGAAAAAAAATCACACTTTTTCCACGCCACATCACGTCGCCAAATATTCAGCTACAGACTCAAACTTACTCTTAAAACGTTGCCGCACTTGTTCTGTATTCAGATATGTCGTTGGATTTTTCAAAACTTTCACCAGTTTTAAACTGTGAGCCTTCAAATGTCATCAAGTTTTCCCTCCTTTTTCCAGTTTTGTATGGGTGTGTATGTGGAAAAGCTAGAGGGTGAGATGTCAGTTAGAGGGAGAGAAACTGCCGTTTCACAAACAAAAAAAAGTTTTTATCTCGTCACCACAGACACATTTCTTCGTCTTTCTCAACATATTATACATCAAAATGTAGCCACAGGCCTTGTGCTTCTCACGAGGGGACACTTTTGTCTCAGAGAGACACGGTTCTCCCTCCAGGGGACTTAATTGATAGGGAGCGCAGGATTCTGTCTCATCCGCGCCAATACATTTTGACGAGTCATTTTCTCCCCAAATCCCCAAAGTTCAGCCATTTGTTTCAAGTCCTCACGGGGAGACGGAACCTCGTGAGGACACCAAAACCACACCGCACGTCCTTCAACTTCTCCCGACGCCCACGGTGAAGGAATTTTTCACCCAAGTGTCACGGTTCTCCAACTATAAGCAGTTGTTCGGGACCTGCGTTTGTGCTTAAACACCTTCTTCCCTCAGATAACGTCTCATAGTCTCTGCACCTGCAGCAGCTTGTCAATCAGGAGCCGGCTCCATGACATCACACAAGCTGCTCCAAATCTGCCTGGCAACACACACGGCTCCTCTGATTGACTGGACCAGTAACATGATGGCTGACCACACAGTGCTCACACACACACAGTAGCTTAGGCACCATACTTTTCAATGCATTTTAATGCTGATGGCAATGACTCAGCATCAACACTTGTTAGCATGCCAATTAGCATGCTACAAAGTTTGTTCAATTGAGCTGAAATTTGGAGGGTGGCCTCATGGGGGTGCTGCGATCACGGCGCACTAGCTAGTTAGCCGCCGCGCTAAGCTAATTGGCCTACCATCTCAGAATGTCATAAAACTCCAGATTCCAGGTCAGCCACACCTGGGAGGTAACTTCTGCGCTTTTCAGGCAAATCGCAGGTGTTAGCATCTCATGCTAACAAGTTTGTTCAAATGAGCTCAAATTTGGAGGGTGGACTCGTGCTGGCGCTGCGATCGAGAAACACTAGCTAATGACATGGTTTCCACGTACTTAAATCGCTTGTGTTAGCATCGCATGCTAACAACTTTGTTTAAATGAGCTGAAATTTGGAGGGTGGCCTCGTGGTGGCGCTGCGATCGAGAATTACTAGCTGACCACATGGTTTCCACACACTTAAATCGCTGTTTGCTGTTAGCATCGCATGCTAACAAGTTTGTTCAAATGACCTGAAATTTGGAGGGTGGCCTCGTGCTGGCGCTGCGATCGAGAATCACTAGCTAATGACATGGTTTCCACGTACTTAAATCGCTGGTGTTAGCATCGCATGCTAACAACTTTGTTTAAATGAGCTGAAATTTGGAGGGTGGCCTCGTGGTGGCGCTTCGATCGAGAATTACTAGCTGACCACATGGTTTCCACGCACTTAAATCGCTGTTAGCTGTTAGCATCTCATGGTAATAACTTTGTTCAAATGAGCTGAAATTTGGAGGGTGGCCTCGTCCTGGCGCTGCGATCGAGAATCACTAGCTAATGACGTGATTTCCACGTATTTTTCACACTACCTCGCTCGGCAGCAGGGGGCGGCAGGTGGCAGGCACAATAAAATTTCCGCGGGAATTTTCTAGTTAATTGTGCCTGCCTCTGTAAGAGGCGTCGCACAATTATTACAATCCTGGGAAAGCGCCGTTTTTTTTTATTATTATTATTAATTGTGCCTGCCTCTGTAAGAGGCGTCGCACAATTATTACAATCCTGGGAAAGCGCCGTTTTTTTTTATTATTATTATTATTATTATTCTTCCTCTGCCGCACAAAGTTTGCCGAACTACTAGTCCCGCACTGTTTGGAGTACGCATACAAAAGCATATCGCTACGTAGGGAGTTATCGGGAATCCTGTGCATCCATTTGGATTATGGATATCGCAAACGGCTTCCGAACAACACGTAAAAAACGGCGATGATTTTTACATCCGCTTAACATGGGAGCCAAGAAAAACAAGAAAAAAAAATCACACTTTTTCCACGCCACATCACGTCGCCAAATATTCAGCTACAGACTCAAACTTACTCTTAAAACGTTGCCGCACTTGTTCTGTATTCAGATATGTCCTCGGATTTTTCAAAAGTTTCACCAGTTTTAAACTGTGAGCCTTCAAATGTCATCAACTTTTCCCTCCTTTTTCCAGTTTTGTATGGGTGTGTATGTGGAAAAGCTAGAGGGTGAGATGTCAGTTAGAGGGTGAGAAACTGCCGTTTTACAAACAAAAAAAAGTTTTTATCTCGTCACCACAGACACATTTCTTCGTCTTTCTCAACATATTATACATCAAATTGTAGCCACAGGCCTTGTGCTTCTCACGAGGGGACACTTTTGTCTCAGAGAGACACGGTTCTCCCTCCAGGGGACTTAATTGATAGGGAGCGCAGGATTCTGTCTCATCCGCGCCAATACATTTTGACGAGTCATTTTCTCCCCAAATCCCCAAAGTTCAGCCATTTGTTTCAAGTCCTCACGGGGAGACGGAACCTCGTGAGGACACCAAAACCACACCGCACGTCCTTCAACTTCTCCCGACGCCCACGGTGAAGGAATTTTTCACCCAAGTGTCACGGTTCTCCAACTATAAGCAGTTGTTCGGGACCTGCGTTTGTGCTTAAACACCTTCTTCCCTCAGATAACGTCTCATAGTCTGTGCACCTGCAGCAGCTTGTCAATCAGGAGCCGGCTCCATGACATCACACAAGCTGCTCCAAATCTGCCTGGCAACACACACGGCTCCTCTGATTGACTGGACCAGTAACATGATGGCTGACCACACAGTGCTCACACACACACAGTAGCTTAGGCACCATACTTTTCAATGCATTTTAATGCTGATGGCAATGACTCAGCATCAACACTTGTTAGCATGCCAATTAGCATGCTACAAAGTTTGTTCAATTGAGCTGAAATTTGGAGGGTGGCCTCATGGGGGTGCTGCGATCACGGCGCACTAGCTAGTTAGCCGCCGCGCTAAGCTAATTGGCCTACCATCTCAGAATGTCATAAAACTCCAGATTCCAGGTCAGCCACACCTGGGAGGTAACTTCTGCGCTTTTCAGGCAAATCGCAGGTGTTAGCATCTCATGCTAACAAGTTTGTTCAAATGAGCTCAAATTTGGAGGGTGGACTCGTGCTGGCGCTGCGATCGAGAAACACTAGCTAATGACATGGTTTCCACGTACTTAAATCGCTTGTGTTAGCATCGCATGCTAACAACTTTGTTTAAATGAGCTGAAATTTGGAGGGTGGCCTCATGGGGGTGCTGCGATCACGGCGCACTAGCTAGTTAGCCGCCGCGCTAAGCTAATTGGCCTACCATCTCAGAATGTCATAAAACTCCAGATTCCAGGTCAGCCACACCTGGGAGGTAACTTCTGCGCTTTTCAGGCAAATCGCAGGTGTTAGCATCTCATGCTAACAAGTTTGTTCAAATGAGCTCAAATTTGGAGGGTGGACTCGTGCTGGCGCTGCGATCGAGAAACACTAGCTAATGACATGGTTTCCACGTACTTAAATCGCTTGTGTTAGCATCGCATGCTAACAACTTTGTTTAAATGAGCTGAAATTTGGAGGGTGGCCTCGTGGTGGCGCTGCGATCGAGAATTACTAGCTGACCACATGGTTTCCACGCACTTAAATCGCTGTTTGCTGTTAGCATCGCATGCTAACAAGTTTGTTCAAATGACCTGAAATTTGGAGGGTGGCCTCGTGGTGGCGCTGCGATCGAGAATCACTAGCGAATGACATGGTTTCCACGCACTTAAATCGCTGTTTGCTGTTAGCATCGCATGCTAACAAGTTTGTTCAAATGACCTGAAATTTGGAGGGTGGCCTCGTGGTGGCGCTGCGATCGAGAATCACTAGCTAATGACATGATTTCCACATATTTTTCACACTACCGCGGCCTCGCTCGGCAGCAGGGGGCGGCAGGTGGCAGGCACAATAAAATTTCCGCGGGAATTTTCTAGTTAATTGTGCCTGCCTCTGTAAGAGGCGTCGCACAATTATTACAATCCTGGGAAAGCGCCGTTTTTTTTTATTATTATTATTATTCTTCCTCTGCCGCACAAAGTTTGCCGAACTACTAGTCCCGCACCGTTTGGAGTACGTATACAAAAGCATATCGCTACGTAGGGAGTTATCGGGAATCCTGTGCATCCATTTGGATTATGGATATCGCAAACGGCTTCCGAACAACACGTAAAAAACGGCGATGATTTTTACATCCGCTTAACATGGGAGCCAAGAAAAACAAGAAAAAAACATCACACTTTTTCCACGCCACATCACGTCGCCAAATATTCAGCTACAGACTCAAACTTACTCTTAAAACGTTGCCGCACTTGTTCTGTATTCAGATATGTCCTCAGATTTTTCAAAAGTTTCACCAATTTTCAACTGTCAGCCTTTGAATGTCATCAAGTTTTCCCTCCTTTTTCCAGTTTTGTATGGGTGTGTATGTGAAAAGTTAGAGTGGGAAGATTTCGGTCAGAGTGAGAGAAACTGCCGTTTTACAAACAAAAAAAAGTTTTTATCTCGTCACCACAGACACATTTCTTCGTCTTTCTCAACATATTATACATCAAATTGTAGCCACAGGCCTTGTGCTTCTCACGAGGGGACACTTTTGTCTCAGAGAGACACGGTTCTCCCTCCAGGGGACTTAATTGATAGGGAGCGCAGGATTCTGTCTCATCCGCGCCAATACATTTTGACGAGTCATTTTCTCCCCAAATCCCCAAAGTTCAGCCATTTGTTTCAAGTCCTCACGGGGAGACGGAACCTCGTGACGACACGAAAACCACACCGCACGTCCTTCAACTTCTCCCGACGCCCACGGTGAAGGAATTTTTCACCCAAGTGTCACGGTTCTCCAACTATAAGCAGTTGTTCGGGACCTGCGTTTGTGCTTAAACCCCTTCTTCCCTCAGATAACGTCTCATAGTCTCTGCACCTGCAGCAGCTTGTCAATCAGGAGCCGGCTCCATGACATCACACAAGCTGCTCCAAATCTGCCTGGCAACACACATGGCTCCTCTGATTGACTGGACCAGTAACATGATGGCTGACCACACAGTGCTCACACACACACAGTAGCTTAGGCACCATACTTTTCAATGCATTTTAATGCTGATGGCAATGACTCAGCATCAACACTTGTTAGCATGCCAATTAGCATGCTACAAAGTTTGTTCAATTGAGCTGAAATTTGGAGGGTGGCCTCATGGGGGTGCTGCGATCATGGCGCACTAGCTAGTTAGCCGCCGCGCTAAGCTAATTGGCCTACCATCTCAGAATGTCATAAAACTCCAGATTCCATGTCAGCCACACCTGGGAGGTAACTTCTGCGCTTTTCAGGCAAATCGCAGGTGTTAGCATCTCATGCTAACAAGTTTGTTCAAATGACCTCAAATTTGGAGGGTGGACTCGTGCTGGCGCTGCGATGGAGAATCACTAGCTAATGACATGGTTTCCACGTACTTAAATCGCTGGTGTTAGCATCGCATGCTAACAACTTTGTTTAAATGAGCTGAAATTTGGAGGGTGGCCTCGTGGTGGTGCTGCGATCGAGAATTACTAGCTGACCACATGGTTTCCACGCACTTAAATCGGTGCTAGCTGTTAGCATCGCATGGTAATAAGTTTGTTCAAATGAGCTGAAATTTAGAGTGTAGCCTCATGCTGGCGCTGCGATCGAGAATCACTAGCTAATGACATGGTTTCCACGTACTTATATCGCAGGTGTTAGCATCGCATGCTAACAAGTTTGTTCAAATGAGCTGAAATTTGGAGGGTGGCCTCGTGGTGGCGCTGCGATCGAGAATTACTAGCTGACCACATGGTTTCCACGCACTTAAATCGGTGTTAGCTGTTAGCATCGCATGCTAAAAGGTTTGTTCAAATGAGCTGAAATTTGGAGGGTGGCCTCGTGGTGGCGCTGCGATCGAGAATCACTAGCTAATGACATGATTTCCACGTATTTCTCACACTACCTCGCTCGGCAGCAGGGGGCGGCAGGTGGCAGGCACAATAAAATTTCCGCGGGAATTTTCTAGTATTATTATTCTTCCTCTGCCACACCAAGTTTGCCGAACTACTAGTCCCGCACCGTTTGGAGTACGTATACAAAAGCATATCGCTACGTAGGGAATTATCGGGAATCCTGTGCATCCATTTGGATTGTGGATATCGCAAAAGGCTTCCGAACAACACGTAAAAAACGGCGATGATTTTTACATCCGCTTAACATGGGAGCCAAGAAAAACAAGAAAAAAAATCACACTTTTTCCACGCCACATCACGTCGCCAAATATTCAGCTACAGACTCAAACTTACTCTTAAAACGTTGCCGCACTTGTTCTGTATTCAGATATGTCCTCGGATTTTTCACAACTTTCACCAGTTTTAAACTGTGAGCCTTCAAATGTCATCAACTTTTCCCTCCTTTTTCCAGTTTTGTATGGGTGTGTATGTGGAAAAGCTAGAGGGTGAGATGTCAGTTAGAGTGAGAGAAACTGCCGTTTTACTGAAAAAAAAAGTTTTTCTCTCGTCGCCACGGCCACATTTCTTTGTCTTTCTCAACATATTATACATCAAAATGTAGCTACAGGCCTTGTGTTTCTCACGAGGGGACACTTTTGTCTCAGAGAGACACGGTTCTCCCTCCAGTGGACTTAATTGACAGGGAGCGCAGGATTTTCTGTAACCCGCTCCCATGTATTTTGCGGAGACGTTTTCTCCCCAAATCCCCAAAGTTCAGCCATTTGTTTCAAGTCTTCACGGGGAGACGGAACCTCGTGAGGACACGAAAACCACACCGCACGTCCTTCAACTTCTCCCGACGCCCACGGTGAAGGAATTTTTCACCCAAGTGTCACGGTTCTCCAACTATAAGCAGTTGTTCGGGACCTGCGTTTGTGCTTAAACACCTTCTTCCCTCACATAAGGTCTCATAATCTCTGCCACCTGCAGCAGCCTGTCAATCAGGAGCCGGCTCCATGACATCACACAAGCTGCTCCAAATCTGCCTGGCAACACACACGGCTCCTCTGATTGACTGGACCAGTAACATGATGGCTGACCACACAGTGCTCACACACACACAGTAGCTTAGGCACCATACTTTTCAATGCATTTTAATGCTGATGGCAATGACTCAGCATCAACACTTGTTAGCATGCCAATTAGCATGCTACAAAGTTTGTTCAATTGAGCTGAAATTTGGAGGGTGGCCTCATGGGGGTGCTGCGATCACGGCGCACTAGCTAGTTAGCCGCCGCGCTAAGCTAATTGGCCTACCATCTCAGAATGTCATAAAACTCCAGATTCCAGGTCAGCCACACCTGGGAGGTAACTTCTGCGCTTTTCAGGCAAATCGCAGGTGTTAGCATCTCATGCTAACAAGTTTGTTCAAATGAGCTCAAATTTGGAGGGTGGACTCGTGCTGGCGCTGCGATCGAGAATCACTAGCTAATGACATGGTTTCCACGTACTTAAATCGCTGGTGTTAGCATCGCATGCTAAAAACTTTGTTTAAATCAGCTGAAATTTGGAGGGTGGCCTCGTGGTGGCGCTGCGATCGAGAATTACTAGCTGACCACATGGTTTCCACGCACTTAAATCGCTGTTTGCTGTTAGCATCGCATGCTAACAAGTTTGTTCAAATGAGCTCAAATTTGGAGGGTGGCCTCGTGGTGGCGCTGCGATCGAGAATCACTAGCTAATGACATGGTTTCCACGTACTTAAATCGCAAGTGTTAGCATCGCATGCTAACAAGTTTGTTCAAATGAGCTGAAATTTGGAGGGTGGCCTCGTGGTGGCGCTGCGATCGAGAATTACTAGCTGACCACATGGTTTCCACGCACTTAAATCGGTGTTAGCTGTTAGCATCACATGCTAAAAAGTTTGTTCAAATGAGCTGAAATTTAGAGTGTAGCCTCGTGCTGGCGCTGCGATCGAGAATCACTAGCTAATGACATGATTTCCACATATTTTTCACACTACCTCGCTCGGCAGCAGGGGGCGGCAGGTGGCAGGCACAATAAAATTTCCGCGGGAATTTTCTAGTTAATTGTGCCTGCCTCTTTAAGAGGCGTCGCACAATTATTACAATCCTGGGAAAGCGCCGTTTTTTTTTAATATTATTCTTCCTCTGCCGCACAAAGTTTGCAGGCCTACTAGTCCCGCACCGTTTGGAGTACGTAGACAAAAAGCATATCGCTACGTAGGGAATTATCGGGAATCCTGTGCATCCATTTGGATTATGGATATCGCAAACGGCTTCCGAACAACACGTAAAAAACGGCGATGATTTTTACATCCGCTTAACATGGGAGCCAAGAAAAAACAGAAAAAAAATCACACTTTTTCCCCGCCACATCACGTCGCCAAATTTTCAGCTACAGACTCCAACTTACTCTTAAAACGTTGCCACACTTGTCCTCTATTCACATATGTCCTCAGATTTCTCACAAGTTTTACCAATTTTCAACTGTCAGCCTTCGAATGTCATCAAGTTTTCCCTCCTTTTTCCAGTTTTGTATGGGTGTGTATGTGAAAAGTTAGAGTGACAAGATTTCGGTCAGAGTGAGAGAAACTGCCGTTTTACAAACAAAAAAAAGTTTTTATCTCGTCACCACAGACACATTTCTTCGTCTTTCTCAACATATTATACATCAAAATGTAGCCACAGGCCTTGTGCTTCTCACAAGGGGACACTTTTGTCTCAGAGAGACACGGTTCTCCCTCCAGGGGACTTAATTGATAGGGAGCGCAGGATTCTGTCTCATCCGCGCCAATACATTTTGACGAGTCATTTTCTCCCCAAATCCCCAAAGTTCAGCCATTTATTTCAAGTCCTCACGGGGAGACAGAACCTCGTGACGACAGGAAAACCACACCGCACGTCCTTCAACTTCTCCCGACGCCCACGGTGAAGAAATTTTTCACCCAAGTGTCACGGTTCTCCAACTATAAGCAGTTGTTCGGGACCTGCGTTTGTGCTTAAACCCCTTCTTCCCTCAGATAACGTCTCATAGTCTCTGCACCTGCAGCAGCTTGTCAATCAGGAGCCGGCTCCATGACATCACACAAGCTGCTCCAAATCTGCCTGGCAACACACACGGCTCCTCTGATTGACTGGACCAGTAACATGATGGCTGACCACACAGTGCTCACACACACACAGTAGCTTAGGCACCATACTTTTCAATGCATTTTAATGCTGATGGCAATGACTCAGCATCAACACTTGTTAGCATGCCAATTAGCATGCTACAAAGTTTGTTCAATTGAGCTGAAATTTGGAGGGTGGCCTCATGGGGGTGCTGCGATCACGGCGCACTAGCTAGTTAGCCGCCGCGCTAAGCTAATTGGCCTACCATCTCAGAATGTCATAAAACTCCAGATTCCAGGTCAGCCACACCTGGGAGGTAACTTCTGCGCTTTTCAGGCAAATCGCAGGTGTTAGCATCTCATGCTAACAAGTTTGTTCAAATGAGCTCAAATTTGGAGGGTGGACTCGTGCTGGCGCTGCGATCGAGAATCACTAGCTAATGACATGGTTTCCACGTACTTAAATCGCTGGTGTTAGCATCGCATGCTAACAAGTTTGTTTAAATGAGCTGAAATTTGGAGGGTGGCCTCGTGGTAGCGCTGCGATCGAGAATTGCTAGCTGATCACATGGTTTCCACGCACTTAAACCGCTGTTTGCTGTTAGCATCGCATGCTAACAAGTTTGTTCAAATGACCTGAAATTTGGAGGGTGGCCTCGTGGTGGCGCTGCGATCGAGAATCACTAGCTAATGACATGGTTTCCACGTACTTAAATCGCAAGTGTTAGCATCGCATGCTAACAAGTTTGTTTAAATGAGCTGAAATTTGGAGGGTGGCCTCGTGGTGGCGCTGCGATCGAGAATTACTAGCTGACCACATGGTTTCCACGCACTTAAATCGGTGCTAGCTGCTAGCATCGCATGCTAAAAAGTTTGTTCAAATGAGCTGAAATTTAGGGTGTAGCCTCATGCTGGCGCTGCGATCGAGAATCACTAGCTAATGACATGATTTCCACGTATTTTTCACACTACCTCGCTCGGCAGCAGGGGGCGGCAGGTGGCAGGCACAATAAAATTTCCGCGGGAATTTTCTAGTATTATTATTCTTCCTCTGCCACACCAAGTTTGCCGAACTACTAGTCCCGCACCGTTTGGAGAACGTATACAAAAGCATATCGCTACGTAGGGAATTATCGGGAATCCTGTGCATCCATTTGGATTGTGGATATCGCAAACGGCTTCCGAACAACACGTAAAAAACGGCGATGATTTTTACATCCGCTTAACATGGGAGCCAAGAAAAACAAGAAAAAAAATCACACTTTTTCCACGCCACATCATGTCGCCAAATATTCAGCTACAGACTCAAACTTACTCTTAAAACGTTGCCGCACTTGTTCTGTATTCAGATCTGTCCTCAGATTTTTCAAAAGTTTCACCAATTTTAAACTGTCAGCCTTTGAATGTCATCAACTTTTCCCTCCTTTTTCCAGTTTTGTATGGGTGTGTATGTGGAAAAGCTAGAGGGTGAGATGTCAGTTAGAGGGTGAGAAACTGCCGTTTTACAAACAAAAAAAAGTTTTCATCTCGTCACCACAGACACATTTCTTCGTCTTTCTCAACATATTATACATCAAATTGTAGCCACAGGCCTTGTGCTTCTCACGAGGGGACACTTTTGTCTCAGAGAGACACGGTTCTCCCTCCAGGGGACTTAATTGATAGGGAGCGCAGGATTCTGTCTCATCCGCGCCAATACATTTTGACGAGTCATTTTCTCCCCAAATCCCCAAAGTTCAGCCATTTGTTTCAAGTCCTCACGGGGAGACGGAACCTCGTGAGGACACCAAAACCACACCGCACGTCCTTCAACTTCTCCCGACGCCCACGGTGAAGGAATTTTTCACCCAAGTGTCACGGTTCTCCAACTATAAGCAGTTGTTCGGGACCTGCGTTTGTACTTAAACCCCTTCTTCCCTCAGATAACGTCTCATAGTCTCTGCACCTGCAGCAGCTTGTCAATCAGGAGCCGGCTCCATGACATCACACAAGCTGCTCCAAATCTGCCTGGCAACACACATGGCTCCTCTGATTGACTGGACCAGTAACATGATGGCTGACCACACAGTGCTCACACACACACAGTAGCTTAGGCACCATACTTTTCAATGCATTTTAATGCTGATGGCAATGACTCAGCATCAACACTTGTTAGCATGCCAATTAGCATGCTACAAAGTTTGTTCAATTGAGCTGAAATTTGGAGGGTGGCCTCATGGGGGTGCTGCGATCACGGCGCACTAGCTAGTTAGCCGCCGCGCTAAGCTAATTGGCCTACCATCTCAGAATGTCATAAAACTCCAGATTCCAGGTCAGCCACACCTGGGAGGTAACTTCTGCGCTTTTCAGGCAAATCGCAGGTGTTAGCATCTCATGCTAACAAATTTGTTCGAATGAGCTCAAATTTGGAGGGTGGACTCGTGCTGGCGCTGCGATCGAGAAACACTAGCTAATGACATGGTTTCCACGTACTTAAATCGCTGGTGTTAGCATCGCATGCTAACAACTTTGTTTAAATGAGCTGAAATTTGGAGGGTGGCCTCGTGGTGGCGCTGCGATCGAGAATTACTAGCTGACCACATGGTTTCCACGCACTTAAATCGGTGCTAGCTGTTAGCATCGCATGGTAATAAGTTTGTTCAAATGAGCTGAAATTTAGAGTGTAGCCTCATGCTGGCGCTGCGATCGAGAATCACTAGCTAATGACATGGTTTCCACGTACTTATATCGCAGGTGTTAGCATCGCATGCTAACAAGTTTGTTCAAATGAGCTGAAATTTGGAGGGTGGCCTCGTGGTGGCGCTGCGATCGAGAATTACTAGCTGACCACATGGTTTCCACGCACTTAAATCGGTGTTAGCCTTTTAGCATCGCATGCTAAAAAGTTTGTTCAAATGAGCTGAAATTTAGAGTGTAGCCTCGTGCTGCCGCTGCGATCGAGAATCACTAGCTAATGACGTGATTTCCACGTATTTTTCACACTACCTCGCTCGGCAGCAGGGGGCGGCAGATGGCAGGCACAATAAAATTTCCGCGGGAATTTTCTAGTTATTATTAATTGTGCCTGCCTCTTTAAGAGGCGTCGCACAATTATTACAATCCTGGGAAAGCGCCGTTTTTTTTTATTATTCTTCCTCTGCCGCACAAAGTTTGCAGGCCTACTAGTCCCGCACCGTTTGGAGTACATAGACAAAAAGCATATCGCTACGTAGGGAATTATCGGGAATCCTGTGCATCCATTTGGATTATGGATATCGCAAACGGCTTCCGAACAACACGTAAAAAACGGCGATGATTTTTACATCCGCTTAACATGGGAGCCAAGAAAAAACAGAAAAAAAATCACACTTTTTCTCCGCCACATCACGTCGTCAAATTTTCAGCCACAGACTCCAACTTACTCTTAAAACGTTGCCGCACTTGTCCTCTATTCACATATGTCCTTAGATTTCTCACAAGTTTTACTAATTTTCAACTGTCAGCCTTCGAATGTCATCAAGTTTTCCCTCCTTTTTCCAGTTTTGTATGGGTGTGTATGTGAAAAGTTAGAGTGACAAGATTTCGGTCAGAGTGAGAGAAACTGCCGTTTTACAAACAAAAAAAAGTTTTTATCTCGTCACCACAGACACATTTCTTCGTCTTTCTCAACATATTATACATCAAAATGTAGCTACAGGCGTTGTGCTTCTCACGAGGGGACACTTTTGTCTCAGAGAGACACGGTTCTCCCTCCAGGGGACTTAATTGATAGGGAGCGCAGGATTCTGTCTCATCCGCGCCAATACATTTTGACGAGTCATTTTCTCCCCAAATCCCCAAAGTTCAGCCATTTGTTTCAAGTCCTCACGGGGAGACGGAACCTCGTGAGGACACGAAAACCACACCGCATGTCCTTCAACTTCTCCCGACGCCCACGGTGAAGGAATTTTTCACCCAAGTGTCACGGTTCTCCAACTATAAGCAGTTGTTCGGGACCTGCGTTTGTGCTTAAACACCTTCTTCCCTCACATCAGGTCTCATAATCTCTGCCACCTGCAGCAGCTTGTCAATCAGGAGCCGGCTCCATGACATCACACAAGCTGCTCCAAATCCGCCTGGCAACACACACGGCTCCTCTGATTGACTGGACCAGTAACATGATGGCTGACCACACAGTGCTCACACACACACAGTAGCTTAGGCACCATACTTTTCAATGCATTTTAATGCTGATGGCAATGACTCAGCAGCAGCACTTGTTAGCATGCCAATTAGCATGCTACAAAGTTTGTTCAATTGAGCTGAAATTTGGAGGGTGGCCTCATGGGGGTGCTGCGATCACGGCGCACTAGCTAGTTAGCCGCCGCGCTAAGCTAATTGGCCTACCATCTCAGAATGTCATAAAACTCCAGATTCCAGGTCAGCCACACCTGGGAGGTAACTTCTGCGCTTTTCAGGCAAATCGCAGGTGTTAGCATCTCATGCTAACAAGTTTGTTCAAATGAGCTCAAATTTGGAGGGTGGACTCGTGCTGGCGCTGCGATCGAGAATCACTAGCTAATGACATGGTTTCCACGTACTTAAATCGCTGGTGTTAGCATCGCATGCTAACAACTTTGTTTAAATGAGCTGAAATTTGGAGGGTGGCCTCGTGGTGGCGCTTCGATCGAGAATTACTAGCTGACCACATGGTTTCCACGCACTTAAATCGCTGTTAGCTGTTAGCATCTCATGGTAATAACTTTGTTCAAATGAGCTGAAATTTGGAGGGTGGCCTCGTCCTGGCGCTGCGATCGAGAATCACTAGCTAATGACATGGTTTCCACGTACTTATATTGCAGGTGTTAGCATCGCATGCTAACAAGTTTCTTCAAATGAGCTGAAATTTGGAGGGTGGCCTCGTGGTGGCGCTGCGATCGAGAATTACTAGCTGACCACATGGTTTCCACGCACTTAAATCGGTGCTAGCTGTTAGCATCGCATGCTAAAAAGTTTGTTCAAATGAGCTGAAATTTAGAGTGTAGCCTCATGCTGGCGCTGCGATCGAGAATCACTAGCTAATGACATGATTTCCACGTATTTTTCACACTACCTCGCTCGGCAGCAGGGGGCGGCAGGTGGCAGGCACAATAAAATTTCCGCGGGAATTTTCTAGTTAATTGTGCCTGCCTCTTTAAGAGGCGTCGCACAATTATTACAATCCTGGGAAAGCGCCGTTTTTTTTTATTATTCTTCCTCTGCCGCACAAAGTTTGCAGGCCTACTAGTCCCGCACCGTTTGGAGTACATAGACAAAAAGCATATCGCTACGTAGGGAATTATCGGGAATCCTGTGCATCCATTTGGATTATGGATATCGCAAACGGCTTCCGAACAACACGTAAAAAACGGCGATGATTTTTACATCCGCTTAACATGGGAGCCAAGAAAAAACAGAAAAAAAATCACACTTTTTCTCCGCCACATCACGTCGTCAAATTTTCAGCCACAGACTCCAACTTACTCTTAAAACGTTGCCGCACTTGTCCTCTATTCACATATGTCCTTAGATTTCTCACAAGTTTTACTAATTTTCAACTGTCAGCCTTCGAATGTCATCAAGTTTTCCCTCCTTTTTCCAGTTTTGTATGGGTGTGTATGTGAAAAGTTAGAGTGACAAGATTTCGGTCAGAGTGAGAGAAACTGCCGTTTTACAAACAAAAAAAAGTTTTTATCTCGTCACCACAGACACATTTCTTCGTCTTTCTCAACATATTATACATCAAAATGTAGCTACAGGCGTTGTGCTTCTCACGAGGGGACACTTTTGTCTCAGAGAGACACGGTTCTCCCTCCAGGGGACTTAATTGATAGGGAGCGCAGGATTCTGTCTCATCCGCGCCAATACATTTTGACGAGTCATTTTCTCCCCAAATCCCCAAAGTTCAGCCATTTGTTTCAAGTCCTCACGGGGAGACGGAACCTCGTGAGGACACGAAAACCACACCGCATGTCCTTCAACTTCTCCCGACGCCCACGGTGAAGGAATTTTTCACCCAAGTGTCACGGTTCTCCAACTATAAGCAGTTGTTCGGGACCTGCGTTTGTGCTTAAACACCTTCTTCCCTCACATCAGGTCTCATAATCTCTGCCACCTGCAGCAGCTTGTCAATCAGGAGCCGGCTCCATGACATCACACAAGCTGCTCCAAATCCGCCTGGCAACACACACGGCTCCTCTGATTGACTGGACCAGTAACATGATGGCTGACCACACAGTGCTCACACACACACAGTAGCTTAGGCACCATACTTTTCAATGCATTTTAATGCTGATGGCAATGACTCAGCAGCAGCACTTGTTAGCATGCCAATTAGCATGCTACAAAGTTTGTTCAATTGAGCTGAAATTTGGAGGGTGGCCTCATGGGGGTGCTGCGATCACGGCGCACTAGCTAGTTAGCCGCCGCGCTAAGCTAATTGGCCTACCATCTCAGAATGTCATAAAACTCCAGATTCCAGGTCAGCCACACCTGGGAGGTAACTTCTGCGCTTTTCAGGCAAATCGCAGGTGTTAGCATCTCATGCTAACAAGTTTGTTCAAATGAGCTCAAATTTGGAGGGTGGACTCGTGCTGGCGCTGCGATCGAGAATCACTAGCTAATGACATGGTTTCCACGTACTTAAATCGCTGGTGTTAGCATCGCATGCTAACAACTTTGTTTAAATGAGCTGAAATTTGGAGGGTGGCCTCGTGGTGGCGCTTCGATCGAGAATTACTAGCTGACCACATGGTTTCCACGCACTTAAATCGCTGTTAGCTGTTAGCATCTCATGGTAATAACTTTGTTCAAATGAGCTGAAATTTGGAGGGTGGCCTCGTCCTGGCGCTGCGATCGAGAATCACTAGCTAATGACATGGTTTCCACGTACTTATATTGCAGGTGTTAGCATCGCATGCTAACAAGTTTCTTCAAATGAGCTGAAATTTGGAGGGTGGCCTCGTGGTGGCGCTGCGATCGAGAATTACTAGCTGACCACATGGTTTCCACGCACTTAAATCGGTGCTAGCTGTTAGCATCGCATGCTAAAAAGTTTGTTCAAATGAGCTGAAATTTAGAGTGTAGCCTCATGCTGGCGCTGCGATCGAGAATCACTAGCTAATGACATGATTTCCACGTATTTTTCACACTACCTCGCTCGGCAGCAGGGGGCGGCAGGTGGCAGGCACAATAAAATTTCCGCGGGAATTTTCTAGTTATTATTATTCTTCCTCTGCCGCACAAAGTTTGCAAGCCTACTAGTCCCACACCGTTTGGAGTACGTAGACAAAACGCATATCGCTAATTAGGGAGTTATCGGGAATCCTGTGCATCCATTTGGATTGTGGATATCGCAAACGGCTTCCGAACAACACGTAAAAAACGGCGATGATTTTTACATCCGCTTAACATGGGAGCCAAGAAAAAACAGAAAAAAACATCACACTTTTTCCACGCCACATCACGTCGCCAAATATTCAGCTACAGACTCAAACTTACTCTTAAAACGTTGCCGCACTTGTTCTGTATTCAGATATGTCCTCAGATTTTTCAAAAGTTTCACCAATTTTCAACTGTCAGCCTTTGAATGTCATCAAGTTTTCCCTCCTTTTTCCAGTTTTGTATGGGTGTGTATGTGAAAAGTTAGAGTGGGAAGATTTCGGTCAGAGTGAGAGAAACTGCCGTTTTACAAACAAAAAAAAGTTTTTATCTCGTCACCACAGACACATTTCTTCGTCTTTCTCAACATATTATACATCAAATTGTAGCCACAGGCCTTGTGCTTCTCACGAGGGGACACTTTTGTCTCAGAGAGACACGGTTCTCCCTCCAGGGGACTTAATTGATAGGGAGCGCAGGATTCTGTCTCATCCGCGCCAATACATTTTGACGAGTCATTTTCTCCCCAAATCCCCAAAGTTCAGCCATTTGTTTCAAGTCCTCACGGGGAGACGGAACCTCGTGAGCACACGAAAACCACACCGCACGTCCTTCAACTTCTCCCGACGCCCACGGTGAAGGAATTTTTCACCCAAGTGTCACGGTTCTCCAACTATAAGCAGTTGTTCGGGACCTGCGTTTGTACTTAAACCCCTTCTTCCCTCAGATAACGTCTCATAGTCTCTGCACCTGCAGCAGCTTGTCAATCAGGAGCCGGCTCCATGACATCACACAAGCTGCTCCAAATCTGCCTGGCAACACACATGGCTCCTCTGATTGACTGGACCAGTAACATGATGGCTGACCACACAGTGCTCACACACACACAGTAGCTTAGGCACCACACAGTGCTCACACACACACAGTAGCTTAGGCACCATACTTTTCAATGCATTTTAATGCTGATGGCAATGACTCAGCAGCAGCACTTGCTAGCATGCCAATTAGCATGCTACAAAGTTTGTTCAATTGAGCTGAAATTTGGAGAGTGGCCTCATGGGGGTGCTGCGATCACGGCGCACTAGCTAGTTAGCCGCCGCGCTAAGCTAATTGGCCTACCATCTCAGAATGTCACAAAACTCCAGATTCCAGGTCAGCCACACCTGGGAGGTAACTTCTGCGCTTTTCAGGCAAATCGCAGGTGTTAGCATCTCATGCTAACAAGTTTGTTCAAATGAGCTCAAATTTGGAGGGTGGACTCGTGCTGGCGCTGCGATCGAGAAACACTAGCTAATGACATGGTTTCCACGTACTTAAATCGCTTGTGTTAGCATCGCATGCTAACAACTTTGTTTAAATGAGCTGAAATTTGGAGGGTGGCCTCGTGGTGGCGCTGCGATCGAGAATTACTAGCTGACCACATGGTTTCCACGCACTTAAATCGCTGTTTGCTGTTAGCATCGCATGCTAACAAGTTTGTTCAAATGACCTGAAATTTGGAGGGTGGCCTCGTGGTGGCGCTGCGATCGAGAATCACTAGCTAATGACATGGTTTCCACGTACTTAAATCGCAAGTGTTAGCATCACATGCTAACAAGTTTGTTCAAATGAGCTGAAGTTTGGAGGGTGGCCTCATGGTGGCGCTGCGATCGAGAATTACTAGCTGACCACATGGTTTCCACGCACTTCAATCGGTGTTAGCTGTTAGCATCGCATGCTAAAAAGTTTGTTCAAATGAGCTGAAATTTAGAGTGTAGCCTCGTGCTGCCGCTGCGATCGAGAATCACTAGCTAATGACATGATTTCCACGTATTTTTCACACTACCTCGCTCGGCAGCAGGGGGCGGCAGGTGGCAGGCACAATAAAATTTCCGCGGGAATTTTCTAGTTATTATTATTATTACCGTATTTTCCGCACTATAAGGCGCACCTAAATACCTCAAATTTTCTCAAAAGCTGCCAGTGCGCCTTATAGCCCGGTGCGCCTTATATATGGAAGAATTGCTCTACTCGAGTCTGCTATTTGACAACTGAACAACCAGAAGCTTTTATTTTGACAACTCTAACTTGGCAACCGGATCTTCAGAGCGGACGACACTCCACACAACACCTTCATCACTCATGGTTGCACACCAACATTCTAACAAACCAAAATAAACTAGATGAAATAATTACTCCCTAAACTGGGGAACAAAAACACATAAACACAATCAACACAACACCAAGCCCAACAACAACCCACAATAACCTCCAACAACACAAAACATGAATTCCCATCATGCCTTGCAGCGACCACCTCTGGACGGTAAGCAGCCGCCGACTTCATTTTCCCCGTAGAAGAAGAAGCGCGCGGTGCATGCAATGAATTATGGGAGTTTCTGTTTGTGGTGTTTTAAATGCAATTATTGGGGGTTCTATTTGGTTTGTGGTGTCGGTAATAATTGTGTTGTGTTGTGTTTTTGTTGCTTAGTTCATGTAGTTTAGTTTATTACCGGTAGTTGTAAGTTGTCAACCAGCAGTGAAGAAGGTTTTGTGTGTAGTGTCCTCCTGGCATAGGCTGCAGGTAGGACTATCAAAATAAAGTGTGTGCACCTCTCTGGGTGTTAGAATCAGTGGAAAATGTAACCTAATGGCTTTGAGCTATAAAGGTTGCTGACCACTGGTCTATTGCTTGCGCCTTATAATGCGGTGCATCTTATATATGAACAAAGTTGTAAATTATGTTGTAAATTATGTCAATCAATGTAGGTGCGCCTTATAATCCGGTGTGCCTTATAGTGCGGAAAATACAGTACTATTATTATTGTATTGACGTTTGGAAGCTCTCTCTCTCTCTCTCTCTCTCTCTCTCTCTCTCTCTCTCTCTCTCTCTCTCTCTCTCTCTCTCTCTCTCTCTCTCTCTCTCTCTCTCTCTCTCTCTCTCTCTCTCTCTCTCTCTCCTGCCTCGGATGACTTGGTGGCGGTGTTCTACGCGCCTCTCAGCAAAATGCAGCGCCTCCTTTGCGCATTTGCAGATTACGATGATACTTTATTGATCCCGAGGGAAATTCAATTCACTTGCGCAAAATGGGGCCCCCCATGGATCGCGGGGCCCTACGCACAGCGCATGTTCTGCGTGTAGAGAGGGGCGGGCCTGTAGCTATTAATGGAGTGTGTCAAGGTATAGGCTAATTATTTAACAATCCAATAAACAAAGGAATTCCAACTGTACCTTGCTTTTGTCTTCCGACGTACATGTGCTTCCTCCTCTGAATCCAAATCAGTGGTTGCACATCCAGTCGTCACATACTTGTGCTCATGTTGTTTGGCTTTATCACAGGTGTCTATAAATGAACAAGCAGAAAATGCAGTTTGACATCAAGAAGTACGATAACACACACACACATATATATATAAACAGGGTTTTGAAAATGAATCTTGCATTTTTACACGTAAATTTAGTTGCAGTTCCAAATTGATTCCTCCAGACATGTGTAGTACTGCCTCACCTGCCAGAGAGGAGTGCCCAGCAGACCACAGAAGACAAAGAACTATCATCGTATTGCTCCCACCCAACACTCCTTGCTGACAGGTACAAGCAATGACCAGTATCAACCTCTCTGCCCCCCCTTCCACGAACACGAGCCAATTGTGTTCGTATAGACACCCGACATAGCTGGTTGCACCACAGTGAAGTTAAACCCACAACCTCTGTCGTGATGGGCTGGTACTTTAACAGAGTATCGCCCGAGCAGCTCCAACACTCAAGACTATTATTCAAATACTGAATTCTGTTTAGTAGCAATCTGTAGCCTAAGTATTAATGAATCAATCGATGAACCCAAGTGACTATTCCCATGTGTGACTGATGTATGGCATCACACTGTAATCCATAAAAACACACGTAACACACATGTGAAACTACATGTGCCAGTCGTGTGAAAAGGAAATACTGCCAGACACTCACATATGGGACTGAAAAGCCGAGATAAGAACCAATTCACATCAGACAACAATAAAGACACATTGACTACTTACCACAGGCGATTAGAAGACGAACGTTGTCATATGTGGTCCATTCTTTGTTGGGTTTCACATTTTCTTTCAGGGCTTTTGAATAATTTACAGTTTTGGGGGGCCTCAAAAAAATAACATAAAGTTGTCATATAACTCACTGGGAAGGCAGTCCTTCAGCACAACAGGACCCCAGTATAACATGAAGGATCGGAGCTCAGTAGCTTTCCAACGATCAAGCTCATTCAAACCTCTTGGCTTGCCTTTGAATTCACAAGGGGTATGGGAGTGTAACAGCAGCAGCTTGCTCGATATACTGTTCAGTTTGTGAAGGAAGCCTATAGGTTAGATTGCCCTTTAACCACACATTCAACAGTTTTCTCATCAACCCAAGACAACAGAGGTGCATATAATCTATTGGGAATGAAGAAACCATCTTTACGATCCCTGTTAAAGGACTGAGTTTCTGTTTCAAGTGGTGTTCCTCATCAATCATATCACAAGAACTTGAGTCCGTCCTCAGCCTGACATTAGTTTCAGGATATGTCATTTTGTTGTTCATCCACACACCCTCTTGATCACACTTGTCGCACCCTGAATAACCATTATGTGACTTAATATTCTTCACAAAGGCTCTGGCAGGCGCATCACACACAAATGAGGAAACCTGTACACTCAATAGCTTACCATTATAAACAATGCCAGTACATTTTTAAGGTCATTAACAAACATCTTCAAATACTCAGCTACACACTTTGGCTTGCTTAGACCACTAAATATACCTACAATAAATGGGGACTTAGTGTAATCACATTTCAGGATTGCAAGTCTAGGCCAGAATTGAAGTCTTGAACTTCTAAAGAGAGGGAGGCCATCTATGTTGAATTGCAAAGTAAGAGTTGTGAGGTTAACTGGTGAACTCAGACATTTCAACCGTGAAATTATTCCTTGCACCAACCCAAAGTGATAGTATTCGCCACCTTGTATTTGAGTGGTTGCAACATGAGATTGTGTTCGAAGCAGAGTCCTTGCATCTGTAGGGAGCTTAGGGTGAAATAACTTTAAGATGGACAGCAGAGCAGACAAAGCAACCAGACTGATTGAGTAGGATGTTTCCCAATATCTTAGACTACTTATGAGCAGATCTGGACTAGGTGGATGCTCACCATCACTGTCAGAGTCAGAATCTGATTCATCATCATTACTATCATCTGCAAGATGATCTTCTATTTGCACATGATCTGGTTCAACAACTTTTTTTTTCCAGCTACTACACTGCCATAGATGTATGATCAATTTCCATGTGTACATAATCCAGTTCAAAACCATTGACAACTGCACTGTCATCAATATAATTTTCCAAGGGTACATGGGATGTTGTTGGTGTATCGTGTGAGATTGTGATGGGAGGTGCCCTATTTACAGAGGGGTATACATCTTCCCTTTGATTATTCAGAGCTTCCTCATATTCCTCAAGGATTTCTGCCTCCACCTCCCTAAGAGCTTTGATGAGTCTACGTGTTTTAGACCAATAAGAGGTCATCCTAACCAATTTAGAGCTGATCGTTTCTAAAAATGACTTCAAAAACCTAATGTTAAAAGCTACAAGTTCTAATCAGAATAAATCTAAAAATACATTCAATATATGGAAAGCAAATAATAAAACAGGTTTGAACAATATGGTACGAAAGGAGGAGGTGCTGCTATTACTTGGCCAAGTTTAATGTACCACAGGAGTCCTCTTGTAAAACTGTAAAGAGAGGAAAACAAATGTTAACACATATACATATTTTATATTTGCATGTCCATGTGTATATATACATGACACTGCTGACAGAGCAGCTTAAAAGCCTGAACATATTCGCTGCCTCGTCTGCTGACTTCATGCAGGTCGCGGGTGGTTCATGCTGATGGCCCCATTCTGGACTCACTTTGCATTGCTCAAGATGGAGGATCCATGCACAGCCGCCAGCTCAGGCCATGCGGTCAAACATTTGGCTGCACGTGCACGAACAAAGTAGGGCCGCACTTTAGGCCGTGCAAAGTGCGCTCCCTACTTTGGTAGCGCACGTGCAGCCAACAATGTTTGACCGCATGGCCTGAGCTGGCGGCTGCGCATGGATCCTCCATCTTCCCGTCAGAACAATCACAAATTAAAAGCCAATAAAGATACCTAGACGGCTAAACTCCTACAATGAAACCCAAACTACTTTAGGAAAGATGGAGAACACTGGGCGACAGAAGTGGGGATATTTTCGTTCACGTTATGAAACGAAGTGAGTCCAGACTGGAGCATGGCCGCCATCATGAACCACCCGCGGCCTGCGCCAAGTCTGTAGACGAGCATTGCGGTGTGTTAAGCCACATGGCCATGGCGTTGCCCCCCCCTCCCCCCCGACTTTCCCAACGGAACTCTACGGACACCGGGACCACCGTGTTCGTCATTAGCAGTTGGGACAGTTGTCGACCGCATATAACGTTTGAGTTTCTACAATTTTCGTTAAGAGGGCGAGTTTAGCTAACTGGCGAACAGCACATCGCTCCCACTTTTTTTTTTTTTTAACGAAACCGGGCAAATAAAACTTTGCAAGCAAATACGCTCATGGCACGTATTTAACCTTAATGTTACACGGTGACTCAAGACATTAATTATTATGCTGAAATGCTGACAATGAAATATCCACTAGTGATGAACAAATTTGAACGAATCGTTCAAAACCTGCGAGTCACTTTACTGAACGATGACTCACGAGTTTTCACGTTCATTAACTCGTTCACTGAGTCATTTTTGCTACAGCCTCCTTGTAGCTGGGCCGCTAAGCACAGCAGCTTCCGGCTCCTGACATTCACATGAGGCTTTCAGCACACTCGAGTCAGCTTGTCGGTGTAGTTCAGCACGAAGGACCGACTCACCTTCCCTCAATCGTTCAGCTCACATGCCCGAGTCAGCTCGCTCCAATCGTTCAGCTCACATGACCGACTCACCTCCCTTCAATCGTTCAGCTCACATGACCGACTCACATCCCTTCAATCGGTCAGGTCACATGACCGACTCACCTCCCTTCAATCGTTCAGCTCACATGACCGACTCCCCTCGAAACTCGAAAGAGTCGTTCACTGAATCGGTCAGTAGCACTTCCGCTGTATCGTTCACCTCATGAGCGGTGAGCGGTGAGCCCTCCCCCCCTCCCTCACCTGAAAATCTGCAGCGGCGCTCCGCTCAGAAAGTTTCTGAGTGACGGCGGAGAAGAAAAAAAAATACATTTGTTTGTTTCACAAAGCTTGAAGAAATAAATACACAATAAATTATGTTAAAAATACGACTTTGTTGCCTTCAATGCTGTCCCCTATAATTAGTTTCACCCTTTGAAAATCACGTTATTTATTAATAGAAGTAAAACTCTTTTTGAGAGTTGTGAGAAGAAAATCAAAATGCTGGAAGTGAAAGGTTCCTGAGCAACTCCTTCCTGAACGGCCGACCTTCTTGTGTGGTGGAGATCTGGTGCCCCAGTGTTCAAAAACACAGTGGAGGTTATGAAAACCAAACTGTGCATCGTGGCAACATCAGTGCCTTCAGAACGGATCTTTTCCATTTACTTTGGAAGATTGTTTACGAGATTTGCACTAATTCATAATTTGTGAAACGCCTTCATTTACATTTTGCACATAGTTATTTTATTCGTATTTATTCATTTAAGTGTAAGTTCCAGTTTCTGTTTACTTTCTATTCCAAATTTTCGTTTTTGACGTTTCAATTGTGATGTTTCACATTTACCTTTGAGGTTGTGACAGAAAAAAAATAAACATTTGCATTTTAAGAATTTTTTATCTTTCTGTCTTTTTTCTGCTAAAAGCAGCTTGTAGCTGTAACGCCAGCTGCTAAGCACAGCAGCTTCCGGCTCCTGACATTCACATGAGGCTTTCAGCACACTCGAGTCAGCTTGGAGGTGTCGTTCAGCACGAATGACCGACTCACATCCCTTCAATCGTTCAGCTCACATGACCGACTCACCTCCCTTCAATCGTTCAGCTCACATGACCGACTCCCCTCGAAACTCGAAAGAGTCGTTCACTGAATCGGTCAGTAGCACTTCCGCTGTATCGTTCACCTCATGAGCGGTGAGTCCTCCCCCCCTCCCTCACCTGAAAATCTCAGAGTGACGGCGGAGAAAAAAATAATACATTGTTTGTTTCACAAAGCTTGTAGAGATAAATACATGAATAATACATGGCTAAATACACAATAAACAATGTTAAAATACCACTGTAGCGTGTATTGTGTTACATTTAATATTGTCCCCTATAATTGGTTCTGCCCTATGAACATAACATTGTTTATTATTAGATTATTTATTAGATACTAGTAAAAAAAGAAAATCAGAATGTTGGAAGAAAAAAAACTATAAAAACATATGTATACATTAATATATACTGTATATCTGTCATTCTGGATGCCAGGTATTTATTCAGTTTAATCATTTATCTAATTTATATTCTGATTCAACTAAACCTCAGAAACAACACACATAATCTAGAATAAGGAGACCAGGACCACTAAAAACTAATGTGTACTTATTGTTTATTTTCCTCAGAAGTGTTTCATCATTTTACTATGAATACATGATTCTCCCCCTGGTTCATGTCGCAGTTCAGCCTCCAGGTCCTGGAGCGGGTGGAAATAGTGCAACTGAATCAAATGAGTCAAATGACTCAAATGACTCAAATGACCGATTCACTTGGGTGAACGACTCAAAAACCCGTGAGTCCGTTCGAGGAGTCGGGTTTCTCATCACTATCCCACAGCGACCACACCTGATTCTACCCACAATGCAAAGCGCGCATGACGAGATCACGTGCGTTCTCACGATAATGAACATCACGGGGCGGCGACATAAAGCTGCAATCTCCAGACAGTTTCCAGCCGTCTGCGAAGCACAATGTGAACCTGTGTGTGTGTGTGTGTGTGTGTGTGTGTGCGTGTGCGTGTGCGTGTGTGTGTGTGTGCGTGTGCGTGTGCGTGTGCGTGTGTGTGTGTGTTCTGTCCTTTTTCACTCTATGTCTGCCAAGTGCTTTCAAATTGCTCATTTTGATAAGTGTTGTACTAAAAACCTTTTGTATTAGCATTGTTATTATTATCATTATCACGATCATCAACAACATACATTTAACAGATATGAATCTCGTGTAGTGGAATATACTTGATCCAGTACACGAGGAATAAAGTTTATTCCACTATACGTGATTCATACAATCTTTAAATTTAACAATTTTACAGGAAAAAGGATTTTACATCAAATGTCTAGTTTGTGGTCCTCATGGAGGGCCATGTACCAGATGCTCTGAGGTGTGCAGGCGGTCACAGTAGGTGGAGCAGCTGCCTAAAACTGCTACTGCCTTGATCTCACGAGATTTTCATTGCCAGCAAATGGAGCCTGGTCAAATATAAACCACATCATGAAGAAAATATATTATAAAATTATATGAATAATATTTCGATTTGGTGTTCCGTATGGGTGAAAATATCCAGAATCCCTAAATATCTGTTTTTGGATTCGGCCTAGAATATGGACATCCCTAAAGCATATTTTTGTTGATATGCACCATATCTGGTCAAATACGAACCCACTATGTGACATGAAGACAAAATATTGTATACAGTAAACATTTTGAAGTTCGTCAGTATGTTCTATTAAGCCGGCTTAATAGAACATACCTGACGAACTTCAAAATAGATATGGCAATATCTAATCACACATTTTTTTTCTGGAATATGGATCAAATACATGGTATATCATAATATGTTAATCATGCAGTCTATATTAAATAGAGTAGAATAATTGCAAGATTTGCAAAAGTATACCATATCAAAGTTCAACCTTGTGAAAGTTGACCTTGATTTTAAGGCACTTCTGGACGGGACATTAAATTCATGTCAGTTGTACCTGGTGAGTCACAGTCATCAGAATCTGTCCTCCATTTGTCTCAGCGTCATTTCTCGGCCTTTTAAGTCATAAGTAATAACAATAAGAAAAAGTATCAGCAGCCCACATTGAAACCATGTCACATCAATGTAGAGATATTCAACATTGAAAATGCATCATCTATACAATGTCAAATCAACGTAGGGATATTCAACATTGAAAATGCATCATCTATACAATGTCAAATCAACGTAGGGAAAGTCAACATTGAAAATGCAACATCTATACAATGTCAAATCAACGTAGGGATATTCAACATTGAAAATGCAACATCTATACAATGTCAAATCAACGTAGGGAAAGTCAACATTGAAAATGCAACATCTATACAATGTCAAATCAACGTAGGGAAATTCAACATTGAAAATGCAACATCTATACAATGTCATATCAATGACAATTCTTCAAGTGTTGAAATAGTAACTGTAATTAAATATTGAAACAACATCGCTTTTTCAACCTCAACCAAAAATAACCAATCTGACCAAAATCCAACGTTGAATCAATGCCTTTTGCTATCTGGGTCATCATCATCATCGGGGTCCTCTCTATGTAGGGCAGGTTCCTCTCTATGTAGGGCAGGTTCCTCTCTATGTAGGGCAGGGTCCTCAGGGCAGGGTCCTCTCTATGTAGGGCAGGGTCCTCTCTATGTAGGGCAAGGTGTTATGAAGAACAACACATGCCACTATAATACCACAGGCCCTCTCAGGAGTCACCCTGAGGTGACGTAGGCACTGAAAACGGGCTTTCAGCAGGCCTATGGTCATCTCCACCTGGGCTCTTGTCCTGCAGTGAGCCCGGTTGAAGTTCTGTTGGGGGCCTGGTTCAGGGTCTGGGTAAGGGGTCAGCAGCCGGGGTTGGCATGGTAACCCCTGTCAAAATCTGCTTCATTTTGTGAAGGAGCTTTGATGGGGATGAGCGTTCCATCGATGCAGCTGTTGGGATCTCACAGGACCACAGAAAGTTTGTTCATTTTTTGGTTAGAGACAATATTCATTTGTCATGAGACGCAGTCATGACTTGAATTCTGACCCAGGAATGTGATTGACCGTCACACCCAGTGGGGGTGGAGGGCCTTCTGCAGGACCTTCCTCCCCCCCTTTCTGCTCACAAGACTCTTCCCCCATGCAATCAGCCAGTCACTGATTGGTTGAAGCTCTCAGGCTTTGACACCTCTGAATCCACACGTGGAACAAAAAAGCCTCCATTCTCTCTCTTGCAAGACTGGACCCTGAGTAGGTGGGTTGCAGAAGAGCTGCTCCCAGCAGCTCATCTCACCCAGCGTTAGCACACAGCTAACACCAGACGCTCTTGCAACCAGAGGCCTTCACTCCTCAACTCCTCTGCTGACCCAACCACGAGGCTCAGACCTTCTCCTGATCCAGAGACCAGCACCCAGAGTCTGATCTCCCATCAACCAGGAAAACCAACCAGTTCCTCCAGGACGGACCAGGGAAACGACGCCTCACAGAACTTCTTTGTGTTTTCCTCAACCAGCAGGAAAACCATCACAGACCTGAGCGACCAGCTCTTCAGTCTGGACAAAGGAACAACCAGGAGCTGCAAAGAAGGACTCCTGAAACATCAACTTCATCTTCTTCTCCTCAGCCTGCAGAACCAGCAACCACAGTTAGCAGGAGGTGCTAACTACAGGAGAAGACACCAGCTTCCCTCCAGCAGGACAACAACTGAACTCCTTCAAGGAAGTGGGAACAACAACTGGGCTTTACCTGAGACTAGTTAAACCTGATGCTATGATAGAACTGTTTAACTTTATGAAGATGTGTTGATTCTGTTACAGTGATTGAGTTCTATAGATAATGATATTAGGAGCAGTTATCAACCTGTAAACCAACGTTAGCTCTGCCACAGACACAGGGTCTGCATGCTAATCTTTGCTTTACTAACTAGTTAACTCACAATCCTATCCTAATCCGCATATCACATCAAAGACAACATCACACAGTAACTGAACACCATCTAACGACTCCTGACGTTTTACAAAACAAGTCTCATTCACATCAACTCATTCTAGAAATGGTCTTTTAGCAGAGACACACAGGAAGCAGACGCTAAAGACTAGCTTCCATGTTCCATTGTTCTGCAGCACATGGTGGAGACCCAGGACAGACTTCCTGCTCTCTGATTACCTCCATTTGAATGTAGTTTCTTGTGATCCGCCATCTTGTTTTGTAGTTCCATCACACGTCTCACACACACATACACACTCCCTCCACCTCTATCTCACCACACACACACACACCTACACACACCAAGCTGTGTATAGGCAGTTAGAATTTGTGTTTTATTTGTTTTCATTGTTAATAAATATAATGTTTGGAATCATACTTGCTGTTTTATTAATGAGCACAAAGGTGAATGAAATGTCGACTCTTCTGTGTCAAGAACTCCAAAATCCTTCAATCTTTACTGTTAATTCTGGTAATTGTAATTAATTTAACTATTAATTCAAATTCCTGATTAATTGTTTAGTATATCTTATGAGACTGATAGAACTGAACTGGCTATCATTTCCTGTTAAGACAGGTGGAGCGCCGAGGTTCTGATACACATCAGATTAAATTTCAAAAACATTATTAATAACTATCTTTGATAATTATTAATCATTATCGATAGCCAACCATAACATAAATAGTGATCCATATGAGGTAATAAATCCCTACATAATGGTGCCCCCCGCGAGGGCATAGCAAAGTCGACTTTCATTCATATTTGTGCAATATTAATATCAGCGTACATTTTGGTACAAACCAAAAACTCTCTGATTCCGGTGTGAAATCTCCCAAAGCGTTCACATCCAGCATTGTCTTCCTGCTACCGCAGTAGACATCCAGCTGTACTTACAAAAGTATGATGTGGTGAAAATGATTTTATTCAAAACTGAATCAAAATTGAGAGACAGTGTGTGAGTAAATAAGTCCTTTGAGTTACACTGGAGTTGCTGCTCCAGCTGATCTCCAAGTTACTGGCCTGCAGTGAAACATTAGTATTCGAATGACACCCATTCAATGCAACAAGAAGCAAAGTTGGTGATCCCATTGTCCTTAAACTTATCACACCAGTGCCACCGGCCGTGTGATACTTGAAGAGTGAGTGAGAATCAGCTGATACTGCCAACGCATATCAGCATAAGAGCATTTTAGCCACAGTGACCAAAAGCACTGTGAAGTTTTTACCTTGCTGTTATTCCCAAATTCCAGCTTGAGTTAAAGTTAAAACTTTTCCTAACTGATACTGCCATGCATTTTAGTTAGTGTATGTGTTCACCCTGGTACGCATTTACAATCGTAAATTCCTACCTGATCTTATCTGTGTGTGTGAAGCTCTCTCTCCACAGGGAGTCCCCCTCACCACACAGAGAAGAACAATCCTTTGATCAGGCTAACCACAGGAACATTTTATGGTGTCTGCTAGACAACCCCATAAACACACATTTAAGTTTTCAAACGATAACTTAATCTTAGCCTCATCATCAGCATCCCTTTTGAAACAATGGAAATCAATAATTTGGACGAGTTGATCGCTTCAATTGCAAAAAGCTTGAAACCTGGTTTCACGGAACTCATTGGCAGATTGAGTCTGGCTGAATGCAATGAAGAGATAATCTCTCTAATTAATGGTTCTGGTAATGCACAGACTGCATCCCATGGTTCATTGTTGAGATGTTTGCTTCTAATCTTTCATAGACAAACCACCCTCGCCTGTAAAGTTAAAGCAGACTTAGAAAAGGAAGTAGAGCTTTTAAAAGTGCAAAATGCTTCTCTCCTCCATGAAGCTGGAACGGCGAGTAGAAAAGCATTACACTACTTAAAAGATCTACATGCAGCAGAGTCAGAACTCTGCTCACAAAGAGAAGAACTGTTCAGGCTTAGATCAGAGAATCTAACCCCAGTCAGATCTTCCAGCCAATGTGACTCTGGTTTTTCAGATTCATCCTCTGTGGAAGAGGAGCAGGGATCCCCACAGACGGTGAAATCTGTCCCAACCGAGTCAATGTCTTTGGGACTCCAGTCATCTGTGACCTGTCTGTCAGCAGACAGAGTCAGCAATGACTTGACTTCCCAGTTTTCCGACTCAGATTTTGAGGAGACAGTAAGATTATCTTCCAGATTCTCTGATCCAAGTCCCTCTCATCCATCCTCTGACTCCCAGGTCAACAGGAGAAGGGGGGTCAGCTGCTTCACAGCTCCCCCCGACACACCTCCCAGACCTGAGGTACATGAGCCAAGCCATACCTTTTCAAATGCTGATTTAGTCTTGCCTTTATCAGAGAGGAAATCCAAGTTCCCTCAGTTTAAAGAGCTGACATTTTTAGCAGAAGACATGCCAATATTTGATCCACACAACTCTGATCAACATATTGAGGATTATTTGAGAGAGTTAGACACTCACCTAGTTGATCTTCCACACGCCACCGACAGGGAAAGGATTCTCTTTTTGCTGAAAACCAGCTCACGAGCGGTCCATAAGTTTATCCAAACACAACCTCCCAGTGTGCAAGACAACTACACCCAGCTTCGCCAAGCGATGACGGAAGAATTTTCTTCTGCCATTGACGAAACTGACGGTATAGTTGGAGCTCTCCAAATTAAACATTCACGTCTTGAAAATCCCAGGGATTTTTATCAACGTTTGAGACACACGTACTTTCAGGGTTGAAACACACCAGGCTTGGAAGAGAACCCAAAGTTCAAATCCATGTTCTTGCGTAACCTGCAACCTTCCATACGTGTTCACGTTGCACTCATGACACTTAAAGGTATTCCATCCATGCATGAGCAGTCTTAAAGCAGCTGGTCCACTCTCAGGACATAGTAGACGTCTGGAGGACGGTCCAGTCTTAAAGCAGCTGGTCCACTCTCAGGACATAGTGGACGTCTGGAGGACGGTCCAGCCTTAAAGCAGCTGGTCCACTCTCAGGACATAGTGGACGTCTGGAGGACAGTCCAGTCTTAAAGCAGCTGGTCCACTCTCAGGACATAGTGGACGTCTGGAGAAGGATGGTCCAGTCTTAAAGCAGCTGGTCCACTCTCAGGACATAGTGGACGTCTGGAGGACAGTCCAGTCTTAAAGCAGCTGGTCCACTCTCAGGACATAGTGGACGTCTGGAGAAGGACGGTCCAACCTTAAAGCAGCTGGTCCACTCTCAGGACATAGTGGACGTCTGGAGGACGGTCCAGCCTTAAAGCAGCTGGTCCACTCTCAGGACATTGTGGACGTCTGGAGAAGGACGGTCCAGCCTTAAAGTAGTTGGTCCACTCTCAGGGCATAGTGGACGTCTGGAGGACGGTCCAGTCTTAAAGCAGCTGGTCCACTCTCAGGACATAGTGGACGTCTGGAGGACAGTCCAGCCTTAAAGCAGCTGGTCCACCCTCAGGACATAGTGGACGTCTGGAGAAGGACGGTCCAGCCTTAAAGCAGCTGATCCACTCTCAGGACATAGTGGACGTCTGGAGGACAGTCCAGGCTTAAAGCAGCTGGTCCACTCTACGGACATAGTGGACGTCTGGAGAAGGACGGTCCAGCCTTAAAGCAGTTGGTCCACTCTCAGGGCATAGTGGATGTCTGGAGGACGGTCCAGTCTTAAAGCAGCTGGTCCACCCTCAGGACATAGTGGACGTCTGGAGAAGGACGGTCCAGCCTTAAAGCAGCTGGTCCACTCTCAGGACATAGTGGACGTCTGGAGGACAGTCCAGGCTTAAAGCAGCTGGTCCACTCTACGGACATAGTGGACGTCTGGAGAAGGACGGTCCAGCCTTAAAGCAGCTGGTCCACTCTCAGGACATAGTGGACGTCTGGAGAAGGACGGTCCAGCCTTAAAGCAGTTGGTCCACTCTCAGGGCATAGTGGATGTCTGGAGGATGGTCCAGTCTTAAAGCAGCTGGTCCACTCTCAGGACATAGTGGACGTCTGGAGGACAGTCCAGTTTTAAAGCAGCTGGTCCACTCTCAGGACATAGTGGACATCTGGAGAAGGACGGTCCAGTCTTAAAGCAGCTGGTCCACTCTCTGGACATAGTGGACGTCTGGAGGACAGTCCAGGCTTAAAGCAGCTGGTCCACTCTACGGACATAGTGGACTTCTGGAGAAGGACGGTCCAACCTTAAAGCAGCTGGTCCACTCTCAGGACATAGTGGACGTCTGGAGGACAGTCCAGTCTTAAAGCAGCTGGTCCACTCTCAGGATATAGTGGACGTCTGGAGGACAGTCCAGTCTTAAAGCAGCTGGTCCACTCTCAGGACATAGTGGACGTCTGGAGAAGGACGGTCCAGCCTTAAAGCAGTTGGTCCACTCTCAGGGCATAGTGGACGTCTGGAGGACGGTCCAGTCTTAAAGCAGCTGGTCCACTAACAGGACATAGTGGACGTCTGGAGGACGGTCCAGTCTTAAAGCAATTGGTCCACTCTCAGGACATAGTGGACGTCTGGAGAAGGACGGTCCAGCCTTAAAGCAGTTGGTCCACTTTCAGGGCATAGTGGACGTCTGGAGGACAGTCCAGTCTTAAAGCAGCTGGTCCACTCTCAGGACATAGTGGACGTCTGGAGGACGGTCCAGTCTTAAAGCAATTGGTCCACTCTCAGGACATAGTGGACGTCTGGAGAAGGACGGTCCAGCCTTAAAGCAGTTGGTCCACTTTCAGGGCATAGTGGACGTCTGCAGGACGGTCCAGTCTTAAAGCAATTGGTCCACTCTCAGGACATAGTGGACGTCTGGAGAAGGACGGTCCAGCCTTAAAGCAGCTGGTCCACTCTCAGGACATAGTGGACGTCTGGAGGACAGTCCAGCCTTAAAGCAGCTGGTCCACTCTCAGGACATAGTGGACGTCTGGAGGACAGTCCAGTCTTAAAGCAGCTGGTCCACTCTACGGACATAGTGGACATCTGGAGAATGGATGGTCCATCCTTAAAGCAGCTGGTCCACTCTCAGGACATAGTGGATGTCTGGAGGACAGTCCAGTTTTAAAGCAGCTGGTCCACTCTCAGGACATAGTGGACATCTGGAGAAGGACGGTCCAGTCTTAAAGCAGCTGGTCCACTCTCAGGACATAGTGGACGTCTGGAGGACGGTCCAGCCTTAAAGCAGCTGGTCCACTCTCAGGACATAGTGGACGTCTGGAGGACAGTCCAGCCTTAAAGCAGCTGGTCCACTCTCAGGGCATAGTGGACGTCTGGAGGACGGTCCAGTCTTAAAGCAGCTGGTCCACTCTCAGGACATAGTGGACGTCTGGAGGACGGTCCAGTCTTAAAGCAGCTGGTCCACTCTCAGGACATAGTGGACGTCTGGAGAAGGACGGTCCAGCCTTAAAGCAGCTGGTCCACTCTCAGGACATAGTGGACGTCTGAAGGACGGTCCAGGCTTAAAGCAGCTGGTCCACTCTCAGGACATAGTGGACGTCTGGAGAAGGACGGTCCAGCCTTAAAGCAGCTGGTCCACTCTCAGGACATAGTGGACATCTGGAGAAGGATGGTCCAGCCATAAAGCAGCTGGTCCACTCTCAGGACATAGTGGACGTCTGGAGGACAATCCAGGCTTAAAGCAGCTGGTCCACTCTCAGGACATAGTGGACGTCTGGAGAAGGACGGTCCAGCCTTAAAGCAATTGGTCCACTCTCAGGACATAGTGGACGTCTGGAGAAGGACGGTCCAGCCTTAAAGCAGTTGGTCCACTTTCAGGGCATAGTGGACGTCTGCAGGACGGTCCAGTCTTAAAGCAATTGGTCCACTCTCAGGACATAGTGGACGTCTGGAGAAGGACGGTCCAGCCTTAAAGCAGCTGGTCCACTCTCAGGACATAGTGGACGTCTGGAGGACAGTCCAGCCTTAAAGCAGCTGGTCCACTCTCAGGACATAGTGGACGTCTGGAGGACAGTCCAGTCTTAAAGCAGCTGGTCCACTCTACGGACATAGTGGACATCTGGAGAATGGATGGTCCATCCTTAAAGCAGCTGGTCCACTCTCAGGACATAGTGGATGTCTGGAGGACAGTCCAGTTTTAAAGCAGCTGGTCCACTCTCAGGACATAGTGGACATCTGGAGGACAGTCCAGTCTTAAAGCAGCTGGTCCACTCTCAGGACATAGTGGATGTCTGGAGAAGGACGGTCCAGCCTTAAAGCAGCTGGTCCACTCTCAGGACATAGTGGACGTCTGGAGAAGGACGGTCCAGCCTTAAAGCAGCTCGTCCACTCTCAGGACATAGTGGACATCTGGAGGACACTCCAGTCTTAAAGCAGCTGGTCCACTCTCAGGGCATTGTGGACATCTGGAGGACAGTCCAGTCTTAAAGCAGCTGGTCCACTCTCAGGACATAGTGGACATCTGGAGGACAGTCCAGTCTTAAAGCAGCTGGTCCACTCTCAGGGCATAGTGGACGTCTGGAGGACGGTCCAGTCTTCATGCAGTTGGTCCATTCTCAGGACTTAGTGGACGTCTGGAGGACAGTCCAGGCTTAAAGCAGCTGATCCACTCTCAGGACATAGTGGACGTCTGGAGGATGGTCCAGTCTTAAAGCAGCTGGTCCACTCTCAGGGCATAGTGGACGTCTGGAGGACAGTCCAGGCTTAAAGCAGCTGGTCCACTCTCAGGACATAGTGGACGTCTGGAGGATGGTCCAGTCTTAAAGCAGCTGGTCCACTCTCAGGGCATAGTGGACATCTGGAGGACAGTCCAGTCTTAAAGCAGCTTGTCCACTCTCAGGGCATAGTGGACGTCTGGAGGACGGTCCAGTCTTAATGCAGTTGGTCCATTCTCAGGACTTAGTGGACGTCTGGAGGACAGTCCAGGCTTAAAGCAGCTGGTCCACTCTCAGGACATAGTGGACGTCTGGAGGACGGTCCAGTCTTAAAGCAGCTGGTCCACTCTCAGGGCATAGTGGATGTCTGGAGGACGGTCCAGTCTTAAAGCAGCTGGTCCACCCTCAGGACATAGTGGACGTCTGGAGAAGGACGGTCCAGCCTTAAAGCAGCTGGTCCACTCTCAGGACATAGTGGACGTCTGGAGGACAGTCCAGGCTTAAAGCAGCTGGTCCACTCTACGGACATAGTGGACGTCTGGAGAAGGACGGTCCAGCCTTAAAGCAGCTGGTCCACTCTCAGGACATAGTGGACGTCTGGAGAAGGACGGTCCAGCCTTAAAGCAGTTGGTCCACTCTCAGGGCATAGTGGATGTCTGGAGGATGGTCCAGTCTTAAAGCAGCTGGTCCACTCTCAGGACATAGTGGACGTCTGGAGGACAGTCCAGTTTTAAAGCAGCTGGTCCACTCTCAGGACATAGTGGACATCTGGAGAAGGACGGTCCAGTCTTAAAGCAGCTGGTCCACTCTCTGGACATAGTGGACGTCTGGAGGACAGTCCAGGCTTAAAGCAGCTGGTCCACTCTACGGACATAGTGGACTTCTGGAGAAGGACGGTCCAACCTTAAAGCAGCTGGTCCACTCTCAGGACATAGTGGACGTCTGGAGGACAGTCCAGTCTTAAAGCAGCTGGTCCACTCTCAGGATATAGTGGACGTCTGGAGGACAGTCCAGTCTTAAAGCAGCTGGTCCACTCTCAGGACATAGTGGACGTCTGGAGAAGGACGGTCCAGCCTTAAAGCAGTTGGTCCACTCTCAGGGCATAGTGGACGTCTGGAGGACGGTCCAGTCTTAAAGCAGCTGGTCCACTAACAGGACATAGTGGACGTCTGGAGGACGGTCCAGTCTTAAAGCAATTGGTCCACTCTCAGGACATAGTGGACGTCTGGAGAAGGACGGTCCAGCCTTAAAGCAGTTGGTCCACTTTCAGGGCATAGTGGACGTCTGGAGGACAGTCCAGTCTTAAAGCAGCTGGTCCACTCTCAGGACATAGTGGACGTCTGGAGGACGGTCCAGTCTTAAAGCAATTGGTCCACTCTCAGGACATAGTGGACGTCTGGAGAAGGACGGTCCAGCCTTAAAGCAGTTGGTCCACTTTCAGGGCATAGTGGACGTCTGCAGGACGGTCCAGTCTTAAAGCAATTGGTCCACTCTCAGGACATAGTGGACGTCTGGAGAAGGACGGTCCAGCCTTAAAGCAGCTGGTCCACTCTCAGGACATAGTGGACGTCTGGAGGACAGTCCAGCCTTAAAGCAGCTGGTCCACTCTCAGGACATAGTGGACGTCTGGAGGACAGTCCAGTCTTAAAGCAGCTGGTCCACTCTACGGACATAGTGGACATCTGGAGAATGGATGGTCCATCCTTAAAGCAGCTGGTCCACTCTCAGGACATAGTGGATGTCTGGAGGACAGTCCAGTTTTAAAGCAGCTGGTCCACTCTCAGGACATAGTGGACATCTGGAGAAGGACGGTCCAGTCTCAAAGCAGCTGGTCCACTCTCAGGACATAGTGGACGTCTGGAGGACGGTCCAGCCTTAAAGCAGCTGGTCCACTCTCAGGACATAGTGGACGTCTGGAGGACAGTCCAGCCTTAAAGCAGCTGGTCCACTCTCAGGGCATAGTGGACGTCTGGAGGACGGTCCAGTCTTAAAGCAGCTGGTCCACTCTCAGGACATAGTGGACGTCTGGAGGACGGTCCAGTCTTAAAGCAGCTGGTCCACTCTCAGGACATAGTGGACGTCTGGAGAAGGACGGTCCAGCCTTAAAGCAGCTGGTCCACTCTCAGGACATAGTGGACGTCTGAAGGACGGTCCAGGCTTAAAGCAGCTGGTCCACTCTCAGGACATAGTGGACGTCTGGAGAAGGACGGTCCAGCCTTAAAGCAGCTGGTCCACTCTCAGGACATAGTGGACATCTGGAGAAGGATGGTCCAGCCATAAAGCAGCTGGTCCACTCTCAGGACATAGTGGACGTCTGGAGGACAATCCAGGCTTAAAGCAGCTGGTCCACTCTCAGGACATAGTGGACGTCTGGAGAAGGACGGTCCAGCCTTAAAGCAATTGGTCCACTCTCAGGACATAGTGGACGTCTGGAGAAGGACGGTCCAGCCTTAAAGCAGTTGGTCCACTTTCAGGGCATAGTGGACGTCTGCAGGACGGTCCAGTCTTAAAGCAATTGGTCCACTCTCAGGACATAGTGGACGTCTGGAGAAGGACGGTCCAGCCTTAAAGCAGCTGGTCCACTCTCAGGACATAGTGGACGTCTGGAGGACAGTCCAGCCTTAAAGCAGCTGGTCCACTCTCAGGACATAGTGGACGTCTGGAGGACAGTCCAGTCTTAAAGCAGCTGGTCCACTCTACGGACATAGTGGACATCTGGAGAATGGATGGTCCATCCTTAAAGCAGCTGGTCCACTCTCAGGACATAGTGGATGTCTGGAGGACAGTCCAGTTTTAAAGCAGCTGGTCCACTCTCAGGACATAGTGGACATCTGGAGGACAGTCCAGTCTTAAAGCAGCTGGTCCACTCTCAGGACATAGTGGATGTCTGGAGAAGGACGGTCCAGCCTTAAAGCAGCTGGTCCACTCTCAGGACATAGTGGACGTCTGGAGGACGGTCCAGCCTTAAAGCAGCTGGTCCACTCTCAGGACATAGTGGACGTCTGGAGAAGGACGGTCCAACCTTAAAGCAGCTGGTCCACTCTCAGGACATAGTGGACGTCTGGAGGACAGTCCAGGCTTAAAGCAGCTGGTCCACTCTACGGACATAGTGGACGTCTGGAGGACGGTCCAGTCTTAAAGCAGCTGGTCCACTCTCAGGACATAGTGGACGTCTGGAGGACAGTCCAGGCTTAAAGCAGCTGGTCCACTATACGGACATAGTGGACGTCTGGAGAAGGACGGTCCAGCCTTAAAGCAGCTGGTCCACTCTCAGGACATAGTGGACATCTGGAGAAGGACGGTCCAGCCTTAAAGCAGTTGGTCCACTCTCAGGACATAGTGGACGTCTGGAGGACAGTCCAGGCTTAAAGCAGCTGGTCCACTCTACGGACATAGTGGACGTCTGGAGAAGGACGGTCCAGCCTTAAAGCAGCTGGTCCACTCTCAGGACATAGTGGACATCTGGAGAAGGACGGTCCAGCCTTAAAGCAGCTGGTCCACTCTCAGGGCATAGTGGACGTCTGGAGGACGGTCCAGTCTTAAAGCAGCTGGTCCACTCTCAGGACATAGTGGACGTCTGGAGGACGGTCCAGTCTTAAAGCAGCTGGTCCACTCTCAGGACATAGTGGACGTCTGGAGAAGGACGGTCCAGCCTTAAAGCAGCTGGTCCACTCTCAGGACATAGTGGACGTCTGAAGGACGGTCCAGGCTTAAAGCAGCTGGTCCACTCTCAGGACATAGTGGACGTCTGGAGAAGGACGGTCCAGCCTTAAAGCAGCTGGTCCACTTTCAGGACATAGTGGACATCTGGAGAAGGATGGTCCAGCCATAAAGCAGCTGGTCCACTCTCAGGACATAGTGGACGTCTGGAGGACAATCCAGGCTTAAAGCAGCTGGTCCACTCTCAGGACATAGTGGACGTCTGGAGAAGGACGGTCCAGCCTTAAAGCAGCTCGTCCACTCTCAGGACATAGTGGACATCTGGAGGACACTCCAGTCTTAAAGCAGCTGGTCCACTCTCAGGGCATTGTGGACATCTGGAGGACAGTCCAGTCTTAAAGCAGCTGGTCCACTCTCAGGACATAGTGGACATCTGGAGGACAGTCCAGTCTTAAAGCAGCTGGTCCACTCTCAGGGCATAGTGGACGTCTGGAGGACGGTCCAGTCTTCATGCAGTTGGTCCATTCTCAGGACTTAGTGGACGTCTGGAGGACAGTCCAGGCTTAAAGCAGCTGATCCACTCTCAGGACATAGTGGACGTCTGGAGGATGGTCCAGTCTTAAAGCAGCTGGTCCACTCTCAGGGCATAGTGGACGTCTGGAGGACAGTCCAGGCTTAAAGCAGCTGGTCCACTCTCAGGACATAGTGGACGTCTGGAGGATGGTCCAGTCTTAAAGCAGCTGGTCCACTCTCAGGGCATAGTGGACATCTGGAGGACAGTCCAGTCTTAAAGCAGCTTGTCCACTCTCAGGGCATAGTGGACGTCTGGAGGACGGTCCAGTCTTAATGCAGTTGGTCCATTCTCAGGACTTAGTGGACGTCTGGAGGACAGTCCAGGCTTAAAGCAGCTGGTCCACTCTCAGGACATAGTGGACGTCTGGAGGACGGTCCAGTCTTAAAGCAGCTGGTCCACTCTCAGGACATAGTGGACGTCTGGAGGACGGTCCAGTCTTAAAGCAGCTGGTCCACTCTCAGGACATAGTGGACGTCTGGAGGACGGTCCAGTCTTAAAGCAGCTGGTCCACTCTCAGGACATAGTGGACGTCTGGAGGAAGGTCCAGTCTTAAAGCAGCTGGTCCACTCTCAGGACATAGTGGACGTCTGGAGGACAGTCCAGGCTTAAAGCAGCTGGTCCACTCTCAGGACATAGTGGACGTCTGGA
The DNA here is from genome assembly GCF_963422515.1 of Blennius ocellaris. Lineage (NCBI taxonomy): Eukaryota > Metazoa > Chordata > Actinopteri > Blenniiformes > Blenniidae > Blennius > Blennius ocellaris. The sequence goes on from NC_137658.1 coordinate 29,790,097, forward strand.
GGACAGTCCAGGCTTAAAGCAGCTGGTCCACTCTCAGGACATAGTGGACGTCTGGAGGATGGTCCAGTCTTAAAGCAGCTGGTCCACTCTCAGGACATAGTGGACGTCTAGAGGACAGCCCAGTCTTAAAGCAGCTGGTCCACTCTCAGGACATAGTGGACATCTGGAGAAGGATGGTCCAGTGTTAAAGCAGCTGGTCCACTCTCAAGCCAGAGTGGACGTCTGGAGGACGGTCCAGTCTTAAAGCAGCTGGTCCACTCTCAGGACATAGTGGACGTCTGGAGGATGGTCCAGTCTTAAAGCAGCTGGTCCACTCTCAGGACATAGTGGACGTCTGGAGGACAGTCCAGGCTTAAAGCAGCTGGTCCACTCTCAGGACATAGTGGACGTCTGGAGGACAGCCCAGTCTTAAAGCAGCTGGTCCACTCTCAGGACATAGTGGACATCTGGAGAAGGACGGTCCAGCCTTAAAGCAGCTGGTCCACTCTCAGGACATAGTGGACGTCTGGAGGACGGTCCAGTCTTAAAGCAGCTGGTCCACTCTCAGGACATAGTGGACATCTGGAGAAGGACGGTCCAGCCTTAAAGCAGCTGGTCCACTCTCAGGACATAGTGGACGTCTGGAGGACAGTCCAGTCTTAAAGCAGCTGGTCCACTCTCAGGACATAGTGGACATCTGGAGAAGGACGGTCCAGCCTTAAAGCAGCTGGTCCACTCTCAGGACACAGTGGACGTCTGGAGGACGGTCCAGTCTTAAAGCAGCTGGTCCACTCTCAGGACATAGTGGACGTCTGGAGGACAGTCCAGTCTTAAAGCAGCTGGTCCACTCTCAGGACATAGTGGATGTCTGGAGGACGGTCAAGCCTTAAAGCAGCTGGTCCACTCTCAGGACATAGTGGACGTCTGGAGGACGGCCTAGTCTTAAAGCAGCTGGTCCACTCTCAGGACATAGTGGACGTCTGGAGGACGGCCTAGTCTTAAAGCAGCTGGTCCACTCTCAGGACACAGTGGACGTCTGGAGGACAGTCCAGCCTTAAAGCAGCTGGTCCACTCTCAGGACATAGTGGACATCTGGAGGACGTGTGTGTGTGTGTGTGTGTGTGTGTGTGTGTGTGTGTGTGTGTGTGTGTGTGTGTGTGTGTGTGAGTGTGTGAGTGTGTGTGTGTGTGTGTGTGTGTGTGGTTTGTCCTCTGGATGTGAATGGAACTGTTGTGGGGGGGCTCGCAGCACCACCCCGGGGGCCGAGGCCACCAGGGCTGGACGCCGCCACTCCGGCACCCGGGGCTGGGTAGTGAATATTTTAATATTTGGTGAAACTTTTTGGGTTATGCATTGCCCCTGCAGTTTACCCAAACCTGGTCAATGATGTTTTATGAAATGCTTTAAATACATTTTTGTTTGTGTACCTTGACAATATTTAGATTTTTTTCTTCTGACCTGGCCAGCCAGGTCAAGCATGTTTTGTATCTTTTGGAATGCCTTCTGAGCAACATTTATTTGTAAAAGATGAGAAATGTGTGTTTCTTGCTCTTTCCATTTCTTTTCTCGGACACGTCATCTCAGACGAGAAGGTGGAGATGGACAAAGAGAAGGTCAGGGCTGTAGCTGATTTGCCGACTCTGGGTAACCACAAACAACTATTATGATTTTGGGGGTTTGCTTTATCAAAGGTTTATTAGGAGATTTATCTCCATTGCCATGCCTTAACTTCCCCCAACATCCCATTTTCTTGGAATCCCTCAGCTGATCCGGTGTTTTCTGAACTCAGGTTCACCTCTTCTCCTGTGCTTTGTATTGCGGATCCAGGACGGCAGTTTGTGGTGGAGGTGGATGCTTCAGATATTGGTATAGGGGCGGTGCTCTTTCAGCGAAGCAGTAAAGACGGTAGGCTGCATCTGTGTGCCTTTTTTTTTTCAGGCAACTGAACCCGGCTGAGCAGAACTATGACATTGGCAATCGGGAGCTCCTGGCCATCAAGTCTGCGTTGGAGGAGTGGAGGCATTATCTGGAGGGCGCAGAGCACCCGTTTGTGGTATGTACTGACCATAGAAACCTCGAGTACATCAAGTCGGCCAAACGGTTAAATTCTCGACAAGCTCGGTGGGCTCTGTTCTTCACCAGGTTCGACTTTGTGGTTTCATATCGGCCGGGGTCTAAGAATGTGAAGCCTGACGCCCTTTCCCGGGTCTTTAAACCTGATCCTGCTCCTCGTTCCCCCACGCCAATTTTACCTCCGACCTGTGTGGTGGGGGCGGTGACGTGGGAGATTGAGTAGCGGGTTCGGTGGGCTCTGGAGGGGGTGACGGTGCCGCCAGGTTGTCCTCCCAATCACCTGTTTGCGTGTCCCCCGGTACGATCTAGTGTGATTCAATGGGCTCACACTAACCTTCTGTCTTGTCACCCAGGAGTTCAGCGCATCAGGGACAAGACTGAGGATCTTTCTTTAATAGTGGGCGGGTCACATGTCCTGGGCGGTCCTGTTCCACACCTGGAGCCAGTCTGCAATCATTCCCATGCCAGCTATATATGTCCTGTCTGTGTGTTTGTTCATTGTTGGTCTGTTAGTCATCGATGTCTGGTCCATCCTGTTCACTGTCTGGAGTCTAGGTTGGCTGCTCACCCCAGGTTGAGGAGCAACTTGCATCTCACGGCAGTCGGTGCTGTCTATTGTTAAAGGACCCATATTCCGCTATATTTCATGTTTCACAGTCCATCCTCTGCTCATGTGGGATAATAATTTGGGTGATACAGTATACAACACTCAAAACATGTGAAATTCTAGTTATTTCTTGGACTGAGCTGACGTCACCTCTCATGATGGTGGTTCTCAGCTCCTCCACCCTCACGGAGACTGCAGCCCAGCCCACAGCCTCCTCCTCCACCCCCTGGGTGACGTAGCCAGCAGCTCACACTGGTTGGTAGTAATGTACTTACAGATCTCGGCGCCTCGTTAGTCTTTTATTGTGGGAATAGCAGCAGATTTCAAGAGGAGCTTCTGAGGAAGTCCAGTTTCAAAGTACCGTAGTTCTGGAAGCTTCTTTGGTGAAGTGTCGCTCACAAACAAACACATTCTTTGTGGAAAAGAAAAAAAAGTCCAGCCACATTCGCCGCTGTGCTTCTTCTTTCAGCAAGACAAATAGTGTGGAACCATACTGGCACCTGAAAACACATTTTCTCCAGTGGACATGAAGGTGAAAACAGTTTTCGACACAACAAAAACAGCAGCGTTCATTGTGAAGCACCAGAGACTGAGACAGCAGAGAAGAGGCTCCTTGACACATTGGTGGGCGTGTCTTGTTTTGGTTTCTCCTCATGTCAATCTTCCTGGAGGCGGGGCTTCTCCAGCTCTGTGCCCATCAGCAAGGTGGTGCTGCGTCATCAAATAGAATCATGTTGAGCGCCCCCACCAGTGAGAACAGAGAAAGATCAGCCTCTAACTCAAGCTTGAGGGAATCAATGAAAAAACACTTTTTGAATGTACATGAACCCCAAATAGCACTTTTATTATGTTTAAAGCACAGAAAAGTCCATTTAGTATAATATGGGACCTCCAATAAAGACTTGGTTTAGTGCACCCTGCCTCAGAGTCCTGCAATTGGGTCCTGTCTGATACGTGTGACAGTGGTGTTATAAGAACACCAGCTCTGTGGTAGAGGAAGGACTGCAGTTCAGCACTTTATTTGACAGTAAATAGATGTGTTCTTGTTTTTTTACTCTGATCTGGCTTTGCAAACTGTTTTTTTTACTGGTGAAACAACAAGGACATATGTTTTTGAAGTGATAAATAAAGGTTGTTTAAAAAAAAATGTAATCTCTCTTTCTCTCTCTCACCGTCTCTCTCTCTCTTTCTCTATACATTTACTTGTTCTATATTTGCACCCTAGCTATATTATATATTCTATGATTAATTGTTGGATGCACCACTCTGGCTGGTCACACTTTTGTTGTCGGCGATCTACAAGGTGTAACTTCTTAAAGCTGTGAGATAAACTGAGAATAAAGATGAATATATCTCTTTAGCTCCCTCGTGAATGAAACGCTCAAGCTGTTGATTGTGGCTATTCAAAGAAAAAGTCACTGCTGCTCATGTGACCAGTCTGACAAACTAAAGCAGTGACTAATGTATGTAGCTACAAGGAAACAAGAGGTGAGGCATTAAACTAGAGATCAACAATGAAACTTTTCCAAACATGTGGAAATGTGACGCTATAGATAGTTTATATAAAAAAGGCGTTTCATTCAGCGGAGCAACAGTAGTACAGGTTATAATATTATTCTCTGAAGGCTGATGGAGAAAACACAGCACATTTAAAGGAAAAAGGCTCTAACATGCTGGTCATGACTCAGATCAAGGACTCCATCGACGTCACTGTGGACCCCCACCAATACGCATATAGGAAAAACCGCTCCACTGATGACGCCATCTCATCGGTGGTCCACACAACCCTCACCCATCTGGAGAGCAAAAACTCCTACGTCCGTCTGCTCTTCCTGGACTTCTCCTCAGCCTTCAACACCATCATCCCGCAGACCCTGGTGCAGAAGCTCCACTCACTGGGGAACTGGATCCTGGACTTCCTGACCAACAGACCACAAACTGTCAGGATCAACGACACCGTCTCCTCCCCATCATCCTCAGCACCGGCTCACCTCAGGGCTGTGTGCTGAGCCCCCTCCTGTTCACTCTGCTGACATATGACTGCACGGCAATACACCCCAGCTGTCATATAGTGAAGTTTGCGGACGACACAGCAGTAGTGGGACGCATCACAAACAACGATGAGTCCAAATACAGAGAGGAGGTGGAACACCTGATGCAGTGGTGCAGTGGAAACAACCTCTGCATCAACGGGGAAAAGACCAAGGAGATGGTGGTGGACTTCAGGAGGGTCAGGTGCCCCCCCGCTCCCCTGCACATCGGAGGAGCAGCTGTGGAAGTGGTTTCCAGCTACAAGTACCTGGGGGTACACTTGTCCAAGGACCTCACCTGGAGCGCCAACACTTCCCGTCTGGTCAAGAAGGCCCACCAACGTCTCTACTTCCTCAGGAAGTTGCGGAGGGCGGGTCTGGGAGGCTCCGTCCTGAGGAGCTTCTACCACTGTGCGGTGGAGAGCGTCCTCTGCAGCTGCATCACTGTGTGGCATGGCGGATGCACCGCCGCTGAGAGGAAGGCTCTGCAGAGGGTGGTAAAGGCCGCTCAGAGGACTCCCCACCACCTCAGACCTCTACACAGCACGATGCAGGGGGAGGGCTCTCCGCATCATGAAGGACTCCACCCACCCAGCACATGGACTGTTTCAGCCCCTCCCCTCAGGAAAGCGGCTGAGGAGCATTAGGAGCAAAACCACCAGGCTCAGGAACAGCTTCTTCCTTGAAGCTGTGAGACTAGTGAACTCCAGCCATGTTCCGTAGACTCCCTCATCTTCCTGCACTACAAACACTTTACACTTTACATTTCTGCTCTTGTATATGTATATATTTTTACGCTCTATATATTTTTATTACTGGCTTACCGGGACCTGAGTCCAAATTTCGTATCATTTTTTTTTGATATGACAATAAAGAATCCTTGAATCCTTGAATCCTTGAATCCAACAGACGACTGGTGACATGGCACAGGAAAAACAAAATGTATCTTTTACTACAGAACCCCAGATAGTTTTATAAAATGAGATTCCAGTAGTATTACATGTACAAGATGAAGAATTATTGGTGTTGTTGTTGTTGTAGTAATATATTTATCAGCTGGATCATTAATGACACAAATCATGATTCAACTTTTCTCTTCAGTTGAAAACTAAAAATCAGCTAAACATCACATTCAACACAAATATTTGATTTAAAGTAAAGAAGAATCCTTGTCGTTAATAAAATACATTCATCAGAACAAGATATTCTTAAATAAAGTATATGTTGTATTAAATACCATTATGATGTACAAATACTTAATTTCCTACATATTTTGCAGCAGTACGATTTCCTCCATTTATGTAGATTGAATGTATTTTTATATTGAGTTTGATTTAAAGTCTTTCCAGCTGAAAATGTCTTCATGAACTTGACATATCATGTCCTATACCTCCCATAATAAATGGCTTTATCATAATCTTGAACTGATGAAAATTAATATGAAGAACAAGACACATTAAATAATCATTTTAAAGTCCATAAAGACAATAATGTGTAATTTATTATAAATTATCTGTTTCAGCGTCAAAGGAAAACAGGGTAAATTCAAAAGAGCTGCACTGCTGCTCTCTGGTGGTGAGATTGGTGTTGTGTAAATATATTACTCTGACGTGTATAGTTGCGTGGATTCTGCCTTAAAAACAGATGAAAGTCACATATAGCCTATCAACTTATCACCCATTAAACGGAGTGTAATGTCGGAATGAGGTGAAATACTTACTGAAGTATTAAAAACGTATCATAAACTGTGAGAATATACCTAAAACAGAACCATTTCTAAACGAGCATGTAAAGAATAAATCCTATGTTTTGAGTTGAAAAAGGTGTGTTACAAGGAAATTTGTAAAAGCATTATTATACAATCATTTTATTATACATGATTTTTTAAAATAATTGCTATAAGTAACCTCAGGAATACATAAGTTCAGATCCTTCACCTCACTGAGGTTATTTCTAACTTTTCAAAACCTAAGTAGTGATGGAAAGTGTGCAGAAGTACTTGGTATCGAAGAATTGCAGCATGGTCAGACAATATGATGTGATTGAGAACTTCTGATGTCAGAACAGTTTTTGCTCTTGCAACAGGAAGAGACTAAGAGTCTCCCCATGTCGCTGCTTTATTTGAAGTTGGTATGGAATGCTGTAATATTAAACCAGCCTGAGCAGCTCTATCTAGACCAGGGGTCTGCATACTTTAATGCTCAAAGAGCCAGTTGGGCCCGTTTCCCACTGAAAACAACACCCAGAGAGCCACACACACATATGCACCACAGTCCAACTCACCCATGCACACACAAGTACATTGTCACTCACAATATCACTATGATATTTTGGTGAGTAATGTCAAAGAAGCACACCAGTGAAAAAGCTTTTAAATTATAACAGATGTGCACACCAGTCTTTTATTTTCACAGTCCCACAGGCAGACCATGCCAGGAGGACACGACACACAAAACCTTCTTCACTGCTGGTTGACAACTTACAACTAATAAACTAAACTACATGAACTAAGCAACAAAAACACAATTATTACCAACACTACAAATCTAATATAACCCCCAATAATTACATTTAAAACACGACAAACAGAAACTCCCATAATGCATTGCAGCTATCAGCTCCTTTATTGTTACACATTATTAAAATGGAAGATAAATGTGGGAGATCTGGATTGTTAGAACCATGAGTGTGATGGTGTGGCTTTAATGTCCTGTAGTTGTTGTGTAATTCACTATAACTCTCAAAAAGTCCCCAATGAACTCTCCCGGATTTGTCGGCGCTCCACCGCTGCCATTATTGTTGCGTAATGACGTTACGTCGCTGCGTCGTTCACGACCTGCCTACATTTTACCACTCTTTGTAGGGACTGCGCTCTGGGTGGCTTTGCCTCCTTACGTCCCTCTCTGGGTGGCTCTGCCTCCTTACGTCCCTCTCTGGGTGGCTCTGCCTCCTTACGTCCCTCTCTGGGTGGCCTTGCCTCCTTACGTCCCTCTCTGGGTGGCTCTGCCTCCTTACGTCCCTATCTGGGTGGCCTTGCCTCCTTACGTCCCTCTCTGGGTGGCTCTGCCTCCTTACGCCTCTCTCTGGGTGGCTCTGCCTCCTTACGTCCCTCTCTGGGTGGCTCTGCCTCCTTACGTCCCTCTCTGGGTGGCTCTGCCTCCTTACGTCCCTCTCTGGGTGGCTCTGCCTCCTTACGTCCCTCTCTGGGTGGCTCTGCCTCCTTACGTCCCTCTCTGGGTGGCCTTGCCTCCTTACGTCCCTCTCTGGGTGGCTCTGCCTCCTTACGTCCCTCTCTGGGTGGCCTTGCCTCCTTACGTCCCTCTCTGGGTGGCCTTGCCTCCTTACGTCCCTCTCTGGGTGTCTTTGCCTCCTTACGTCCCTCTCTGGGTGGCTTTGCCTCCTTACGTCCCTCTCTGGGTGGCCTTGCCTCCTTACGTCCCTCTCTGGGTGGCCTTGCCTCCTTACGTCCCTCTCTGGGTGTCTTTGCCTCCTTACGTCCCTCCAGGATGAACTGCAGTGGGACGGAGGCTCAAGGAGCCGCAGTGGAGGAACCAGAGAGCTGCATGCGGGTCCGGAGCTGTAGGTTGTCGACCCCTGATCTAGACAGTAACATGGTTTTCTAGATTTAACCAACATGTATTGCCTACAACAAAACAAACAACAACAACAAAAACAAAAACAAAACAAAAAACGAAAACATGATTTTGATAATTGAAAGAATAATAGCAACCCAAGCCACCAAGCCGGCCGGAGGACAGCCACCCTCCCACCACCAGGAGCCACCCCCCATGTACCCACCCCTGATTTCGATGGGTTTACACCCATACCCATATCCCCCAACACACACACACACATACACATAAACAGACAGTTTTTTAATATATTTATTTTTGTAGTTTTTTTTAGATATAAAACATTGAATCCCAATTCTGATGGTGTTTGGTAAATAGTTTTCAAACAAACAATAAATAAAGCAACTTATGATCAATCAATATCAATTTCAGACTTAAAATAATGTACTGTGGAGGCGGAGAAAGAGAGACGGACGCAGGAGTCTAGTCGCTTTTCTTTTATTTCCTCAAGCCGTCTGACAGTTCACCTGTCAAATAACCAATTCCCCTTATAACCCCTCCCACTATCAACACCACACCACGTGACTGACACACCCACTCCATTCTGTTTGGGAGAACCTCCCCCTCAGGTGCACATCACACAGACCCCCCCCCCCCCCCCCCCAACAATCAGAATGGTACTACTACAATATTATTATTATTTTTTTTTTTTTTAGTCCCACTTGGGAGGTTTGCACAGCTGACCATATTGGCTGCGTTGCACCACCACAGGAGGAGGTGCAGGTACCGGCACCGGGGTCAAGGCAGGTGCAGGCGCTGTGGCAGCTGACGACTTGGGGGGGCGCCCACGTCTTGGGGGTTGTGCCACCTCCACCGGCTGCTCCGGCATGGTGTGGGCCGGCTTCAGGCGGTCCAGTGAAACCCGGACCCGTTTACCCCCCATGTCCACCACAAAGTTCTTTGTCCCTGCCTCCAGGACATGAAAGGGGCCGTCATACGGCGGCTGAAGGGGGGAACGGTGAGCGTCATGCCTGATAAAGACATATTTGGCTGTCATCAGGTTTTTTGGGACATATGACCGGGGAAGGCAGTGATGAACTGGAACCGGGTCGAAGGTGTGGACTGCCCCGTTGAACCTTGGTCGTCCCGCTGTGACCCCCCAGGGTTCCGATGGCTGTGGCAGGAACTCCCCGGGGACCCGTACTGGCTGCCCCAACACCAGCTCCGCAGATGATGACTGGAGATCTTCCTTCGGAGCCGAACGCAGGCCCAACATGACCCATGGCAGTCGGTCAACCCAGTTGCTGTCTGTGAGTGTGGCTCGGAGAGCGGCCTTCATCATGCGATGGAAACGCTCACACAGTCTATTGGCCTGTGGGTTGAACGCCGTGGTCCGATGCAGCTGCACTCCAAGGCCTTTAGCCACCTCTGTCCACAGCTCGGAGGTGAACTGGGAGCCTCTGTCCGAAGTGACGTCCAATGGCGTGCCGGACCGCTATGAAAGCGCGAGCCACCTCTGCCGACGTTGTTGAAGCAGCGGGACCACCTCTGGCCACCTGGTGGTCCTGTCCACCATGGTGAGGAGGTGAGTGAAGCCTTGGGAGGGAGGCTTTACTCACCTCTGGCCACCTCCTGGTCCTGTCCACCATGGTGAGGAGGTGAGTAAAGCCTTGGGAGGGAGGCTATACTCACCTCTGGCCACCTCCTGGTCCTGTCCACCATGGTGAGGAGGTGAGTAAAGCCTTGGGAGGGAGGCTTTACTCACCTCTGGCCACCTCCTGGTCCTGTCCACCATGGTGAGGAGGTGAGTAAAGCCTTGGGAGGGAGGCTTTACTCACCTCTGGCCACCTCCTGGTCCTGTCCACCATGGTGAGGAGGTAATTGAAGCCTTGGGAGGGAGGCTTTCCTCACCTCTGGCCACCTGGTGGTCCTGTCCACCATGGTGAGGAGGTGAGTAAAGCCTTGGGAGGGAGGCTTTACTCACCTCTGGCCACCTCCTGGTCCTGTCCACCATGGTGAGGAGGTGAGTGAAGCCTTGGGATGGAGGCTTTACTCACCTCTGGCCACCTCCTGGTCCTGTCCACCATGGTGAGGAGGTGCGTAAAGCCTTGGGAGGGAGGCTTTACTCACCTCTGGCCACCTCCTGGTCCTGTCCACCATGGTGAGGAGGTGAGTGAAGCCTTGGGAGGGAGGCTTTACTCACCTCTGGCCACCTCCTGGTCCTGTCCACCATGGTGAGGAGGTAATTGAAGCCTTGGGAGGGAGGCAGCGGACCCACCAAGTCCAGATGCACATGGTCAAACCTCCGTTCCGGGACCAGGAACGGCTCTAGGGGGCTTTGGTGTGACGCTGTACCTTGGCCCGCTGACACGCCACACAGGAGGCTGCCCAGCTCCTGACGTCCTTCTTGAGGCCCGGCCAGACCAACTTTGCCCCCCCAGCTTCACTGATGCCCTCACGCCTGGATGCACGAGGGCATGAACAGCATCAAAAACCTGCCGTCTCCAGCCAGCAGGTACCATGGGGCGGGGCTGACCTGTAGACACGTCGCAGAGGAGTGTGGCACCATCGTCGTGGAACAGCAAATCCTGCAGCTGTAGACCTGTGGCGGCTGTCCTGAAGGCCTGGATGTCAGAGTCTGCCTGCTGGTCGCTGGCCATGGCAGTGTAGTCCACCCCAAGTTGCACAGAGTCCACGTGTCCCGGGAGAGGCAGTCGGCCACAGCATTGCTTTTTCCAGCCACATGCTGAATGTCTGTGGTGAACTCTGAAATGGCAGAGAGGTGGCGCTGCTGCCGCCCAGACCATGGCTCCGAGGTCTTGGACATGGCGAAGGTGAGGGGCTTGTGGTCCACAAAGGCAGTAAACCACCAACCTTCCAACAGGAACCTAAAATGGCGGACGGCGAGGAAAAGAGCCAAAAGTTCTCTGTCCAACGTGCTGTACTTCCTCTCGTTGTCGCGCAGTTGTTTACTGAAAAACGCCAGAGGCTGCCAGGCTCCAGCCCCCCATTGTTCACATACTGCGCCCACTGCGTAGTCCGAGGCATCGGTGGTGAGCGCTACCGGTGCCATGGGAGATGGGTGGGCCAGCATGGCGGTGTTGGAGAGCGCAGCCTTGGCCTTTTGGAAAGCCAGGATCCTCTCTGCGGACCAGTTCACGTCCTGCTTGGCCTTTCCGCCCCTCAGTGCTTCATAGAGAGGCTGCATCAGCTGAGCTGCATGTCTGATGAAGCGGTTGTAAAAGTACACCATGCCCAGGAACTCCTGCAGTGCCCTGATGGTCTTCGGGCGCGGAAAAGCAGTGATTGCTTTCACCTTAGCTGGTAAAGGCCCCACTCCCAGTGCTGCCACATGGTGGCCCAGAAACTCAATCTCTGAGAGTCCAAAACAACACTTAGCTGGGTTCACCATCAGTCCATGCTCCTGCAGTCTTTCAAAAAGCTGACGCAGGTGTAGCAGGTGCTCCGCGGGCGAGGCGCTGGCCACCAGGATGTCATCCAGATAGACGAATAGGAAAGGTAAGCCCCTTAACACGGAGTCCATCAAGCGCTGGAACGTTTGTGCTGCACCTTTCAGACCAAATGACATCTGCAGAAACTCAAATAGTCCAAAAGGTGTGATCACTGCAGTTTTGGCTACATCCTGCGGGTGGACTGGTACCTGGTGGTAGCCAAGGTAATATTTTCCGGTGGCAGAGAGGTGGCGCTGCTGCCGCCCAGACCATGGCTCCGAGGTCTTGGACATATGGTGAGAACCAGATCCACCTTGGAAAACATTACCTTCCCTGCCAGGTGGACGGAAAAGTCTTGGATGTGCGGAACAGGGTATCGATCATGTGCCGTGACTGCATTAAGGCGTCGAAAATCCCCACAAGGCCTCCAACTCCCATCAGATTTTGGGACCAAATGCAATGGTGATGCCCACGGGCTGTCAGAGCACCGCACGATACCCAGTCTGTCCATAGTGGCAAACTCCTCCTTAGCAATCTCCAGCATTGCCGCATCCAGTCGGCGAGGGCGAGCAAAAACCGGCAGCCCAGCCGTGGGGATATAACGTTCCACTCAGTGTTTGACTACGGCGGATGAAAACGTGGGGACAGTCAGTTCAGGAAACTCTGCCAGGAGCCGCTGGTACACATCCCCCAAAGCTAAGATATTTGCGAGGGACACCACCTCTCCTTTCCCCAAAGTGCAGGAGAAGGAGGAGAATGAGACGGCATCCACCAGGCGGCGATTCACCATGTCCACTAAGAGTGTGCACACAGAAAATCTGCTGCCAGGATGGGCACGGACACAGCAGCCATCACAAAATCCCATCCGAACTGACGGCCATTAAAACACACGTTCACGAACCTGGTGCCAAATGTGCGGATGGAAGTCCCGTTAGCAGCATCCAGAGGCGGCCCTTTACCGCCGCTCGCCACGTCGGCTCCGCTGGGCGCCGGTATCCACGAGGAAACGCGTCCCGGATACAGAGTCTTTAATGAAGAGCAGCGTTCCGATGTCCCCGGCACTCATGGCTGTTAACGAGTGCCGGGTCTGGCGTTTCCCTGTGCAGAGAAGGAGCAGGGCGGCGTGCAGCGCTTGGCTCTGCTCCCGAACCGCCGGTGAAAAAAACACAGCTAGTTGTCATTCCAGCGCCGATCCGTAATCGTCCCGACCACCAACTGCGCTTCCTCCTCCGGCCGGTGTTCCGGTGGCTCCGGCAGGACTGCATGCACTCCGTACTTCCGTGACGCCAGCAGGAGCTTGTCTGCCTCTTCCGCCAGCCCCCGATAGTCCTTTGTGCTCACGAGTGGAGAACTCGCCAGTGCCGTGCGGACCGGAGCTGGGAGTTGACGCAGAAACAGGTGGATGAACAGGAACTCCGCGTCCCCTGATCCCCGCAGCGCCAACATGTTCTCCATCAGCTCCGTTGGTTTACTGTCTCCCAAGCCGTTGAGAGACAGGAGACGCTTGGCTCGCTCGGCGTCGGAAATCTGGAACAGCCGCAGTAGCAGAGTCTTGAGGGCGGTGTACTTCCCTTGCGCCGGCGGGTCCCGGAGCAACCCCATCACTCCTTACGTCCGGGTGGTGGAAGAGTCCAGAGCTGCGACGACGTGGTAATACTTGGTGTTGTCGGCCGTGACTCCCCGGAGGTGGAACTGCGCCTCGATGTGCTGGAACCACGGTTCTGGATGATGTGGCCAAAACTCCGGTAATTTTACCGCTGCGGCATACACCACGGCCGCTCCGGCCGCCACACCACCGGGGATTGTACTGCTGCTGGCTTCGGTCGACATGTTCGTACGTCAGGGTCACCAATGTGGAGGCGGAGAATGAGGAGACGGACAAAGGAGTCTAGTCGCTTTTCTTTTATTTCCTCAAGCCATCTGACAGTTCACCTGTCAAATAACCAACCCCCGGTGTCACCGTACTACCCCTTATACCCCTTAACACCTCCCACTATCAACACCACACCACGTGACCGACACACCCACTCCATTCTGCTTGGGAGAACCTCCCCCTCAGGTGCACACCACAGTACCAATTTTAAGCCCAGCCAGTTTCACTTGAACCACACCCACTTCAGGTTTATACCACGCCCATTCCGAGTACAGATGCAGATACAGATAATTTATATGGTTGAACAGATACAGATAGTTGTGTACTCGCTCATCCCTAATTGGAAGGTGGTTTTCCTTCAAATATTAATGTATTCACATATACATCTAGTGCAGGGGTCGGCAACCCGCGGCTCCGGAGCTGCATCTTTCGTTCCTCCACTGAGGCTCCTTGAGCCTCTGTCCAACTGCAGTTCATCCTGGAGGGACGTAAGGAGGCAAAGCCACCCAGAGAGGGACGTAAGGAGGCAAAGCCACCCAGAGAGGGACGTAAGGAGGCAAAGCCACCCAGAGCGCAGTCCCGCTACAAAGAGTGGAGTAAAATGTAGGCGGGTCGTGAACGACCCGCCTACGATGTAACGTCATTACAACAATAAAGGATGAAGAACGTAGAATTGCAGCTGCAGGTCATGACAGCGGCTCAACTGGTGTCTGAAGCTGGGAGCTTCCTGTACCTTTCACAGTAAAAGCGCTGCGCTGCGGAGCGCCGACAGTTCCAAGAGGTTCATTACAGACTTGAGAGTGACGGAACATTCTAGTGAATTACACAACAACTACAGGACATTAAAGCCACACCATCACACTCATGGTTCTAACAATCCAGATCTCCCACATTTATCTTCCATTTTAATAATGTGTAGCAATAAAGGAGCTGATAGCTGCAATGCATTATGGGAGTTTCTGCTTGTCATGTTTTAAATGTAATTATTGGGGGTTATGTTAGGTTTGTAGTGTTGGTAATAATTGTGTTTTTGTTACTTAGTTCATGTAGTTTAGTTTATTAGTTGTAAGTTGTCAACCAGCAAACATTGGCTTTTGGACAAGTTCTTTGTGTGCTATTTCTTCAAAAACTGCAGGGAGAGTCTGAGCTGTGATTCTCCTCCTGTATCCATAGCTGCCAAGAACATCAACAAGGTCATCACTGTCAACTGTGGAGAAATCACTCATTGCTTGCATCAAGATGATTGCAAGAGCTTGGTTCTGGCCTTAAGCCAAGCGCGCTTGCATCGCCGCACCATTGCCAGAGCTGACGGGACACTAACCTCTGATTCCAGGGCAGGGAACAGAGGAGGTTGGTACCCATACACGCACTCAAAGGGAGACAGCCCAGTGGATGAACAGGGAAGGGAATTGTGCGTGTATTCCACCCAGACTAACTGCCTGTACCAAGCAGCCGGACTGCCAGAGACCAGACACCGAAGTATGGACTCCAGCTCCTGGTTCACCCTCTCCGTCTGGCCGTTAGACTCTGGGTGGTACCTGGACGAAAGGCTCACCGTAGTTCCCAACAGCCTGCAAAACTCCCTCCAAAACCGAGACACGAACTGAGGCCCCCTGTCCGAGACAATGTCCCTTGGGAACCCGTGAAGACGGAACACGTGTCTCAGCATGACCTCCGCCAGCTCCTTGGCTGATGGGAGCTTTGTCAAGGGCACAAAGTGGGCCATCTTGGAAAATCTTGGTGTCCTCACCGTAGTGGACCGGTTTTCCGGTAAACCCTTCTGCGTCCGGGAGGCCAGTGACAAAGTCAATGGACAGGTCTGCCCATGGTCGGGTGGGTACTGGGAGCGGCTGCAACAGACCAGAGGGGCGAGACCGCAAGGTCTTGTTACGCGCGCAGACAGGGCAAGCCCGGACATACTCCCGGATTTCCCTGCTCATCTCTGGCCACCAGAAACGCTGTCTTGCCACAAACAGTGTGTGCTGAGTTCCTGGGTGACATGATAGCAGGTTAGTGTGGGCCCATTCAATAACACTAGACCGTACCGGGGGACACACAAACAGGCGGTTGGGAGGACAACCTGGCGGCACCGTCACCCCCTCCAGAGCCCGCCGAACCTGCTCCTCAATCTCCCACGTCACCGCCCCCACCACACAGGTCGGAGGTAAAATTGGCGTGGGGGAACGAGGAGCAGGATCCGGCTCAAAGACCCGGGAAAGGGCGTCAGGCTTCACGTTCTTAGACCCCGGCCGATACGACACCACAAAGTCGAACCGGGTGAAGAACAGAGCCCACCGAGCCTGCCGAGAATTTAACCGTTTGGCCGACTTGATGTACTCGAGGTTTCTATGGTCAGTACATACCACAAACGGGTGCTCTGCGCCCTCCAGATAGTGCCTCAACTCCTCCAACGCAGCCTTGATGGCCAGGAGCTCTCGATTGCCGATGCCATAGTTCTCCTCAGCCGGGGTCAGCCGCCTGGAGAAAAAGGCACAAGGGTGCAGCTTCCCATCCTTACTGCTGCGCTGAGAGAGCACTGCCCCGACCCCGACATCTGAAGCGTCCACCTCCACCACAAACTGCCGTCCAGGGTCCGCGACACCAAGCACGGGAGACGAGGTGAACCTGGCCCTGAGCTCTGAAAAAGCCTGCTCAGCTGAGGGACCCCAAGAAAACGGGACCTTGGGGGAAGTTAAGGCATGTAGAGGTGCCGCGACGGAGCTGAATCCCCTGATAAACCGCCGGTAGAAGTTAGCAAACCCCAAAAATCGTAATAATTGTTTGCGGTTACCCGGGGTCGGCCAATCCGCTACAGCCCTGACCTTCTCCCTGTCCATCTCCACCCTCCCCTCTGAGATGACGTGCCCAAGAAAAGAAACTGTGGGAGCATGAAAAACACATTTCTCGGCTTTGACAAACAAATTATTGCTGAGAAGACGCTCCAAAACAAAACGAACATGCTTGACATGACTGGCAAGATCCGGAGAAAAAATCAAAATGTCGTCGAGGTAAACAAACAGAAACTTATTCAATGCGTCTCTCAGCACATCATTGACGAGATTCTGGAACACTGCGGGAGCATTGCATAAACCGAATGGCATCACCAAATACTCGTAGTGGCCAGAAGGTGTGTTAAACGCCGTTTTCCACTCGTCCCCTTGCCTAATCCGGACCAGGTGGTAAGCATTGCGCAAGTCCAGCTTAGTAAAGACCTTGGCGCCCTGCAGGCGTTCAAAGGCCGAAGTCATGAGGGGTAGTGGGTAGTGGTTTTTAATGGTTATCTCGTTGAGGCCCCTGTAGTCAATGCACGGCCGAAGAGTCTTGTCCTTCTTTGCCACAAAGAAAAATCCCACCCCTGCAGGGGAGGACGAGGGTCTGATTATCCCAGCCTCTAAGCCAGACTCAATGTACTCTTTCATGGCCTGATTCTCAGGTTGTGAGAGCGAGTAAATGCGACCCTTGGGAGGAGTGGTACCTGGAAATAACTCAATGGCACAATCATAAGGACGATGCGGTGGCAGTGATGTTGCCTTCCCTTTGTTGAACACCTCCTTTAGATTGTGGTAGCAGCTGGGAACTCGCTCGAGGTCCGGATACACAGGCACCTCAGAACAATCCCCTCCCCAACTCAAAATAACCCCCGACTCCCAGTCAATATGGGGTTTGTGCAAACATAACCAAGGGAGGCCCAGGATAACTGGGTAGGACGGACTTAACCCTAAATGAAAAGAAATCTCCTCAACATGGGAGGGACCAAACAATAACTGAACAGAAAGAGTCTTTTTATCAATAGAAAATATTTTACGTCCATCCAACGCAAGAGCCTTCAAGGGCAATGATAACAGTTCAGTGGGGATCTTGTGTCTCTCAGCCCACTTAAGGTCCATAAAGTTCTCATCTGCACCAGAGTCAATGAAAACCTCAATGTCCAACGTGTTGTCGGCATACCTCAGTTGAGCCGGCGTGAGTCTTCTTAAAGGCGCAGTAGAGGAGTTCTTAAGACTCACCGGGGCCCTCCTTTACCCAGGTGAGCCTGTCCCTTTAAGAGGACACGCTGCAGCTCTGTGCCCATGCTGACCACAGTACAGACACAAGCCGCTGGTCAGGCGCCGGTGCCGCTCCTGCGTGGAGATGCTGGTGCGGCCAAGCTGCGTCGGCTCCTCCGGAGGTTGTGCCGCACTCGGGACTCGCTCCTGCTGGGGGGCGGGACGGAGAGGGGCGTGCTCCTCCCGTGCGCTCCTGGATTCTCCTCCCTGCGGGTCAGTCTGCCTCAGGCGATCACGGAAGAGCTGGTCGCGAACCGGGCTGGCCAGCCCGTAGAGGAAGGTGTCCCGCAGTGACGCATCGTTCCAGGCGCAGTCTGCGGAGAGAGTGCGGAACGCAATCGCGTAATCGATCACCGACCTCCTTTCTTGACGCAGCGCTGCCAGCACTCGAGCCGCCTCCTGTCCGCCAGGACGCCGATCGAAGATCTTCGACAGCGCGGCTGCGAACTCGTCCACCGAGTCACACAGCCGGGATTGGCGGTTCCATTCCGCGGTGGCCCAAGCCTCCGCTCTGCCGGACAGGTGGGAGATGATGTACGCGACCCTGGACTTCTCTGTTGGGAACGCCCCCGGCTGCATCTCGAAGTGGAGACCACACTGGACCAGGAAGGGTCGCGAATCCCCGGAGTCCCCCGAGAAGCGCGCTGGGCTTGAGAGCGGTGATGGCGGCATCACGACGGCGGCAGCGGCAGCGGCTGGCGGCACTGCGGCGGCAGCGGCAGCCCGAACCTCTGGGACCGAGAGGCGAGTGATGAGCTGCTGGAGGTGACCGGTGAGTTGGTTCAGTTGAATCTCCACTGACGTGTGTCGATGTGACAGGTCGTGGAGACCCGCCGTTAAACCAGACAACTGCTCGTCGTGTTGAGTGAGCCGGTCCCCCTGCTGACCAACTGCTCCTAGCAGCTGGTGACCAGAGTCCGCTGGGTCCATGATGGTTGGTTTGTTCTGTCACGGATACGGACAGGACCCAAGTGTAGGACTCTTGAGGCAGGCTGAGTTCAATCAAGTCTTTTATTTGATGACAGCACAGACCGATGAATCGCAGGTTGCTCCTTGACATGAGGAGCACAGCAGACTGGACTCCAATGACTGGACAGACCGGACGAGACATGGACGACTAACACTGGACCGGACGGACGGGACATCGATAACAAACAACCCGACGCTGAACAAACACACAGACAGGACATATATAGGGCAGGGTGATTACAAGAAGTGGCCACAGGTGAGGTGCTGACGGCCCAGACCTATGGCCCGCCCACTCTTAAAGGGGACCTCACCCTACACCCTGACAATAACTCTTTATATATTAAAGACTTGTATGTTTATACATGATTGGAATTTCCTTCATTCTTTTTTGATTGATTATTATTTGAATATCTTTTATATTTGGGAAGTATTTGAATATTTCTATTTCTTTACAATCAACATTATATACATTGGACAATTTGAGGAGAAAAACTTGGCAACAGACTGACCGTCGTGTTTATTCAACTATCAGCTTGTACCACTTATGTGAGTTCATTTCTGTTTGGACATTACACTTGTGATTCTTTTTCCATTGGATTTATGGCTCATGGAGCTTTATAGCAGTATTAGGATCCACTATTAGGTTTAATTTGTGATCATTGCTTGGTTATAATTAAGCCATACTGTGTGACCCTTTGAGTTTATATAGCATTTGTGTTTGATTTTTCAGGTTTTGTGTGAGTTTCTATATATGGTTTGATTTAGTTTTGCATATGTTGTTTCAGTACGGCAAATTTGCTGCGAGTTACTAAGTGTCTTGATTCTTCGGAAGTTGGCAAAGTAACCCTATTTTTTATTTTCTTTCGTGTCAACTGATACCTCTAATGAAGATATATAATAGTTGTATATTAAACAAATAACTGAATATATCCAACATAAGATAAGTGGTAAATAAGACTTAGACATTTTTATTGATCTAATTTTATAAGGGGGGATAGGAGGAACCTCCATAATGTCCAAAATGGAGATTAAAATCCCAAAACTCATTACTCCTGTTGATGTAGTGAAAAAGAAATAGAGGAATCGCAAAGATGTCTAAAATATGTAATAAACGCTGGCCAGACATAGAACCACCATGTCCAGTAGAGGGTACCCTCAACCCCAGATGTAATTCGAACAATGAGAGTACTGGTAACTTCGTACAAAGCGGACCAGAAAAAAGGGAAAAAGGGCCAAAAACGTAAAGAAAAGCGACACATTGAACTTTTATTCTCCAGTTGTTTGGCAATGAGGTACAGACGCGTTTGAGTATCGAGACCGAAAAGAAAAAGAAGATTGAAGAAGAAATGAAAAACTGTGACACAGTAGCAGCAAAACTCATGAAAGAGATCAGTGAACCGTTCTCTCACATGGATCCAGTGAAGGCCCCCCCACCTTATGTCAAAGAAATGAAATTCAAGGACATTTATCCTCAGCTTCCGGTGATGCAGGAAGGACGATATGTCATCACAGACGACGACGATCGTGTTATAGAAACGTGACAAGCAGAAACAACAGTGAGGATGATTTCAAACATGAAGAGCAAAATGAAGACAGTTCGTCTCGGATCCAGAGGTGGACAGAAGTTCAAGACAAGCAAATCTGGAAAACATGGTGACCAAAGTGACTCGGAAGGACCCATAGGTGGTTATGATCCTGCAATCAGACGTATGCTGGCGAAAGCAGAAAAGAAAGGAGGCCGAACCTCTAAGAAAAACAACCTGGAGGATGACGGCTCTACTGATACTGAGAGAGGTGATAGTGAGGAAGACTCAGATGAGGAAACTGCTTGATCTTCAGGAAGATTTTCACCGATGACATCCAGCGCCAAAAAGGAAGGAAATCGACAACAGTCCTTCAGAGGGTCCAGAAGGAGCTTAGATCATCCATCTCAAGGGCTGAAGAAGAATGTATGGCATTGATGAGTCATCTGGAAGAGCTGAAGCTACAAAAAGAAGAAATGGGAGGAATAATGACAAAGAACAGATATGCATTACGCTCAAGGAAGAAGGAGCGAGCTGACAAGATGCTCCCAGTGATGATACGAGGACAGAATCTGGAGTACAAGCCTTGGCAGAATACTGATATGTCAGACATTCTTGAGAAATTACCTACACTTCAAGATGGTGCTCACCCTTGGATTTCAAAGTTGGAAGAGATTATGGTCGGGACACACCCTGCCATAGGAGACATAAAGAGGCTTCTGGCTAACCTCCTTGGGGTCCCAGCCATGGAAGAAATTCTACAGAAAGCTGGACTGAATAGATATGTGGGAACTGCAGTGAATGATCCAAAGTTTTTCCCTGGAAATAGAGGTCAAGTTTGGAAGCATTGAGAGATACATTTCCAACAACATTGTCATCGCACCATTGGGACAAGAAGAAAATCCAAGAGCCTATGTCTCGAGAGCTCACCAAGTGTGGAGAAATGCCACAGGAACGACCCAGACTTGAATCAGATGAAGCAGTCAATCCTGCGAGCTAAAATACAGAAGGGACTGCCAGCACCAGTGAGAAGCAAATTAGCGGAAGTGGTAGGCCTTGGAAGCATGGCTAAAGGTGTTTATACAGATCATGTGGCTCATCAAGTGGAGTTGTATCGGAAGAAAGAACACGACCAGAAAGAACAAGATCAAGAGACTCTCAGAAAACTCAATCAGATACAACTGGTGGATAACAAAAAGAAGGAAAAGAAGCAGGCTGTAGTCATACAGAGTCAGCCTCTCCCAGATCAACAAGTGTCACAGGTGTCATCAAACCAAGCCCAGATCCACAAACTTTATTAGCTCAAATCCCCTCAGATTCAACTCATTTTACAGTAGTTGACTTATGTGGTGCATTTTTCAGTGTTCCACTCAGCATTGAAAGTCAGGGTTTGTTGGATTCACACACAAGGAACAGTTTTATGAGTATTCAAGACTACCACAGGGGTTTAAACACAGTCCTCATATTTTTCACAAAGTATTGAAGGATGATTTAACAGGAGTAGATCAGATGATAACAAGCACAGTTGTTCAGTATGTGGATGATATTATTTTCTGCTCAACAGATGAGGAAACATGTCAAAAGGACTCAATTAAGATGCTACAGATATTGGCCGAGATGGGTCATAAAGTTTCACAGAAGAAGTTGCAGTATTGTCAGGAGAAGGTAGTTTATTTGGGAAAGTTAATAACACATGGCCATAGAAACATTTCTGATAGTCATTTAGAAGCCATCCGCAAGGCCCCGAAGCCTCGAACAGTCAGGGAAATGATGACGTTCCTTGGCATTGCTGGTTATTCTTCGGCATGGATAGAAAACTATGCTAGTTTAACGGGACCTCTAAGAGCTATGATTAAAGACATTGGGAATGCTCAACGTCATGGTAATCTTTCTTGGACTCACGATGGCCTTGTGGCATTTGAAACTATTAAACAAAGATTACAGGAAGCGCCAGCTTTAGCGCTTCCTGACTACTCTCAGAATTTTTTGTTATACGTATCTACCTCTACTGAGGGGAAATACGCATGTGCAGTCCTGTGTCAGCCCACAGGAATAGGGACTAGCCCTCAACCTATTTCTTACTACTCCACGGCCTTTTCAGATGTGGAAATGGGACTACCTCGGTGCTACAGAGCAATGGTGGGGGTCTCTTTGCGGTATGAAAAAGATCACTGATATAAGCAGCAATGTTTTTTTTGTTGGTCAGAGTTGCCTTTTGGGAGTTGCTTCTCTCAATCTGTCATGTCATCACCTTTTGATTCTTTGATGTCATCCTATTTGATATTAAACATTTTTTACTAAACGAAGAAGCATCGTTGAAGCAGGTTTTATTTCCAGCTTCCAAACTGAAGTCTCCTTCACTGTGAATAATACACTAAGTTCCTCTTACATAGTAAATAACTACTGTGTGAGGACTGTACTCCCTGGTTATTGGCCTCTTCTTTCTGCTTCAGGCTTTGTTTCCTCCTGATCCACACCGATGGTTGAATGAGTGGTGCTAGCTCCCGCGAGCTCCTCTTTCACCATGCAGTATGTATTGCGCAGAGTAAAGTTTAAGTGCGCATGTTCAGGTTGTGGCTCCATTCATTCAGATCACACGATTTTGATGCTTGGTGGGGCTCGAAGCCCCACCCACTAACAACGTCATTTGATGCTCAGAGCTGATTGGCCGGCACTGATGAAGTGATCAAGACTTTTTACAATTCTCACTGATCAGCAGTTTTACTGGTGGTCTCAGGGTAGGACTTTTGTCTTTATAACTGCATGACCTGGTTCCATTCATGTCAATGACTTTTTTTTTTCAATTGAATGTTTTTGTTTTGATCAGCTATCTCCAAGGCTTAACATTTTTAGCAGATAAGCACCTATATGGTTTACAGAGGGAAAAGAACAGTTCATAGTTCTGAATACATTTAATATGATTAAAATGTGCTAAAAGATAATAGTTTAATTTGAAAGTTCATATGATGATTAAAAATGTTAAAAGCACACTATAATTAATGTTTTTATATGTTTCGGTGCATGTTCATAAAAGAGGGCGCTTCCATTTAAGACCGCATATGTGATTGAGATGCCCTGTTGATTCAACGTTTTTCTCACGTTCTTCTTGTTAATAATTAGTAAGTAATTACAAGTGTTCTAGCCAGCCACGTTCTTTGTAAGTCATTGGATTTGTAACTCTAGAACTGAGTAATTAAACAGATTTTTTTTATATTTGTCTTTATTACATCAATGTATCCAGAGTGGACTTTAGTTGAACTGTGAAGCTGGGCTAGCTACAGACACTACCTGTGGAATACAATTTCTTGCTCACTGTTGACAAGGGAGTAAGCCATTGCACAATCTAAAGCCAATTCAAACCTCTACATTAGTAAGAAACCCCGCTTGACATTGGAGAAGGAGCCTTTGGAGAGGTTTGTGGAAAGTGGAGCACATATTCTGGATTCAAGAAAGGACCTGAATGGACGTTCTGATGCTGCAGGTGACTCGAGAGTAGTTAGTTAACGAGCTAACACCGCTGGCACCTGTATAATTACTGGAAGGATTGATGGCAGAACGGTCATGGCCAGGACAAGAACAGAAGAAATGGGAAGACTAACAGAGGAAGAGTAAAAGGAAAAGAGAGTTGTTAAACCAACACTTAAAGGATTGGAGCATAACCTGCAAATGAAAATAACCTCAAGAAGAGCCATACTGGGCTAGCTCATTGAGAAAAGGAACAAACTGCATGCTTTAATGGATGATGATGCAAATGTAGAAAAAATAGCAAAGGAGCTGTTGACCAAATATGAAGGACAGATGAAGGAATTCAGTGAAATAAATGTGCATGTCAAAGATCTATTTTGCAAGACAGAATGTTAAGAGAATATGACCACAGATCAAAGGGAGTGGTTTGAGCCAAGAAATAGTCAACACAACTTTGTACAAGAAGTGAATGTATGGATACAGGCAGCTAAGGTACACCAAGAAGAAGCTATGAAGGTCAGTGATGAGAGACAACCTGAAGATAGTGTGTCGGTCACGTCCAAGAAATCTAGAAAATCTAAGTCTGCTAGCCCTGCTTCAACAACATCGTCAGCTCGTTCTGATCGCTTAAAGGTGGAGTTGGAAAGAGCTGCACTACTAGCAAAATCAGCTACATTGAGAAGAAAACAGGCTTTAGAGGAACGTGAACTACAGCTCAAGGCTGAAAAAGAAGAGTTACAGCTACAAGCTGGGCTCACTGCAGCTGATGCACAATTGGCTGTTAATAAAATATGAAGGCTCACAAGTGTCAGGCAGAACCTAAGGAAGTCGGGTGGATGTTTTCCTGTAATGTCTACTCCAGTGAAGCATGATGTCAGCTGCAGTAACAGTGGTGTAGCCAACAGTGGCAGTCAACGTAGCCACAAAATAAGAAGAAACGTAGGCGACAATGTGATACAAGCTCCTGTACACTCAATGGATGATTCTGTGAATACAGACAATCTGGTTACTGTCATGCAATGCCTAAACGACATCACTGTAAGCCTAATAAAGCAACAGAAGCTCTCTACATTACCACCAAAGAATATTCCCGTTTTCAGGGTAGATCCAATAGAATATCGCTTATTCATGAAAGCGTTTGAACATGGGTTGGAGAGTAAGACCGATAATAACAAGGACCGTCTTTATTACTTAGAACAATACACAAATGGGTAGCCTAATGAATTAGTGCGCAGTCACAAAAATGTGAAAATAGCCAACAACAGAACAGTGGCGGCGCAACGAGCACTCAACATAAAGGAGAAACTTCAAAGAAACCACATGTTAACCCTTAGATGCACAGGTGGGGTCAAAAATGACCCCAGGGGTTGTTATTCTTCAACATCTTTAAAATGAAAAGTGTAATATCTTCATATTCCAGGTATTCCTCAAAAAACATGTTTGTGACAATAGGCCATTTACATTTTTATTTATTTTTTCATAAATTTTAAGAAATTGCAGTTTTTGTATCACTACCCCTGTTGGGACCATTATGTAGCCCGGACACGTGGTACCATTATGTAGGGATTTATTACCTCATAAGGATCACTATTTATGTTTTGGTTGGCTATCGATAATGATTAATAATGATCAAAGATAGTTATTAATAATGTTATTGAAATTTAATCTGATGTGTATCAGAACCTCGGAGCTCCACCTGTCTAAACAGGAAATGATAGCCAATTCAGTTATATCAGTCTCATAAGATATACTAAACAGTTAATCAGGAATTTGAATTAATAGTTAAATTAATTACAATTACCAGAATTAACAGTCGAGGTTGAAGGATTTTGGAGTTCTTGACACAGAAGAGGTCGACATTTGAAAATAACAATGAAAACAAATAAAACACAGATTCTAACTACCTATATACAGCTGGGTGTATGTAAGTGTGTGTGTGTGTGTGTGTGTGTGTGTGTGTGTGTGTGGAGAGAAAGAGAGAGAGAGAGAGTTGGAGGGAGTGTGTGTGTGAGATGTGTGATGGAACTACAAAACAAGATGGCGGATCACAAGAAACTACATTCCAAATGGAGGTTATCAGAGAACAGGAAGTCTGTCCTGGGTCTCGACCATGTGCTGGAGAACAATGGAACATGGAAGCTAGTCTTTAGCATCTGCTTCCTGTGTGTCTCTGCTAAAGGACCATTTCTAGAATGACTTGATGTGAATGAGACTTGTTTTGTAAAACGTCAGGAGTCGTCAGATGGTGTTCAGTTACTGTGTGATGTTGTCTTTGATGTGATATGTGTAGGATTGTGAGTTAACTAGCTAGTAAAGCAAAGATTAGCATGCAGACCCTGTGTCTGTGGCAGAGCTAACGTTGGTTTACAACAGTGATAACTGTTCCTAATATCATTATCTATAGAACTCAATCACTGTAACAGAATCAACACATCTTCATAAAGTTAAACAGTTCTATCATAGCATCAGGTTTAACTAATCTCAGGTAAAGCCCAGTTGTTACCACTTCCTTGAAGGAGTTCAGTTGTTGTCCTGCTGGAGGGAAGCTGGTGTCTTCTCCTGTAGTTAGCACCTCCTGCTAACTGTGGTTGCTGGTTCTGCAGGCTGAGGAGAAGAAGATGGAGTTGATGTTTCAGGAGTCCTTCTTTGCAGCTCCTGGTTGTTCCTTTGTCCAGACTGAGGAACTGGTCGCTCAGGTCTGTGATGGTTTTCCTGCTGGTTGAGGAAAACACAAAGAAGTTCCGTGAGGCATCGTTTCCCTGGTCCGTCCTGGAGGAACTGGTTGGTTCCCTGAAGAGCAGACTCTGGGTGCTGGTCTCTGGGTCAGGGGAAGGTCTGACCCTCGTGGTTGGGTCAGTCGAAGAGTTGAGGAGTGAAGGCCTCTGGTTGCAAGAGCGTCTGGTGTTAGAGGTATGCTAACGCTGGGTGAGTTGAGCTGCTGGGAGCAGCTCGTCAGCAACCCACCTACTCGGAGTTTGCTTTGCAAGAGAGAGCTGGAATGGAGGCTGGCTGAAGCCTTTTGTGAATTCAGAGGTGTGAAAGCCTGAGAGCTTCAACCAATCAATGACTGGCTAAATGCATGGAGGAGAGTCTTGAGCGGAAAGGGGGGGAGGAAGGTCCTGGAGAATGCCCCCCCCTTCCCCACTCTAGGTGTGAAAGGCCATCACATTCCTGGGTCAGAATTCATGTCATGACTGCGTCTCATGACAAATGAATATTGTCTCTCCCCAGAAATGAACAAACTTTCTGTGGTACTGTGAGATCCCAACACCCCACTCTTGCACAAGTGGGGTCAAAAATGACCCCAGGAAGTTCCTATGGAATCTTCTATGAAACTTAGTTCTTAGCAACTCTGACAGTCCCACATACACATCTGATGTCATCTCACACATCTAATGCAACTTTGACTGTCAATATTGTCCCACTTACACATGTGATGTCAGCAGTCTCACCACCTGAGAGGTCATTTGACCCAGCAACGTACATGTAAGTATAATCTCCATTTATGAACTTCCATGGACAGATTATGATGTGTCATCAAATTAGTGATCAGATTAGCCTACTTTGTTGTTAGCTAACAGTATTGTATTTAGGTAGGTAACACAGTATTGTGTTTGCTAACAGTAGCCAACTGTATTGTTAGCTGCATCTATATAATTTATAGTTTTCTGTGCATTCATTGTCCTTTCTATTGTTTTTTTTTTTATATATCTCTAAAGTAACATGGCTAGGAGACCAGTGAGGATCCCTGTGGACTTTCCATACAAATGATCCAGGACAGATTGGATGAAGGGCCCATCAGAGGCATTGACTCAGAATGTGACATCTCAGATGTAGAGGACCCAGACTGTCGTCCCCCACTGAACAAGGCCAGTCAGACACAGAGGAGTCCTCTGAAGAGTCCTCAGAAGAAGAAATGGATATTGTGTCCAACAGAATGAGGCGCTAAGGCTCTTACTGGGCAGAGTGACCGCCCAGCCAGGCTAAAACACCACGGCACAATATTCCAGGTTGTCAGCCAGGGCCTGCACCTGGGTTTAGAACTGTCTCCCCAATAGATGCAAGGAAGCTGCTCATGTCTGATAATATAATAGCACCTCGCTGACGGGAGTGTGAAGAACTGGGATGTAGCAGTCTGTATGTTTTTTAGGAGTCCTCTACATAACCCATCTGTCCTGGATCAGTTGCATGGCAAGGTCTACAGGGATCCTCGCTGGCCTCCTAGCAGCCATGTTGCTTTAGATAAATAAATAAAAAGATTAGAAAGGACAATGTTTAAATGCACAGAAAACTATAGATCATATAACAATACAGTTGGCTACTGTTAGCGAACACAATGCTGTGTTATCTACCTAAATAAAATGCTGTTAGCTAACAACAAAGTAGGGTCACTAATTTGATCACACATCATAATCTGTCAATGAAAAATAAGTTCATAAATGGAGATTGTACTTACATGTATGTTGCTGGGTAAAATGACCTCTCGGGTGGTGAGACTGCTGACATCACATGTGTAAGTGGGACAGTATTGACAGTCAAAGTTGCATTAGATGTGTGAGATGATATCAGATTTGTATGTGGGACTGTCAGAGTTGCTAAGAACTAAGTTTCCTAGAAGATTCCATAGGAACTGCTTGTGGAACAGTGGGGTCATGATACAAAAACTCCAATTTCTTAAAATTTATGAAAAAATAAATAAAAATGCAAATGGCCTCATGTCACAAACATGTTTTATGAGGAATACCTGGAATATGAAGATACTAGAACTCTTTATTTTAAAGATTTTGAAGATAACAACCCAGTATATTGCCAAAACGCATTGATTTGAATTGGGGTCATTTTTGACCCCACTTGTGGAAGAGTGCAGGTATTGGTAGGTTGTGCATCCAAGGGTTAAAGGAGGACTATGTCCGCTTCATGAAAGACAGGATTAACAAGGGCTATGCTGCAAAGGTCCCAGATGAAGAACTAGACCATAGTGACAGAAAAGTGTAGTTTATCCCTCATCATGGCTGAAAAATCTGGAAGATCATCTCTAAAATGGTATGGGGTTGTGTTTACTTGCCTCGCAACTAAACACCATTACTAAACACAATGTGCAGTCCACATTGAAATGGCAATGTCTCTGGAAACAGATTACTTTATTCATGATCTGCGTTGCTTCATCACAAGGAGAGGTCAAGTGAAAGAAATGGGATCCGACAATGGGATGAACTTCGTCGGAGCTGACCATGAGCTCAGAAAAGCTATAAAAGAGTGAAGTACTTCACAAATCAAGAACAGCTTGCTCCAACATGATATAAAATGGATTTTCAATCCACCTTCCGGATCACACTATGGATGGATGTGGGAAAGAATCATCCGCTCCATCAGAAAAATTATGGTTGCTGCGTATGGTTGAGAGAACAAAGCTTGGATGAGGAAGATCTTCAAACATTCTTCTGCGAATGTGAAGCTATTCTGATCAGGAGGCCTATTACAATGCCTTCAAATGATTATGAATGATCTGGAAGCTCTCACTCCTCAGCACTTGCTGCTACTTAAGACTCAACCTTAACTTACCACCAGGACTCTTCCAGATTGATGACACCTACGCACCTAAGTTCAAATGATGATTAAAAATGTTAAAAGCACACTATAATGAATGTTTTAACATGATTTGCTGCATGTTCATATGAAGAGGGTGCTTCCCCTTTAAGACCGCAGATGTGAGTGAGACGCACTGTTGATTCCAGGAAACAGAGAGTGCTTGAGAGCTACAGAAGCAAACAGTTTTCTCACGTTCTTCTTGTTAATAATTAGTAAGCAATTACAAGTGTTTTAGCCAGCCACGTTCCTTGTAAATCAGTGGATTTGAAATTCTGGAACTATGTAATTAAACAGTTTTTTTTTTATATTTTTCTTTATTACAACAAGGTATCTGGAGTGGACTGTAGTTGAACTGTGAAGCTGGGCTAGCTACAGACACTACCTGTGGGATACAATTTATTGCTCACTGTTGACAATGGAGTAAGCCATTGCACAATCTAATGGTTGTTATAATATTGTGGCTAAAAGGTCTTGAACCCACTTTACTTTGGAATTCAGTGCTGTCACTAAACCTGAAATAAAATCTTGCCCCTCCCTACACGCAGAACACGCGCTGTGCGTAGGGCCCCGCGATCCATGGGGGCCCCATTTTGCGCAAGTGAATTGAATTTCCCTCGGGATCAATAAAGTATCATCATTCTCTGCAAATGCGCAAAGGATGCGCTGCATTTTGCTGAGAGGCGCGTAGAACACCGCCACCAAGTCAGCCTGAGGCAGGAGAGAGAGAGAGAGAGAGAGAGAGAGAGAGAGAGAGAGAGAGAGAGAGAGAGAGAGAGAGAGAGAGAGAGAGAGAGAGAGAAGGTGGGATGTTGTTGAAATAAAAAAGAAAAAACTGTTTATGCCACAAAGTTTTTTCAGACGTGTGCATCTGTAAAGTTCTTGTTCCACTGTTGATAAAGGCTGTTCATTTGATTCGTTAGTAATTGTAATTTATTATTATTATTATTATTATTATTATTATTATTATTATTATTATTATTATTATTATTATTATTATTATTATTATTATTATTATTATTATTATTATTATTATTATTATCATTATGTTATTGGAAGGGGGGCCCCAAAATAAAATCCTGCTCAGGGGCAATACATTGCCCTTGGCCCTGCCCACCAAGTATTTACATCTAGAAATGCCACTGATAATGTCCTAAACAATGTGCCAGAGTTTGGACTTGTGAAGATTATTTATGTTGTAAATGGATCAATGTATTGCCTGGAATGCCAACCTCTTTCCACAATTGCATGGAATGAGCATTGTTTATCTTATAAGGTAGAAGTTCCCTGTCCTGCTCAAGCATATTTGAAAGAAATGTCTGTACATTTGAACTCATCCTTCAAAAGAAACTTGCCTACATTTGCTGTTTTGTTATGGATTTGTGGTTTTCAAATAAAATGCATTCACTTGAACCAAGTAAAGTGTATTTCTGAGATCAAGATTATCTATCTTTTACAAATCACACCTCAGCTTCAAAAATGTCAGAGTTTCTTCTAAAATACAACTCAAAACAAGTTATTTTCAAGATTGTTTGACTTATCAAGATATTTAAGTTACATTGTCTTAAAACAAGTACCTCTGTCTTGGTGAAGTGTTACTTGTTAGGTAAATCTATCTTTAATCAAGTGGGATGAGACATTTTGACTAAAAACAAGAGAAATACACTTGGTAAGATTTAGAGTTTTTGCAGTGCAGCAGGAGGAGGAAGAAGTGTTGTCTTACCTTTTCCAGACTGTCCTCCAAAGTCCTCCTGCATTTCTCCAACTCTCTCCATCCATTTATGGTTTTGTTTGTACTGCTTTAACTTCTTTCCCTTTATAGATACCCACTGAATAATTATGACACGTTCCTGGTTCAAGTACCCTGGTGTCGGAGAAGGGCCTAAGGTTCTGCTAACCACCACCAGGGGGATGCAGAGGATCTTGCGAACCATAGATATAAAACCTCTCGGAGGCCTATGTGATGTGCCTACAGCGCTGCCTTCTTGGGATGGTCTCCCATTCGTGCTAAACATATAGAACCCAGGCGAGGAAATCCACAAAAACATTCAGAGCTCACTTGCTTGTTCACGTAGCAACAAAAATCATACCTCATTTTAAAGCTGAGGATTATTTGTGTTGCTATATATTTATATCACAACACGGGTGACCGTCCCACGTTGACCCGGGTCCCAGACCCTTCCAGTCCCTGACCCGGGTCCCAGACTCTTCCAGTCCCTGACCCGGGTCCCAGACCCTTCCAGTCCCTGACCCGGGTCCCAGACACTTCCAGTCCCTGACCCTTCCAGTCCCTGACCCGGGTCCCAGACCCTTCCAGTCCCTGACCCGGGTCCCAGACTCTTCCAGTCCCTGACCCGGGTCCCAGACCCTTCCAGTCCCTGACCCGGGTCCCAGACCCTTCCAGTCCCTGACCCGGGTCCCAGACCCTTCCAGTCCCTGACCCGGGTCCCAGACTCTTCCAGTCCCTGACCCGGGTCCCAGACCCTTCCAGTCCCTGACCCGGGTCCCAGACTCTTCCAGTCCTAGACCCTTCCAGTCCCTGACCCGGGTCCCAGACCCTTCCAGTCCCTGACCCGGGTCCCAGACTCTTCCAGTCCTAGACCATTCCAGTCCCTGACCCGGGTCCCAGACTCTTCCAGTCCCTGACCCGGGTCCCAGACCCTTCCAGTCCCTGACTCCAGTCCTAGACCATTCCAGTCCCTGACCCGGGTCCCAGACCCTTCCAGTCCCTGACCCGGGTCCCAGACTCTTCCAGTCCCTGACCCGGGTCCCAGACCCTTCCAGTCCCTGACCCGGGTCCCAGACCCTTCCAGTCCCTGACCCGGGTCCCAGACTCTTCCAGTCCTAGACCCTTCCAGTCCCTGACCCGGGTCCCAGACCCTTCCAGTCCCTGACCCGGGTTCCAGACACTTCCAGTCCTAGACCATTCCAGTCCCTGACCCGGGTCCCAGACCCTTCCAGTCCCTGACTCCAGTCCTAGACCATTCCAGTCCCTGACTCCGGTCCCAGACCCTTCCAGTCCCTGACCCGGGTCCCAGACCCTTTCAGTCCCTGACTCCAGTCCTAGACCATTCCAGTGCCTGACCCGGGTCCCAGACTCTTCCAGTCCCTGGCTCTGGTCCCAGTCCCTGACCCTGGTCCCAGACCCTTCCAGTCCCTGACTATCTTGGGCGTCCTACACCGGTGGTCCCAGACCGACTTGGTCCCTGCTGATGAGGTAGACCTGAGTTCTCTACTGTTCAGAAGCTTGAGGCCAAATTCACTCAATTTTCTAACCAACAAAAAATGCTGATAATTTAAAAGTTTTCTTCTAAACGTAGTATCCTGCAGGTAAAAATGGAAAATTGTGAAAATGAATCAAACAAGAAATGATTTTAAACTAATGATAAAGTCATTTCTTAAATTCCTGGTGAGTTCATGAGTTTCAACACTTTGATCCAGGTGGTCTTGTTTTGGGTTCATATTATTCTATCAGATGATCAAATATATATCAGAGGTTCTTCTGCCTTTGACTCTAGACCCTGGACCTCGTCCAACTCACCACGGCTTGTCTCTTCTTTCATATGGTTCAGATTAAAAATGTTGACACAAAACAACAGCAACAACGATTAGAACCATGATTTTATTGAAAACAGTGAAACGATTGGGTTTGTTTTTGTTTTTCTTATTTCATTTAGTTGCAATAGTTCACTTTGTATTTTGTTCAGTGCACAACTTAAAAAACAACAATAATAACGATTGTGTTACTTACCTTCAATTCACATGTTCAACCAAAATCAGGTGCTCATTGACAAGCCCCGCCCCCAAGAACAGTATTTCCAGGAATCCCCGTCTCTGATAGGTGAAGGGATTCCTGGGAAAACTGGACCTTAGGAGAGAGGAGAAGCTGAGTCCCTCTGGTCCTCATCTTCGTGTGGATGAACTGATGAATACATGAAGTGATGACGGTGCTATTGTCCGACTTCCTGAGCTACAGTGCTTCATCTCAGACTACCGACTGACCAGAGATGCAGCACTGCACCCCAGGCCACGGACCAGAACTATAGACCAGATCAGCTACTCCATCACCTCCATCACCTCCGTCCCTATGGAGAGGCCTGAACCTCAGTTGCTCCATCACCTCCCTCTCCTCCCTCACTTCTGTCCCAGTCACTCCATCACTTCCATCATCTCTGTCCCTATAGAGAGGCCTGAGGGTGAGGGGGTACTGGGTAAGGGTGAGGAAGAGGGAGTAATGGGTGAGGGTGAGGTTGGAGATGAGGGGGTATTGGATTAGGGTGAGGGGGTGGTGAGTGGGGGTGAGGGAGTAGTGGGTAAATGGGTAGTGGGTGGGGGTGGGGGT
The DNA here is from genome assembly GCF_963422515.1 of Blennius ocellaris. Lineage (NCBI taxonomy): Eukaryota > Metazoa > Chordata > Actinopteri > Blenniiformes > Blenniidae > Blennius > Blennius ocellaris. Next base: position 29,823,614 of record NC_137658.1, read on the forward strand.
GAAGATGAGGGGGTCATGTAGGGGAGAGTGCAGGAATGCTCTTTCCACTGGAAACTTCCAGTCTGCCCATATAAGGCCTGAGTTGCTGGTCTGATGGAGGATGATGGAAAATGGAGCTGCTCTGGATAAACATTCCCACTCCCACCGCTGCATCCCCCCTCCCTCTCTCCTCCTCCCCCACCCCCAGGAAGCATTCATTCCCTTTTCTAGTCACAGTGCTAAAAGATTCACTTAAAAGGAAGTGGAAAGGAAAGGAAGGAAAATACACTTTTGTCAGACCTTCAACTCCATATTAAGAAGAAAAGTCTGAAAGCTGCTTGATTCGATCACATAATCCAGCTGCCAATCCATCTGTCCCCTGTCTCCTATCCTTGGTCCTCTGTCTCCTATCCTCTGTCTCCTGTCCTCTGTTTCCCATCTCCTATCTTTTTGTCCTATCTTCTCTGTCCTCTGTCCTCTGTCTCGTATTCTCAGTCTCCTATCTCCTGTCCTATGTTTCCTTTCCTCTATCTCCTGTCTCCTCTTCTCTGTGTGCTGTCTCCTTTCACATATCTTCTGCCTTCAATCTTCTGTCTCATGTCTCACATCCTCTGTCTCCTATCCTCTTTCCTCTGTCTCCTGTCCTCTGTCTTCTATCCATACGAGTCCTCTGTCTCCTATCTCCTATACTCTGTCTTCCTATGCCCTCTCTCCTTTCATGCTGCTGGCTAAGCTCACATGCTAAAAGCTGACTGATGGTAGGTCAACTGTTCACCAGTTCAATAGTTCCTACTGGACCATTACTAGTTCACTAGTTCCTACTGGACCATCACTACATCCTACTGGACCATTACTAGTTCACTAGTTTGTACTGAACCATTACTAGTTCACTAGTTCCTACTGGACCATCACTACATCCTACTGGACCATTGCTAGTTCACTAGTTCCTACTGGGCCATCACGAATTCACTAGTTTGTACTGGACCAATACTAGTTCACTAGTTCCTACTGGACCATCACTACATCCTACTGGACCATTGCTAGTTCACTAGTTCCTACTGGGCCATCACGAATTCACTAGTTTGTACTGGACCATTACTAGTTCACTAGTTCCTACTGGACCATCACTACATCCTACTGGACCATTACTAGTTCACTAGTTCCTACTGGACCATCACTCCATCCTACTGGACCATTACTAGTTCACTAGTTCCTACTGGACCATCACTACATCCTACTGGATCATTACTAGTTCACTAGTTCCTACTGGACCATCACTACATCCTACTGGACCATTACTAGTTCACTAGTTCCTACTGGACCATCACTACATCCTACTGGACCAATACTAGTTCACTAGTTCCTACTGGACCATCACTACATCCTACTGGACCATTGCTAGTTCACTAGTTCCTACTGGGCCATCACGAATTCACTAGTTTGTACTGGACCATTACTAGTTCACTAGTTCCTACTGGACCATCACTACATCCTACTGGACCATTACTAGTTCACTAGTTCCTACTGGACCATCACTCCATCCTACTGGACCATTACTAGTTCACTAGTTCCTACTGGACCATCACTACATCCTACTGGACCATTACTAGTTCACTAGTTCCTACTGGACCATCACTACATCCTACTGGACCATTACTAGTTCACTAGTTCCTACTGGACCATCACTACATCCTACTGGACCAATACTAGTTCACTAGTTCCTACTGGACCATCACTACATCCTACTGGACCATTACTAGTTCACTAGTTCCTACTGGGCCATCACTACATCCTACTGGACCATTACTAGTTCACTAGTTCCTACTGGACCATCACTACATCCTACTGGACCATAACGAGTTCACTAGTTCCTACTGGACCATCACTACATCCTACTGGACCATTACGAGTTCACTAGTTCCTACTGGACCATCACTACATCCTACTGGACCATTACTAGTTCACTAGTTCCTACTGGACCATCACTACATCCTACTGGACCATTACTAGTTCACTAGTTCCTACTGGACCATCACTACATCCTACTGGACCATTACTAGTTCACTAGTTCCTACTGGACCATCACTACATCCTACTGGACCATTACTAGTTCACTAGTTCCTACTGGACTACATCCTACATCCTACTGGACCATTACTAGTTCACTAGTTCTCATGTTCACTAGTTCCTACTGGACCATCACTACATCCTACTGGGCCATTACTAGTTCACTAGTTCCTACTGGACCATCACTACATCCTACTGGACCATTACTAGTTCACTAGTTCCTACTGGACCATCACTACATCCTACTGGACCATCCCTCGTTCACTAGTTTCTACTGGACCATTAAAAGTTCACTAGTTCCTACTGGACCATCACTACATGCTACTGGACTATTATTAGTTCACTATTTCCTACTGGACCATCACTAATCCAGTAGTTCCTATTGGACCATTACCAGTCTTCTTCCTTCTCCTGCTCCTCTTCCTCTTCTCCTCTGAAAAACAGTGATTCAACAAGTGTTAGTTAAATTGATCAATATCTGATCAGATGAAATCAATAAATGATGGAGGCTCCTTTCATAGCAAATGTTCTGTGTGTGTGTGTGTGTGTGTGTGTGTGTGTGTGTGTGTGTGTGTGTGTGTGTGTGTGTGTGTGTGTGTGTGTGTGTGTGTGTGTGTGTGTGTGTGTGTGTGTGTGTGTTTAGACAGACTGATAACAGTTAAATCCATCTCATCTGTTGAGTCAAACATTTCCTAATATGGTCGTTGTTCTCTTTCCCCTCGGCTCTGTAAATCACACACAGGAAATCTTCTCCCTTTTACTCCATCTCTCTCTCTCTCTCTCTCTCTCTCTTTCTCTCGCTCTCACACACACACACACACACACACACACACACACACACACACACACACACACACACACACACACACACACACACACACACACACACACACACACACAGACACACACACACAGAGAGTGTAAAGATGCACGTCCACCAGTGATGATCTGGAGATATGGAAGTAGCAGAAACTCCCAGAAAGAAGTGACCGTATGACACCCCCCCCCTCACCCACCTCACCCCAACCCTGGCTCGCCACAACC
>NC_137658.1:29829203-30108487 GCF_963422515.1 Blennius ocellaris
AGGTTCTCAGATCAAGAAAAAAAAATACAATTTACAGTTTTTGTCAATCACTTTGAGACTAGTTTCAGAACCTTGATGTCATTTTTCACAACTCTAGATACAAAACTCACAACAGTCAGCACTTGTATCATAGACTTTCCAATGTTCAAAACATTGCATTGTTAATTCGTAACTTTAAAGAAAGCTTGCACTCACACAATAATTGGTTCAAAAAACTACTTTATTCAGAACTACCATAGAGACATTTCTTTAAATCACACACTCACAACATACACACAATGTCACAGTTTAGTCGTTTGTACAACCATTAAATTGGTAGTTCCGCCTCGGGGCTCTTGGGGCCGTCTGTGGCTGGGGCGTTGTGGCTTGGGTGGTTGGCGGCCCTGTGATCTGGGGGGGTGCTGGCATCTATCCTGGGGAGTGGCGGCCTGGGCTGTGGGGTGCCGGGGGGTGGGTGTGGGGAGGGTCAGCTCTGGGTAGGGGGTGGTTCTGCTGGGGTGGGGTGGGGGTGCTGGGCGTCGGGCCCCGGCCGGGCTGCCTGGCCGGGGCGGGCGGGTGTGGGGCTTCGGGGCCTTGGGGGCTGGGTGCCCTCCCGGTCCTGGTGGGGGTGCCCGCTGCGGCACCGGGGGTGGGTCCTCCCTCCGCCCCCCTCCCCTCGCTGGGGCGGGGGTGGCCCCTGCTGCCGAGCTCCCGGTCTGGCTCACCCCTGGATCAGGGGGTGACGGAGGGCAGTAGGGGCTCCGGGTTTGGATGGACAGCTGACTGGAGATGACCCCCGGGGGGGGGTTTATGGGACAGGGGCTGGGGATATGTGTGTGTGTGTGTGTGTGGGGGGGGGGGGGGGGGGGGACGAGTGTGGATTGGTCTGTATGGGTAGGTGTGTGTAAGTGTCTACGTGTGCTTGTGTGTGTGGGGGGACGGTGAATGTGAGCGGAGGTGTATGTGCGTGTGGGGGTGTGTAATATATATATAAGTAGGGGGGTCTACGCTCCCTAGCCGCTGGCCCCCAGCCGGGCTCGTGCTGGGCCATGCGGGTCTTAGACTCTGCTCTTCGGCTGTCGGGTGGGGGGGGGGGGGGGGGGGGGCTTCCTGTCCGGGTCCTCTTGTGGTGCCTTGTCGGAGTGGGTGTTGGTCCCCGTGTTCCAGGCCGGCCACTTCGGAGTGGGGGCGGGATGGCGCGGGGGGTCCAGCTGGGCCAAGTCCTAGTGACGGGGGGACCTTCTCCCTCTCAGCCCCTCCTACCTTACCTCACCTTACCTCATTCAACAATAGGGGCCAGTGGACGGGGCCTAGGGTGGGGGGTCCAGGCCACTTAACTGTGGTCTGCCCCTCCCCCGACTTTGCGCCGCCCACAATTTTAACTACACTTAGTCACACAGGGTCTTGAGGGGATCAGCTGGCTTTTGGGGTTCTGCCACTTGGGCAGCGGTAGAACCCCCCCCCCCCCCGCTACCCCTCAATTTTAAACCGCACCCTAGACACACACATTGCACCACCTCTTCAAAACACAAATACACACATCCACATGCACCCAACACCCCACAGGGTGGAGGGGGGGGGTGGGGGCTCCCCCAGCACCTCCCGCTGTGGTCCCGCCGTGTTTCCGGGGTGACTGCGGCTGGAGTATGGGGGGCACGCTCGCTCGGGCCGGGCTCCTCCGGGGGGGCTGGGTAGTGGTTCTCCCTCCCTATTCACAGTTGGATTGGTGGAGGATGAGATCCCGTAGTGGCCTGGTGGGGGCCTGGCTGGAGGCCTGGGGAGTGGGGGGCACCCCCCTCCCAACCAAATAAATGTATGTACGTATGTCTGTATATATGTAGATGCGTATGTCTGTGTGTGTATGTGTATGCTTGGGTGTGGGTGTGTGGGTGGGCTGGGATTAGATGATGGGGTGGGGGGGGGGGGGGGGGGGTGGCTGTCCTCTGGCCGGGCCTGGCTGGGCCTTCGCTCTTCCTGGTCTGGGGGGGGGGGGGGGGCTGGTCTGGGGCTCGGCGGCTGGGGCCTTCTCTGTCCCGCCGGGGTTGGGGGGGGTGGTGGGGGGGTTGGCCCCCGGGGGTGCGGCGGGCTCCGGTGTCGGGGCCCGGGGGGGCTCCCTGCCCGCGTGGCCTGGGAGCGCTGGCCGGTCCTGGCTTGGCGGCTCGGGTCGGGGCCCGGGGCTCTGCACCCTTTATCCTTCTTCTGTGGGCCCCTCTGGCCTGGGGGGGGTCGTCTCTGCGCCCTTTATCCTTCTCTTGTGGGCCCCTCTGGCCTGGGGGGGTCGTCTCTGCGCCCTTTATCCTTCTCTTGTGGGCCCCTCTGGCCTGGGGGGGTCGTCTCTGCGCGCTCCGTCTGGTGCCTTCCGGGTTGGGGCGTGGCTCTCCGGGGGGGTTTGTCGGGGTGTGGCTCTCTGGGGGGGTTGGGGTGTGGCTCTCCGGGGGGTTTGTCGGGGTGAGGCTCTCCGGGGGGGTTTGTTGGGGTGTGGCTCTCCGAGGGGGTTTGTCGGGGTGTGGCTCTCCGGGGGGTTTGTCGGGGTGTGGCTCTCTGGGGGGGTTGGGGTGTGGCTCTCCGGGGGGGTTTGTCGGGGTGAGGCTCTCCGGGGGTGTTGGTCGGGGTGAGGCTCTCCGGGGGGGTTTGTCGGGGCCTCACCGGGTCCGGTGGGTCGCTGGGTGCCGGAGTGGCGGCGTCCGGCCCTGGTGGCCTCGGCCCCAGGGGTGGTACTGCGGGGCCCCCCACAACAGTTCCATTCACATCCAGAGGACAAACCACACACACACACACACACACACACACACACACACACACACACACACACACACACACACACACACACACACACACACACACACACACACACACACACATCCACTCCTCATTGACGAGATTGTTCTGTTAATTATCAAAACCAAGTTGTTGTTTGCTTTTGTTGTTGTTGTGTTTGTTTGTCTGTTTTATTTATTTATTTTTGTTTTATGTCCTGTTGTTTTTGCTTTTGTTATAATTGTTGTCATTATTTAGGTTTTTGCTCTGTTGTTGCTCAGGCTGGTTTAATCTCATGGCAGTTGGAAAATATTTAGATCACTGTGATTAATGTATTATCAAAAAGAAAAAAAAATCTATGTAGCACTAACAAGGGTATTGTATGTATTTTTTACTTTTTTTTCCACCAAGTCTTTCTCTGTCTCTCCTCTCCTCTCCTCTCCTCTCCTCTCCTCTCCTCTCCCCTATCCTCTCACCCCCACCGGTCCGCAGAATGCCGTCACCTCTGACTCTGGTTTCTACAAAGGTTCCTCCCTGTTGAGGGAGTTTTTCCTTTTCACAGTCGCAAACACACCTGCTTGCTCATGTGGATATGTTGGGCTTTTCTATTTTCTCTATAACAGCAAATTGGAATGACTGTAAAGTATTTAAAAAAAAAAAGTACAACCATTAAATATTGTAGTCCAAAATATGTGATACATGTTTCATCCTGTGTTTCACGTAATGTCATTGTACGTACAGTAAAATGACTAGTTGAGAGAACACCACAGACAGTGGAGTCACAGTTTCAGTTGAACAAAGGTGAAATTTATTGATGAATACAAACTCAATGACAACACAAGTTGAATGAAAGTAACAATTACTGTAACAAAAAAAAAAAATAAAAAGTCCTGCAAAACAAACTGATGTGTTCCACACCTGGATACTGTACAGTAAGAAAAAAAAAAAGCTAAACAAGGAACAATCACTGGTCGTCCCCATCAACCCTGTCTTGTGGATTGAGCCACAGGTTCTCATCCACATCTGTAAACATCTTTTCATTTGCCAAACATCTTGGAAAGAACCTACATGCCTGGTGTCAGGCCTGAACCTGGGCTGTGATGTCATCACATCATCCATGGCCTGAAGAAGGTCACTTGTGATGTCATCACATCGTCCATGGCCTGTAGAAGGTCGCTTGTGATGTCATCACATCGTCCATGGCCTGAAGAAGGTCACTTGTGATGTCATCACATCGTCCATGGCCTGAAGAAGGTCACTTGTGATGTCATCACATCGTCCATGGCCTGAAGAAGGTCACTTGTGATGTCATCACATCGTCCATGGCCTGAAGAAGGTCACTTGTTGATGCGAATGCCGATCGTATACTTTCCACCTCCACATGGAGAAAAACTCCTCAATGGGGTTACAGTAAGGAAAGGAGAGTATAGGGACAAGTACACAGTGAGGAACTGTGGATGGGCCTGAAACCATGCCTGCACCAGAGGAGAGTGGTGGAACCTGACGTAGTCCCTGAAACCATGCCTGCACCAGAGGAGCATGGTGGAACCTGACGTAGTCCCTGAAACCATGCCTGCACCAGAGGAGAGTGGTGGAACCTGACGTAGTCCCTGAAACCATGCCTGCACCAGAGGAGCATGGTGGAACCTGACGTAGTCCCTGAAACCATGCCTGCACCAGAGGAGAGTGGTGGAACCTGACGTAGTCCCTGAAACCATGCCTGCACCAGAGGAGAGTGGTGGAACCTGACGTAGTCCCTGAAACCATGCCTGCACCAGAGGAGAGTGGTGGAACCTGACGTAGTCCCTGAAACCATGCCTGCACCAGAGGAGAGTGGTGGAACCTGACGTAGTCCCTGAAACCATGCCTGCACCAGAGGAGCGTGGTGGAACCTGACGTAGTCCCTGAAACCATGCCTGCACCAGAGGAGCATGGTGGAACCTGACGTAGTCCCTGAAACCATGCCTGCACCAGAGGAGAGTGGTGGAACCTGACGTAGTCCCTGAAACCATGCCTGCACCAGAGGAGAGTGGTGGAACCTGACGTAGTCCCTGAAACCATGCCTGCACCAGAGGAGAGTGGTGGAACCTGACGTAGTCCCTGAACCCATGCCTGCACCAGAGGAGAGTGGTGGAACCTGACGTAGTCCCTGAAACCATGCCTGCACCAGAGGAGCGTGGTGGAACCTGACGTAGTCCCTGAAACCATGCCTGCACCAGAGGAGCATGGTGGAACCTGACGTAGTCCCTGAAACCATGCCTGCACCAGAGGAGCATGGTGGAACCTGACGTAGTCCCTGAAACCATGCCTGCACCAGAGGAGCATGGTGGAACCTGACGTAGTCCCTGAAACCATGCCTGCACCAGAGGAGCGTGGTGGAACCTGACGTAGTCCCTGAAACCATGCCTGCACCAGAGGAGCATGGTGGAACCTGACGTAGTCCCTGAAACCATGCCTGCACCAGAGGAGCATGGTGGAACCTGACGTAGTCCCTGAAACCATGCCTGCACCAGAGGAGCGTGGTGGAACCTGACGTAGTCCCTGAAACCATGCCTGCAGCAGAGGAGCATGGTGGAACCTGACGTAGTCCCTGAAACCATGCCTGCACCAGAGGAGCATGGTGGAACCTGACGTAGTCCCTGAAACCATGCCTGCACCAGAGGAGCATGGTGGAACCTGACGTAGTCCCTGAAACCATGCCTGCACCAGAGGAGCATGGTGGAACCTGACGTAGTCCCTGAAACCATGCCTGCACCAGAGGAGCATGGTGGAACCTGACGTAGTCCCTGAAACCATGCCTGCACCAGAGGAGCATGGTGGAACCTGACGTAGTCCCTGAACCCATGCCTGCACCAGAGGAGAGTTGTGGAACCTGACGTAGTCCCTCTCCTCCTCGTCTTGGCCAGGTTGAAGCCTGCCTCTTCCACAAACACAAATTTGTGATGGTTTTCATCCGCATCCAGGGCCATCACTCTCTATGTACAAGAAGACATGTTGGAAAGAGGATTACTGTACAGTATTGATTAAAGTACAATGATGGGAAATGTTTCACAAACGAGCATCATGAAACTGAACATACTCAATCCTCAGTTGCTTCACTCTGTCTCCATTTCTTTCAAAAGGCACATGGTATAGCTGTTTGAGGGACACCTGGTGTCTTTTCAGAACACGTGCAATGGTCGGCAAACTTATGTCTTCCACATTCCTGAAGAGATCTTCATTGTCCAGGATGTTCTGTCGGATTTCTCTCAGCCGAATGTCATTTCTGGCCCGGACCATGTTGACCACAGCCCGTTCCTGTTCCTCAGTGAGGAGTTTACCTCCACTATTGGGTCTCGTCTCAATTCTGTAGGGAATATGACAGGAAGAACATGTCATACTGTAGAACACATTTTACAGTAATAGTCACATTTCCTACTCTGTGCTGCACATTGGCATGCAGTGTACAATATTTTGACAATTACAGTAAGAGTAGCCGACAGTACTATACTGTAATTTTTAGTGTAGTGTATGCTGAACACTTACCGGTTCTCATTGCGGAAAGTTCTCATGATTGAGGCCACGGTTGATCTTCTGAGGTTTGGTTGTACCATTCTTGGTGCCTCAATCATTGTCATGCCATGATTGATGACATGCTCAACAACCATTGCTCTTACCTCATGGGAGACTCTTTGCTGCTGCTGTCTTGGTCTTTGTCCCCGACCTCGTTCCCCCACACCTCTCAAACGGGGCCCATGGCCACCTCTCAAACGGGGCCCATGGCCACCTCTCAAACGGGGCCCATGGCCACCTCTCAAACGGGGCCCATGGCCACCTCTCAAACGGGGCCCATGGCCACCTCTCAAACGGGGCCCATGGCCACCTCTCAAAGTGGGTGCTTTTCCTCTGCCATTCCTTTGACCACGTCTTCCTCGACTTCTATGGTGCCCACCTGCCTGCTCCATGTTGTATCACGACATATGTTGTTGTGGATGTCACTTCCTTATATACCACAAGATCAGCTCAATCATCAGTAACAAATTGGTGTCAGGTGGTTTCAATCATTGTCATCATCCTGAAAATATCATGATTTGAACATGCTCATCCTCAGTTTCCAAGCCTATGCTTTACAATGCAACAGTTGCTTGTCATTTTGAGTAGTTGCATCAATTGATAGTTAGAATATTGTAATGAAATGAAGAGACAGTCATTAGAAATGTAATATGTGAATAGCATTTTGAAATGATTGTACTGTGTTGTTAAGTTGTATCATTTTGAACCGGTGATTAAAGTTCAATGGACAAATGATCTTTGCTCTATGTGCATTGTATCCAAGTGAGTGAAAAAAAGTGTTAGTGTTTTGAACAAAAGTGCATTCTGATCGTTGGTTGTGAGTTTTGTATCTAGAGTTGCGAAAAATGACATCAAGGTTCTGATACTAGTCTCAAAGTGATTGACAAAAACTGTAACATAAAAAACAAGGATTCAAGTAGAAACCTACACAACCAGACTCAGAAGAGGAAAACCTGCAGAACCAGACTCAGACAAAGAAGAGTCTGCAGAACCAGACTCAGAGGAGGAGGGACCTGCAGAACCAGGCTATGAGGAGAACCAGCAGCTTTCTGCAGTTTCAGACTGGGTGAGAAAAGAGGAGGAAAAAAGGAGAGGACAGACAGTGGTTTGGGAAATGGGGGGGGGCTCTCTATGAAGGTGGAGGTGCTCTCTATGAAGATGGAGGTGCTCTAGATGAAGGTGGAGGTGTTCTAGATGAAGCTGGAGGTGCTCTGGATGAATGGGGTGCTCTCTATTAAGGTGGAGGTGCTCTAGATGAAGGTGGAGGTGCTCTGGATGAATGGGGTGCTCTCTGTGAAGGTGGAGGTGCTCTCTATGAAGGTGGAGGTGCTCTAGATGAAGGTGGATGTGCTCTGGATGAATGGGGTGCTCTCTGTGAAGGTGGAGGTGCTCTCTATGAAGGTGGAGGTGCTCTAGATGAAGGTGGAGGTGCTCTGGATGAATGGGGTGCTCTCTATGAAGGTGGAGGTGCTCTCTATGAAGGTGGAGGTACTCTCTATGAAGATGGAGGTGCTCTAAATGAAGGTGGAGGTGCTCTGGATGAATGGGGTGCTCTCAATGAAAGTGGAGGTGCTCTCTATGAAGGTGGAGGTGCTCTCTATGAAGATGGAGGTACTCTCTATGAAGATGGAGGTGCTCTAAATGAAGGTGGAGGTGCTCTCTGTGAAGGTGGAGACCTTCACAGAGAGCACCCCATTCATCCAGAGCTCTCTATGAAGGTGGAGGTGCTCTAGATGAAGGTGGAGGTGCTATGGATGAATGGGGTGCTCTCTATGAAGGTGGAGGTGCTCTCTATGAAGGTGGAGGTACTCTCTATGAAGATGGAGGTGCTCTAGGTGAAGATGGAGGTGCTCTGGATGAATGAGGTGCTCTCTATGAAGGTGGAGGGTCTCTCTATGAAGGTGGAGGTGCTCTGGATGAATGGGGTGCTCTCTATGAAGGTGGAGGTGCTCTCGATGAAGGTGGAGGTGCTCTGGTTGAATGAGGTACTCACTATGAATGTGGAGGGGCTCACGATGAAGGTGGAGGTGCTCTCTATGAAGGTGGAGGTACTCTCTATGAAGGTGGAGGTGCTCTAGATGAAGGTGGAGGTGGTCTGGATGAATGGGGTGCTCTCTATGAAGGTGGAGGTGCTCTCTATAAAGGTGGAGGTACTCTCTATGAAGGTGGAGGTGCTCTCTATAAAGGTGGAGGTACTCTCTATGAAGGTGGAGGTGCTCTCTATAAAGGTGGAGGTACTCTCTATGAAGGTGGAGGTGCTCTCTATAAAGGTGGAGATGCTCTCTATAAAGGTGGAGGTGCTCTCTATGAAGGTGGAGGTGCTCTAGATGAAGGTGGAGGTGCTCTAGATGAAGGTGGAGGTGCTCTGGATGAATGGGGTGCTCTCTATGAAGGTGGAGGTGCTCTCTGTGAAGGTGGAGGTGCTCTCTATGAAGGTGGAGGTGCTCTAGATGAAGGTGGAGGTGCTCTGGATGAATGGGGTGCTGTCTATGAAGGTGGAGGTGCTCTATATGAAGGTGGAGGTGCTCTAGATGAAGGTGGAGGTGCTATGGATGAATGGGGTGCTCTCTATGAAGGTGGAGGTGCTCTCTGTGAAGGTGGAGGTGCTCTCTATGAAGGTGGAGGTGCTCTAGATGAAGGTGGAGGTGCTCTGGATTAATGGGGTGCTGTCTATGAAGGTGGAGGTGCTCTATATGAAGGTGGAGGTGCTATGGATGAATGGGGTGCTCTCTATGAAGGTGGAGGTGCTCTATGAAGGTGGAGGTGCTCTAGATGAAGGTGGAGGTGGTCTGGATGAATGGGGTGCTCTCTATGAAGGTGGAGGTGCTCTCTATAAAGGTGGAGGTACTCTCTATGAAGGTGGAGGTGCTCTCTATAAAGGTGGAGATGCCCTATATAAAGGTGGAGGTGTTCTCTATGAAGGTGGAGGTGCTCTAGATGAAGGTGGAGGTGCTCTGGATGAATGGGGTGCTCTCTATGAAGGTGGAGGTGCTCTCTGTGAAGGTGGAGGTGCTCTGTATGAAGGTGGAGGTGCTCTAGATGAAGGTGGAGGTGCTCTGGATGAATGGGGTGCTGTCTATGAAGGTGGAGGTGCTCTCTATGAAGGTGGAGGTGCTCTGGATGAATGGGGTGCCCTCTATGAAGGTGGAGGTACTCTCTATGAAGGTGGAGGTGCTCTCTATGAAGGTGGAGGTACTCTCTATGAAGGTGGAGGTGCTCTCTATGAAGGTGGAGGTACTCTCTATGAAGGTGGAGGTGCTCTCTATGAAGGTGGAGGTACTCTCTATGATGGTGGAGGTGGTCCCTATGAAGGTGGAGGTACTCTCTATGAAGGTGGAGGTTCTCTCTATGAAGGTGGAGGTGCTCTAGATGAAGGTGGAGGTGCTCTAGATGAAGGCGGAGGTGCTCTGGATGAATGGGGTGCTCTCTATGGAGGTGGAGGTGCTCTATGAAGGTGGAGGTGCTCTCCATGAAGGTGGAGGTGCTCTCTCTGAAAGTGGAGGTGCTCTCTATGAAGGTGGAGGTGCTCTGGATGAATGGGGTGCTCTCTATGAAGGTGGAGGTGCTCTATGAAGGTGGAGGTGCTCTCCATGAAGGTGGAGGTGCTCTAGATGAAGGTGGAGGTGCTCTGGATGAATGGGGTGCTCTCTATGAAGGTGGAGGTGCTCTAGGTGAAGGTGCTCTGGATGAATGAGGTGCTCTCTATGAAGGTGGAGGTGCTCTAGATGAAGGTGGAGGTGCTCTGGATGAATGGGGTGCTCTCTATGAAGGTGGAGGTGCTCTCTATGAAGGTGGAGGTACTCTCTATGAAGATGGAGGTGCTCTGGATGAATGGGGTGCTCTCTATGAAGGTGGAGGTGCTCTAGGTGAAGGTGCTCTGGATGAATGAGGTGCTCTCTATGAAGGTGGAGGTGCTCTAGATGAAGGTGGAGGTGCTCTGGATGAATGGGGTGCTCTCTATGAAGGTGGAGGTGCTCTCTATGAAGGTGGAGGTACTCTCTATGAAGATGGAGGTGCTCTGGATGAATGGGGTGCTCTCTATGAAGGTGGAGGTGCTCTGGATGAATGGGGTGCTCTCTATGAAGGTGGAGGTGCTCTGGATGAATGAGGTACTCACTATGAATGTGGAGGGGCTCACGATGAAGGTGGAGGTGCTCTCTATAAAGGTGGAGGTACTCTCTATGAAGGTGGAGGTGCTCTAGATGAAGGTGGATGTGCTCTGGATGAATGGGGTGCTCTCTATGAAGGTGGAGGTGCTCTATGAAGGTTGAGGTGCTCTAGATGAAGGTGGAGGTGGTCTGGATGAATGGGGTGCTCTCTATGAAGGTGGAGGTGCTCTCTATAAAGGTGGAGGTACTCTCTATGAAGGTGGAGGTGCTCTCTATAAAGGTGGAGATGCTCTCTATAAAGGTGGAGGTGCTCTCTATAAAGGTGGAGGTGCTCTCTATGAAGGTGGAGGTGCTCTAGATGAAGGTTGAGGTGCTCTGGATGAATGGGGTGCTCTCTATGAAGGTGGAGGTGCTCTCTGTGAAGGTGGAGGTGCTCTCTATGAAGGTGGAGGTGCTCTAGATGAAGGTGGAGGTGCTCTGGATGAATGGGGTGCTGTCTATGAAGGTGAAGGTGCTCTCTCTGAAGGTGGAGGTGCTCTAGATGAAGGTGGAGGTGCTCTGGATGAATGGGGTGCTCTCTATGAAGGTGGAGGTACTCTCTATGAAGGTGGAGGTGCTCTCTATGAAGGTGGAGGTGCTCTGGATGAATGGGGTGCTCTCTATGAAGGTGGAGGTACTCTCTATGAAGGTGCAGGTGCTCTCTATGAAGGTGGAGGTACTCTCTATGATGGTGGAGGTGGTCTCTATGAAGGTGAAGGTACTCTCTATGAAGGTGGAGGTTCTCTCTATGAAGGTGGAGGTGCTCTCTATGAAGGTGGAGGTGCTCTAGATGAAGGTGGAGGTGCTCTGGATGAATGGGGTGCTCTCTATGAAGGTAGAGGTGCTCTCTATGAAGGTGGAGGTACTCTCTATGAAGATGGAGGTGCTCTGGATGAATGGGGTGCTCTCTATGAAGGTGGAGGTGCTCTGGATGAATGGGGTGCTCTTTATGAAGGTGGAGGTGCTCTCGATGAAGGTGGAGGTGCTCTGGATGAATGAGGTACTCGCTATGAATGTGGAGGGGCTCACGATGAAGGTGGAGGTGCTCTCTATAAAGGTGGAGGTACTCTCTATGAAGGTGGAGGTGCTCTAGATGAAGGTGGAGGTGGTCTGGATGAATGGGGTGCTCTCTATGAAGGTGGAGGTGCTCTCTATAAAGGTGGAGGTACTCTCTATGAAGGTGGAGGTGCTCTCTATAAAGGTGGAGGTACTCTCTATGAAGGTGGAGGTGCTCTCTATAAAGGTGGAGATGCTCTCTATAAAGGTGGAGGTGCTCTCTATGAAGGTGGAGGTGCTCTCTATGAAGGTGGAGGTGCTCTAGATGAAGGTGGAGGTGCTCTGGATGAATGGGGTGCTGTCTATGAAGGTGGAGGTGCTCTATATGAAGATGGAGGTACTCTCTATGAAGATGGAGGTGCTCTAAATGAAGGTGGAGGTGCTCTGGATGAATGGGGTGCTCTCAATGAAAGTGGAGGTGCTCTCTATGAAGGTGGAGGTGCTCTCTGTGAAGGTGGAGGTGCTCTCTATGAAGGTGGAGGTGCTCTAGATGAAGGTGGAGGTGCTCTGGATGAATGGGGTGCTGTCTATGAAGGTGGAGGTGCTCTATATGAAGGTGGAGGTGCTATGGATGAATGGGGTGCTCTCTATGAAGGTGGAGGTGCTCTATGAAGGTGGAGGTGCTCTAGATGAAGGTGGAGGTGGTCTGGATGAATGGGGTGCTCTCTATGAAGGTGGAGGTGCTCTCTATAAAGGTGGAGGTACTCTCTATGAAGGTGGAGGTGCTCTCTATAAAGGTGGAGATGCTCTATATAAAGGTGGAGGTGCTCTCTATGAAGGTGGAGGTGCTCTAGATGAAGGTGGAGGTGCTCTGGATGAATGGGGTGCTCTCTATGAAGGTGGAGGTGCTCTCTGTGAAGGTGGAGGTGCTCTGTATGAAGGTGGAGGTGCTCTAGATGAAGGTGGAGGTGCTCTGGATGAATGGGGTGCTGTCTATGAAGGTGGAGGTGCTCTATGAAGGTGGAGGTGCTCTCCATGAAGGTGGAGGTGCTCTAGATGAAGGTGGAGGTGCTCTGGATGAATGGGGTGCTCTCTATGAAGGTGGAGGTGCTCTAGGTGAAGGTGCTCTGGATGAATGAGGTGCTCTCTATGAAGGTGGAGGTGCTCTAGGTGAAGGTGCTCTGGATGAATGGGGTGCTCTCTATGAAGGTGGAGGTGCTCTCTATGAAGGTGGAGGTACTCTCTATGAAGATGGAGGTGCTCTGGATGAATGGGGTGCTCTCTATGAAGGTGGAGGTGCTCTGGATGAATGGGGTGCTCTCTATGAAGGTGGAGGTGCTCTGGATGAATGAGGTACTCACTATGAATGTGGAGGGGCTCACGATGAAGGTGGAGGTGCTCTCTATAAAGGTGGAGGTACTCTCTATGAAGGTGGAGGTGCTCTAGATGAAGGTGGATGTGCTCTGGATGAATGGGGTGCTCTCTATGAAGGTGGAGGTGCTCTATGAAGGTTGAGGTGCTCTAGATGAAGGTGGAGGTGGTCTGGATGAATGGGGTGCTCTCTATGAAGGTGGAGGTGCTCTCTATAAAGGTGGAGGTACTCTCTATGAAGGTGGAGGTGCTCTCTATAAAGGTGGAGATGCTCTCTATAAAGGTGGAGGTGCTCTCTATAAAGGTGGAGGTGCTCTCTATGAAGGTGGAGGTGCTCTAGATGAAGGTTGAGGTGCTCTGGATGAATGGGGTGCTCTCTATGAAGGTGGAGGTGCTCTCTGTGAAGGTGGAGGTGCTCTCTATGAAGGTGGAGGTGCTCTAGATGAAGGTGGAGGTGCTCTGGATGAATGGGGTGCTGTCTATGAAGGTGAAGGTGCTCTCTCTGAAGGTGGAGGTGCTCTAGATGAAGGTGAGGTGCTCTGGATGAATGGGGTGCTCTCTATGAAGGTGGAGGTACTCTCTATGAAGGTGGAGGTGCTCTCTATGAAGGTGGAGGTGCTCTGGATGAATGGGGTGCTCTCTATGAAGGTGGAGGTACTCTCTATGAAGGTGCAGGTGCTCTCTATGAAGGTGGAGGTACTCTCTATGATGGTGGAGGTGGTCTCTATGAAGGTGAAGGTACTCTCTATGAAGGTGGAGGTTCTCTCTATGAAGGTGGAGGTGCTCTCTATGAAGGTGGAGGTGCTCTAGATGAAGGTGGAGGTGCTCTGGATGAAAAGGGTGCTCTCTATGAAGGTAGAGGTGCTCTCTATGAAGGTGGAGGTACTCTCTATGAAGATGGAGGTGCTCTGGATGAATGGGGTGCTCTCTATGAAGGTGGAGGTGCTCTGGATGAATGGGGTGCTCTTTATGAAGGTGGAGGTGCTCTCGATGAAGGTGGAGGTGCTCTGGATGAATGAGGTACTCGCTATGAATGTGGAGGGGCTCACGATGAAGGTGGAGGTGCTCTCTATAAAGGTGGAGGTACTCTCTATGAAGGTGGAGGTGCTCTAGATGAAGGTGGAGGTGGTCTGGATGAATGGGGTGCTCTCTATGAAGGTGGAGGTGCTCTCTATAAAGGTGGAGGTACTCTCTATGAAGGTGGAGGTGCTCTCTATAAAGGTGGAGGTACTCTCTATGAAGGTGGAGGTGCTCTCTATAAAGGTGGAGATGCTCACTATAAAGGTGGAGGTGCTCTCTATGAAGGTGGAGGTGCTCTAGATGAAGGTGGAGGTGCTCTGGATGAATGGGGTGCTGTCTATGAAGGTGGAGGTGCTCTATATGAAGATGGAGGTACTCTCTATGAAGATGGAGGTGCTCTAAATGAAGGTGGAGGTGCTCTGGATGAATGGGGTACTCTCAATGAAAGTGGAGGTGCTCTCTATGAAGGTGGAGGTGCTCTCTGTGAAGGTGGAGGTGCTCTCTATGAAGGTGGAGGTGCTCTAGATGAAGGTGGAGGTGCTCTGGATGAATGGGGTGCTGTCTATGAAGGTGGAGGTGCTCTATATGAAGGTGGAGGTGCTATGGATGAATGGGGTGCTCTCTATGAAGGTGGAGGTGCTCTATGAAGGTGGAGGTGCTCTAGATGAAGGTGGAGGTGGTCTGGATGAATGGGGTGCTCTCTATGAAGGTGGAGGTGCTCTCTATAAAGGTGGAGGTACTCTCTATGAAGGTGGAGGTGCTCTCTATAAAGGTGGAGATGCTCTATATAAAGGTGGAGGTGCTCTCTATGAAGGTGGAGGTGCTCTAGATGAAGGTGGAGGTGCTCTGGATGAATGGGGTGCTCTCTATGAAGGTGGAGGTGCTCTCTGTGAAGGTGGAGGTGCTCTGTATGAAGGTGGAGGTGCTCTAGATGAAGGTGGAGGTGCTCTGGATGAATGGGGTGCTGTCTATGAAGGTGGAGGTGCTCTCTATGAAGGTTGAGGTGCTCTGGATGAATGGGGTGCCCTCTATGAAGGTGGAGGTACTCTCTATGAAGGTGGAGGTGCTCTCTATGAAGGAGGAGGTACTCTCTATGAAGGTGGAGGTGCTCTCTATGAAGGTGGAGGTACTCTCTATGAAGGTGGAGGTGCTCTCTATGAAGGTGGAGGTACTCTCTATGATGGTGGAGGTGGTCCCTATGAAGGTGGAGGTACTCTCTATGAAGGTGGAGGTTCTCTCTATGAAGGTGGAGGTGCTCTAGATGAAGGTGGAGGTGGTCTAGATGAAGGCGTAGGTGCTCTGGATGAATGGGGTGCTCTCTATGAAGGTGGAGGTGCTCTATGAAGGTGGAGGTGCTCTCCATGAAGGTGGAGGTGCTCTCTCTGAAAGTGGAGGTGCTCTCTATGAAGGTGGAGGTGCTCTCTATAAAGGTGGAGGTACTCTCTATGACGGTGGAGGTGCTCTCTATAAAGGTGGAGGTGCTCTCTATGAAGGTGGAGGTACTCTCTATGAAGGTGGAGGTGCTCTCTATGAAGGTGGAGGTACTCTCTATGATGGTGGAGGTGGTCCCTATGAAGGTGGAGGTACTCTCTATGAAGGTGGAGGTTCTCTCTATGAAGGTGGAGGTGCTCTAGATGAAGGTGGAGGTGCTCTAGATGAAGGCGGAGGTGCTCTGGATGAATGGGGTGCTCTCTATGAAGGTGGAGGTGCTCTATGAAGGTGGAGGTGCTCTCCATGAAGGTGGAGGTGCTCTAGATGAAGGCGGAGGTGCTCTGGATGAATGGGGTGCTCTCTATGAAGGTGGAGGTGCTCTATGAAGGTAGAGGTGCTCTCCATGAAGGTGGAGGTGCTCTAGATGAAGCTGGAGGTGCTCTGGATGAATGGGGTGCTCTCTATGAAGGTGGAGGTGCTCTAGGTGAAGGTGCTCTGGATGAATGAGGTGCTCTCTATGAAGGTGGAGGTGCTCTAGATGAAGGTGGAGGTGCTCTGGATGAATGGGGTGCTCTCTATGAAGGTGGAGGTGCTCTCTATGAAGGTGGAGGTACTCTCTATGAAGATTGAGGTGCTCTGGATGAATGGGGTGCTCTCTATGAAGGTGGAGGTGCTCTGGATGAATGGGGTGCTCTCTATGAAGGTGGAGGTGCTCTGGATGAATGAGGTACTCACTATGAATGTGGAGGGGCTCACGATGAAGGTGGAGGTGCTCTCTATAAAGGTGGAGGTACTCTCTATGAAGGTGGAGGTGCTCTAGATGAAGGTGGATGTGCTCTGGATGAATGGGGTGCTCTCTATGAAGGTGGAGGTGCTCTATGAAGGTGGAGGTGCTCTAGATGAAGGTGGAGGTGGTCTGGATGAATGGGGTGCTCTCTATGAAGGTGGAGGTGCTCTCTATAAAGGTGGAGGTACTCTCTATGAAGGTGGAGGTGCTCTCTATAAAGAGGGAGATGCTCTCTATAAAGGTGGAGGTGCTCTCTATAAAGGTGGAGGTGCTCTCTATGAAGTTGGAGGTGCTCTAGATGAAGGTTGAGGTGCTCTGGATGAATGGGGTGCTCTCTATGAAGGTGGAGGTGCTCTCTGTGAAGGTGGAGGTGCTCTCTATGAAGGTGGAGGTGCTCTAGATGAAGGTGGAGGTGCTCTGGATGAATGGGGTGCTGTCTATGAAGGTGAAGGTGCTCTCTCTGAAGGTGGAGGTGCTCTAGATGAAGGTGGAGGTGCTCTGGATGAATGGGGTGCTCTCTATGAAGGTGGAGGTACTCTCTATGAAGGTGGAGGTGCTCTCTATGAAGGTGGAGGTGCTCTGGATGAATGGGGTGCTCTCTATGAAGGTGGAGGTACTCTCTATGAAGGTGGAGGTGCTCTCTATGAAGGTGGAGGTACTCTCTATGATGGTGGAGGTGGTCTCTATGAAGGTGAAGGTACTCTAGATGAAGGTGGAGGTGCTCTGGATGAATGGGGTGCTCTCTATGAAGGTGGAGGTGCTCTATGAAGGTGGAGGTGCTCTCCATGAAGGTGGAGGTGCTCTCTCTGAAGGTGGAGGTGCTCTCTATGAAGGTGGAGGTGCTCTATGAAGGTGGAGGTGCTCTCCATGAAGGTGGAGGTGCTCTCTCTGAAGGTGGAGGTGCTCTAGATGAAGGTGGAGGTGCTCTGGATGAATGGGGTGCTCTCTATGAAGGTGGAGGTGCTCTAGGTGAAGGTGCTCTGGATGAATGAGGTGCTCTCTATGAAGGTGGAGGTGCTCTAGATGAAGGTGGAGGTGCTCTGGATGAATGGGGTGCTCTCTATGAAGGTAGAGGTGCTCTCTATGAAGGTGGAGGTACTCTCTATGAAGATGGAGGTGCTCTGGATGAATGGGGTGCTCTCTATGAAGGTGGAGGTGCTGTGGATGAATGGGGTGCTCTTTATGAAGGTGGAGGTGCTCTCGATGAAGGTGGAGGTGCTCTGGATGAATGGGGTGCTCTCTATGAAGGTGGAGGTGCTCTGGATGAATGGGGTGCTCTTTATGAAGGTGGAGGTGCTCTCGATGAAGGTGGAGGTGCTCTGGATGAATGAGGTACTCGCTATGAATGTGGAGGGGCTCACGATGAAGGTGGAGGTGCTCTCTATAAAGGTGGAGGTACTCTCTATGAAGGTGGAGGTGCTCTAGATGAAGGTGGAGGTGGTCTGGATGAATGGGGTGCTGTCTATGAAGGTGGAGGTGCTCTCTATGAAGGTGGAGGTGCTCTAGATGAAGGTGGAGGTGCTATGGATGAATGGGGTGCTCTCTATGAAGGCGGAGGTGCTCTATGAAGGTGGAGGTGCTCTAGATGAAGGTGGAGGTGGTCTGGATGAATGGGGTGCTCTCTATGAAGGTGGAGGTGCTCTCTATAAAGGTGGAGGTACTCTCTATGAAGGTGGAGGTGCTCTCTATAAAGGTGGAGGTGCTCTCTATGAAGGTGGAGGTGCTCTAGCTGGTGGAGGTGCTCTAGATGAATGGGGTGCTGTCTATGAAGGTGGAGGTGCTCTCTATGAAGGTGGAGGTGCTCTAGATGAAGGTGGAGGTGCTCTGGATGAATGGGGTGCTCTCTATGAAGGTGGAGGTGCTCTATGAAGGTGGAGGTGCTCTCCATGAAGGTGGAGGTGCTCTCTCTGAAGGTGGAGGTGCTCTAGATGAAGGTGGAGGTGCTCTGGATGAATGGGGTGCTCTCTATGAAGGTGGAGGTGCTCTAGGTGAAGGTGCTCTGGATGAATGAGGTGCTCTCTATGAAGGTGGAGGTGCTCTGGATGAATGGGGTGCTCTCTATGAAGGTAGAGGTGCTCTCTATGAAGGTGGAGGTACTCTCTATGAAGATGGAGGTGCTCTGGATGAATGGGGTGCTCTCTATGAAGGTGGAGGTGCTCTGGATGAATGGGGTGCTCTTTATGAAGGTGGAGGTGCTCTGGATGAATGAGGTACTCACTATGAATGTGGAGGGGCTCACGATGAAGGTGGAGGTGCTCTCTATAAAGGTGGAGGTACTCTCTATGAAGGTGGAGGTGCTCTAGATGAAGGTGGAGGTGGTCTGGATGAATGGGGTGCTGTCTATGAAGGTGGAGGTGCTCTCTATGAAGGTGGAGGTGCTCTAGATGAAGGTGGAGGTGCTATGGATGAATGGGGTGCTCTCTATGAAGGCGGAGGTGCTCTAGATGAAGGTGGAGGTGGTCTGGATGAATGAGGTGCTCTCTATGAAGGTGGAGGTGCTCTAGATGAAGGTGGAGGTGCTCTGGATGAATGGGGTGCTCTCTATGAAGGTGGAGGTGCTCTCTATGAAGGTGGAGGTACTCTCTATGAAGATGGAGGTGCTGTGGATGAATGGGGTGCTCTCTATGAAGGTGGAGGTGCTCTGGATGAATGGGGTGCTCTCTATGAAGGTGGAGGTGCTCTGGATGAATGAGGTACTCACTATGAATGTGGAGGGGCTCACGATGAAGGTGGAGGTGCTCTCTATAAAGGTTGAGGTACTCTCTATGAAGGTGGAGGTGCTCTAGATGAAGGTGGATGTGCTCTGGATGAATGGGGTGCTCTCTATGAAGGTGGAGGTGCTCTATGAAGGTGGAGGTGCTCTAGATGAAGGTGGAGGTGGTCTGGATGAATGGGGTGCTCTCTATGAAGGTGGAGGTGCTCTCTATAAAGGTGGAGGTACTCTCTATGAAGGTGGAGGTGCTCTCTATAAAGAGGGAGATGCTCTCTATAAAGGTGGAGGTGCTCTCTATAAAGGTGGAGGTGCTCTCTATGAAGTTGGAGGTGCTCTAGATGAAGGTTGAGGTGCTCTGGATGAATGGGGTGCTCTCTATGAAGGTGGAGGTGCTCTCTGTGAAGGTGGAGGTGCTCTCTATGAAGGTGGAGGTGCTCTAGATGAAGGTGGAGGTGCTCTGGATGAATGGGGTGCTGTCTATGAAGGTGAAGGTGCTCTCTCTGAAGGTGGAGGTGCTCTAGATGAAGGTGGAGGTGCTATGGATTAATGGGGTGCTCTCTATGAAGGTGGAGGTACTCTCTATGAAGGTGGAGGTGCTCTCTATGAAGGTGGAGGTGCTCTGGATGAATGGGGTGCTCTCTATGAAGGTGGAGGTACTCTCTATGAAGGTGGAGGTGCTCTCTATGAAGGTGGAGGTACTCTCTATGATGGTGGAGGTGGTCTCTATGAAGGTGAAGGTACTCTCTATGAAGGTGGAGGTTCTCTCTATGAAGGTGGAGGTGCTCTAGATGAAGGTGGAGGTGCTCTAGATGAAGGTGGAGGTGCTCTGGATGAATGGGGTGCTCTCTATGAAGGTGGAGGTGCTCTATGAAGGTGGAGGTGCTCTCCATGAAGGTGGAGGTGCTCTCTCTGAAGGTGGAGGTGCTCTCTATGAAGGTGGAGGTGCTCTATGAAGGTGGAGGTGCTCTCCATGAAGGTGGAGGTGCTCTCTCTGAAGGTGGAGGTGCTCTAGATGAAGGTGGAGGTGCTCTGGATGAATGGGGTGCTGTCTATGAAGGTGGAGGTGCTCTAGGTGAAGGTGCTCTGGATGAATGAGGTGCTCTCTATGAAGGTGGAGGTGCTCTAGATGAAGGTGGAGGTGCTCTGGATGAATGGGGTGCTCTCTATGAAGGTAGAGGTGCTCTCTATGAAGGTGGAGGTACTCTCTATGAAGATGGAGGTGCTCTGGATGAATGGGGTGCTCTCTATGAAGGTGGAGGTGCTGTGGATGAATGGGGTGCTCTTTATGAAGGTGGAGGTGCTCTCGATGAAGGTGGAGGTGCTCTGGATGAATGGGGTGCTCTCTATGAAGGTGGAGGTGCTCTGGATGAATGGGGTGCTCTTTATGAAGGTGGAGGTGCTCTCGATGAAGGTGGAGGTGCTCTGGATGAATGAGGTACTCGCTATGAATGTGGAGGGGCTCACGATGAAGGTGGAGGTGCTCTCTATAAAGGTGGAGGTACTCTCTATGAAGGTGGAGGTGCTCTAGATGAAGGTGGAGGTGGTCTGGATGAATGGGGTGCTGTCTATGAAGGTGGAGGTGCTCTCTATGAAGGTGGAGGTGCTCTAGATGAAGGTGGAGGTGCTATGGATGAATGGGGTGCTCTCTATGAAGGCGGAGGTGCTCTATGAAGGTGGAGGTGCTCTAGATGAAGGTGGAGGTGGTCTGGATGAATGGGGTGCTCTCTATGAAGGTGGAGGTGCTCTCTATAAAGGTGGAGGTACTCTCTATGAAGGTGGAGGTGCTCTCTATAAAGGTGGAGGTGCTCTCTATGAAGGTGGAGGTGCTCTAGATGAAGGTGGAGGTGCTCTGGATGAATGGGGTGCTCTCTATGAAGGTGGAGGTGCTCTTTGTGAAGGTGGAGGTGCTCTCTATGAAGGTGGAGGTGCTCTAGATGGTGGAGGTGCTCTAGATGAATGGGGTGCTGTCTATGAAGGTGGAGGTGCTCTCTATGAAGGTAGAGGTGCTCTAGATGAAGGTGGAGGTGCTCTGGATGAATGGGGTGCTCTCTATGAAGGTGGAGGTGCTCTATGAAGGTGGAGGTGCTCTCCATGAAGGTGGAGGTGCTCTCTCTGAAGGTGGAGGTGCTCTAGATGAAGGTGGAGGTGCTCTGGATGAATGGGGTGCTCTCTATGAAGGTGGAGGTGCTCTAGGTGAAGGTGCTCTGGATGAATGAGGTGCTCTCTATGAAGGTGGAGGTGCTCTAGATGAAGGTGGAGGTGCTCTGGATGAATGGGGTGCTCTCTATGAAGGTAGAGGTGCTCTCTATGAAGGTGGAGGTACTCTCTATGAAGATGGAGGTGCTCTGGATGAATGGGGTGCTCTCTATGAAGGTGGAGGTGCTCTGGATGAATGGGGTGCTCTTTATGAAGGTGGAGGTGCTCTCGATGAAGGTGGAGGTGCTCTGGATGAATGAGGTACTCACTATGAATGTGGAGGGGCTCACGATGAAGGTGGAGGTGCTCTCTATAAAGGTGGAGGTACTCTCTATGAAGGTGGAGGTGCTCTAGATGAAGGTGGAGGTGGTCTGGATGAATGGGGTGCTGTCTATGAAGGTGGAGGTGCTCTCTATGAAGGTGGAGGTGCTCTAGATGAAGGTGGAGGTGCTATGGATGAATGGGGTGCTCTCTATGAAGGCGGAGGTGCTCTATGAAGGTGGAGGTGCTCTAGATGAAGGTGGAGGTGGTCTGGATGAATGGGGTGCTCTCTATGAAGGTGGAGGTGCTCTCTATAAAGGTGGAGGTACTCTCTATGAAGGTGGAGGTGCTCTCTATAAAGGTGGAGATGCTCTCTATAAAGGTGGAGGTGCTCTTTGTGAAGGTGGAGGTGCTCTTTGTGAAGGTGGAGGTGCTCTCTATGAAGGTGGAGGTGCTCTAGATGGTGGAGGTGCTCTGGATGAATGGGGTGCTCTCTATGAAGGTGGAGGTGCTCTTTGTGAAGGTGGAGGTGCTCTCTATGAAGGTGGAGGTGCTCTAGATGGTGAGGTGCTCTGGATGAATGGGGTGCTGTCTATGAAGGTGGAGGTGCTCTCTATGAAGGTGGAGGTGCTATGGATGAATGGGGTGCTCTCTATGAAGGCGGAGGTGCTCTATGAAGGTGGAGGTGCTCTAGATGAAGGTGGAGGTGGTCTGGATGAATGGGGTGCTCTCTATGAAGGTGGAGGTGCTCTCTATAAAGGTGGAGGTACTCTCTATGAAGGTGGAGGTGCTCTCTATAAAGGTGGAGATGCTCTCTATAAAGGTGGAGGTGCGCTCTCTGAAGGTGGAGGTGCTCTAGATGAAGGTGGAGGTGCTCTGGATGAATGGGGTGCTCTCTATGAAGGTGGAGGTGCTCTTTGTGAAGGTGGAGGTGCTCTCTATGAAGGTGGAGGTGCTCTAGATGGTGGAGGTGCTCTGGATGAATGGGGTGCTGTCTATGAAGGTGGAGGTGCTCTCTATGAAGGTGGAGGTGCTCTAGATGAAGGTGGAGGTGCTCTGGATGAATGGGGTGCTCTCTATGAAGGTGGAGGTGCTCTATGAAGGTGGAGGTGCTCTCCATGAAGGTGGAGGTGCTCTCTCTGAAGGTGGAGGTGCTCTAGATGAAGGTGGAGGTGCTCTGGATGAATGGGGTGCTCTCTATGAAGGTGGAGGTGCTCTAGGTGAAGGTGCTCTGGATGAATGAGGTGCTCTCTATGAAGGTGGAGGTGCTCTAGATGAAGGTGGAGGTGCTCTGGATGAATGGGGTGCTCTCTATGAAGGTAGAGGTGCTCTCTATGAAGGTGGAGGTACTCTCTATGAAGATGGAGGTGCTCTGGATGAATGGGGTGCTCTCTATGAAGGTGGAGGTGCTCTGGATGAAGGTGGAGGTGCTCTCTATAAAGGTGGAGGTACTCTCTATGAAGGTGGAGGTGCTCTAGATGAAGGTGGAGGTGGTCTGGATGAATGGGGTGCTGTCTATGAAGGTGGAGGTGCTCTCTATGAAGGTGGAGGTGCTCTAGATGAAGGTGGAGGTGGTCTGGATGAATGGGGTGCTCTCTATGAAGGTGGAGGTGCTCTCTATAAAGGTGGAGGTACTCTCTATGAAGGTGGAGGTGCTCTCTATAAAGGTGGAGATGCTCTCTATAAAGGTGGAGGTGCTCTCTATGAAGGTGGAGGTGCTCTAGATGAAGGTGGAGGTGCTCTGGATGAATGGGGTGCTCTCTATGAAGGTGGAGGTGCTCTTTGTGAAGGTGGAGGTGCTCTCTATGAAGGTAGAGGTGCTCTATGAAGGTGGAGGTGCTCTCCATGAAGGTGGAGGTGCTCTCTCTGAAGGTGGAGGTGCTCTCTATGAAGGTGGTGGTGCTCTGGATGAATGGGGTGCTCTCTATGAAGGTGGAGGTGCTCTATGAAGGTGGAGGTGCTCTCCATGAAGGTGGAGGTGCTCTCTCTGAAGGTGGAGGTGCTCTAGATGAAGGTGGAGGTGCTCTGGATGAATGGGGTGCTCTCTATGAAGGTGGAGGTGCTCTAGGTGAAGGTGCTCTGGATGGATGAGGTGCTCTCTATGAAGGTGGAGGTGCTCTCGATGAAGGTGGAGGTGCTCTGGATGAATGGGGTGCTCTCTATGAAGGTAGAGGTGCTCTCTATGAAGGTGGAGGTACTCTCTATGAAGATGGAGGTGCTCTGGATGAATGGGGTGCTCTCTATGAAGGTGGAGGTGCTCTGGATGAATGGGGTGCTCTCTATGAAGGTGGAGGTGCTCTAGGTGAAGGTGCTCTGGATGGATGAGGTGCTCTCTATGAAGGTGGAGGTGCTCTAGATGAAGGTGGAGGTGCTCTGGATGAATGGGGTGCTCTCTATGAAGGTAGAGGTGCTCTCTATGAAGGTGGAGGTACTCTCTATGAAGATGGAGGTGCTCTGGATGAATGGGGTGCTCTCTATGAAGGTGGAGGTGCTCTAGATGAAGGTGGAGGTGCTCTGGATGAATGGGGTGCTCTCTATGAAGGTAGAGGTGCTCTCTATGAAGGTGGAGGTGCTCTCGATGAAGGTGGAGGTGCTCTGGATGAATGAGGTACTCACTATGAATGTGGAGGGGCTCACGATGAAGGTGGAGGTGCTCTCTATAAAGGTGGAGGTACTCTCTATGAAGGTGGAGGTGCTCTAGATGAAGGTGGAGGTGGTCTGGATGAATGGGGTGCTGTCTATGAAGGTGGAGGTGCTCTCTATGAAGGTGGAGGTGCTCTAGATGAAGGTGGAGGTGCTATGGATGAATGGGGTGCTCTCTATGAAGGTGGAGGTGCTCTATGAAGGTGGAGGTGCTCTAGATGAAGGTGGAGGTGGTCTGGATGAATGGGGTGCTCTCTATGAAGGTGGAGGTGCTCTCTATAAAGGTGGAGGTACTCTCTATGAAGGTGGAGGTGCTCTCTATAAAGGTGGAGGTGCTCTCTATGAAGGTGGAGGTGCTCTAGATGAAGGTGGAGGTGCTCTGGATGAATGGGGTGCTCTCTATGAAGGTGGAGGTGCTCTTTGTGAAGGTGGAGGTGCTCTCTATGAAGGTGGAGGTGCTCTAGATGGTGGAGGTGCTCTGGATGAATGGGGTGCTGTCTATGAAGGTGGAGGTGCTCTCTATGAAGGTGGAGGTGCTCTAGATGAAGGTGGAGGTGCTCTGGATGAATGGGGTGCTCTCTATGAAGGTGGAGGTGCTCTATGAAGGTGGAGGTGCTCTCTATGAAGGTGGAGGTGCTCTGGATGAATGGGGTGCTCTCTATGAAGGTGGAGGTGCTCTATGAAGGTGGAGGTGCTCTCCATGAAGGTGGAGGTGCTCTCTCTGAAGGTGAAGGTGCTCTAGATGAAGGTGGAGGTGCTCTGGATGAATGGGGTGCTCTCTATGAAGGTGGAGGTGCTCTAGGTGAAGGTGCTCTGGATGAATGAGGTGCTCTCTATGAAGGTGGAGGTGCTCTAGATGAAGGTGGAGGTGCTCTGGATGAATGGGGTGCTCTCTATGAAGGTGGAGGTGCTCTCTATGAAGGTGGAGGTACTCTCTATGAAGATGGAGGTGCTCTGGATGAATGGGGTGCTCTCTATGAAGGTGGAGGTGCTCTGGATGAATGGGGTGCTCTCTATGAAGGTGGAGGTGCTCTCGATGAAGGTGGAGGTGCTCTGGATGAATGAGGTACTCACAATGAATGTGGAGGGGCTCACGATGAAGGTGGAGGTGCTCTCTATAAAGGTGGAGGTACTCTCTATGAAGGTGGAGGTGCTCTCTATGAAGGTGGAGGTGCTCTATGAAGGTGGAGGTGCTCTCCATGAAGGTGGAGGTGCTCTCTCTGAAGGTGGAGGTGCTCTCTATGAAGGTGGAGGTGCTCTATGAAGGTGGAGGTGCTCTCCATGAAGGTGGAGGTGCTCTCTCTGAAGGTGGAGGTGCTCTAGATGAAGGTGGAGGTGCTCTGGATGAATGGGGTGCTCTCTATGAAGGTGGAGGTGCTCTCTATGAAGGTGGAGGTACTCTCTATGAAGATGGAGGTGCTCTGGATGAATGGGGTGCTCTCTATGAAGGTGGAGGTGCTCTGGATGAATGGGGTGCTCTCTATGAAGGTGGAGGTGCTCTCGATGAAGGTGGAGGTGCTCTGGATGAATGAGGTACTCACTATGAATGTGGAGGGGCTCACGATGAAGGTGGAGGTGCTCTCTATAAAGGTGGAGGTGCTCTGGATGAATGAGGTACTCACTATGAATGTGGAGGGGCTCACGATGAAGGTGGAGGTGCTCTCTATAAAGGTGGAGGTGCTCTAGATGAAGGTGGAGGTGCTCTGGATGAATGGAGTGCTCTCTATGAAGGTGGAGGTGCTCTAGATGAAGGTGGAGGTGCTCTGGATGAATGGGGTGCTCTCTATGAAGGTGGAGGTGCTCTCTATGAAGGTGGAGGTACTCTCTATGAAGATGGAGGTGCTCTGGATGAATGGGGTGCTCTCTATGAAGGTGGAGGTGCTCTGGATGAATGGGGTGCTCTCTATGAAGGTGGAGGTGCTCTCGATGCAGGTGGAGGTGCTCTCGATGAAGGTGGAGGTGCTCTGGATGAATGAGGTACTCACGATGAAGGTGGAGGTGCTCTCTATAAAGGTGGAGGTGCTCTCTATAAAGGTGGAGGTGCTCTCTATGAAGGTGGAGGTACTCTCTATGAAGGTGGAGGTGCTCTCTATGAAGGTGGAGGTACTCTCTATGAAGGTGGAGGTGCTCTCTATGAAGGTGGAGGTGCTTTACGTGAAGGTGGTGCTCTCTATGAACGTGGAGGTGCTCTAGATTCAAGGTGGTGCTCTCTATTAAAGTGAATGTGCTCGAGATGAATGTGGAGGTGCTCTATGAAGGTGGTGGTTCATTTAATGAAGGTGGTGCTCTATGGGGTTATATTTGTGCCAAAATTCTGAGATCGCTCAGATTCTTCCTCTGCGCTCAACCTCTCTCTCTCTCTCTCTCACTCACATCTCTCCACCACCAGAAGAAGAAGAGGGAAAAACAAACTGAGGGAAAACAGAAATAAGGAAAACTAAAGATAATGATCCTGGATTACAACATGTTTTCCCTCAGTTTGTTTTTCCCTCTTCTTCTTCTTCTTTTTCTTCTTCGTTGGTTATGAGGCACTTCCAGAATCCGAAGTAACCAATCAGAATTCAACGCCCGCCCCAAATTTCTGTGATTGGTGGACAACCGTGTCACATTTGGGCTTTGCACATTTTGAGCAGCACACAGCAGGACTTGAGCGGAGGTGGAGAGATGAGAGAGAGATGAGAGATGAGAGATGAGAGATGAGAGATGAGAGAGAGAGAGAGAGAGAGAGAGAGAGAGAGAGAGAGAGAGAGAGAGAGAGAGAGAGAGCAGAAATTATTTTTGAGCGATCTCAAGTTTTTCTTTGCGCTATTTAAATATTTCCTCAAAATGCTTTTAGTGCACTTGCACAATGAATTTTTTTGCGCTCAAATGTTCCCACCGCTCGCTCAGAATTTTGGCACAAATATAAGCCCATACTCTATGAAGGTGGAGGCACTCTGGAACAGCTAGGGACCAGGAGCCACTGAGTGACGGAGGAACGACAAAGAGCCACGTGGTTCACCTGGACTCAAACACAATGACACAAGATGAAAATCTTGATATTTTGTAATCTAGATTTATTCATCACACACACACACACACACACACACACACACACACACACACACACACACACACACACACACACACACACACACACACACACACACACACACACACACACACACACACACACACACACACACACACACACACACACACACACACACACACACTGAAGTGACTCATCATGACAAAAGAAAAGAAAGGAAAAACGTACATAAAATAAATATTATTTTCCTCTGATTTGTTATAAAAAGATACATTTTCAGTATGACTCTACACATTTTTGACATTTTTTGAAGTAAAAATCGCCATGTTTCAGTATTAGTGGATGAAATCCAGGCAGAAATCCCAGGTGAGGCAGTGGAGAGCTGTGCCTCACGTCTGACTGTGATCCAATACAAACTGGGTCACATGATGATCCCCTTTCTGTTCCTCAGCATAGAAACTGGGGATGAGCGAGTACACAACTATCTGTATCCAGGGGCGCTTCTAGACCCCCTGGGGGCCCTACGCAAGAAGGACTATGGGTTCTCCCGGCCCCAAAATAATGATGAATGAAGTTCAGATAGTAAAGAAACACTTATAAATACATAATTAACATAAAAGATAAATAGTTCAAACTTTACACACAATATCTAAATGCCAGAAAAACAAATTGAAATGTGCAAAATGTTAAGTAGGATAAAAATGCAACCAAGCAAAAAGACCAACAAAAAAAACAAGGAATTGAAGTGGAAAGTAAGAACTGTGACACCTTGGTCTCATGTCTATCGTCCACTTGTAGTGCAATGTTTTTTTTCTTAAAACTGCTGCTTGCAGGCCTTGGCTTCTGCAAATGCAGCCACAATAACTTCCATATCCCAGGACCTCTGAACATCTGTCTCTATGGAAACCAGTGCTGGTCCTGTGAGCCTCTCCTGGCACAACAACCAGACTTATCACATACTGTGTGAGCAAAGCTGGACTACTTCTTAAAATAAAGCTGTTGAAATTGGTGTAAAGTAGGAATAGATATGTGCTCTAAGTTTGTCATACCACAGAAGTGTGTTGTTACTGTCAGATTTGAATGATTAATATATACATGTATACACACTTTATGTGTTTAGAAGAAAATGGCAGAATTCACTTTACACGGACTTAAATGTACAGTTAAGTTTTCTGGTGTTTGGTGGATGACTGGGAGTTTGGGACAAAGTGTCTGGGACTAACTGGGACTAACGTTTTTATAATGTAACACACATAGCTTACACACTCACTTACCAACATCACATTTTTCTTTTCATCCTCTTCTTTTCTTTTCTTTTCTTTTCGTTTCATGTGCCCTGAGAGATTTGTCTGTTTCATTTTTTCAGTGTGTTTGACAACAAGGACTGCATGCTGACACAGGTAGTAGTGGGGCCCCATTAAGGAGGTTCCAGATGTGTCATTGACATGTGTCCAGGGGTTTCTAGTTGTGTCGCTGATATCTGCCGTCTGTCAGGGGCCCCCTACTGGAAACTGTCCAGCGACTACTCTGAAAGGGCCCAGTGCGGTACATTTTCAATGCGCTGTCCATGCAGCATCTAAAGCAGATACATTATTTTGTCATTGAAATTGACTGATGTCAGCCGTCCCTCGGGGCCCCCTTTAGCTCGGGCCCTTGGTAATTGCCTGTGTTGCCGACCCGTTGCGGCACCTCTGTCTGTACCTGTATCTGCATCTGTTCAGCCATCTAAATGATCTGTATCCGTATCTGTACTCGAAGTGGGCGGTGCCTAACCCGGGAGTGGGCGTGGCTCAAGTGAAACTGGGTGGGGCTTAAATCAGTACATTACTTTAAAGGTGTACAGGAGGATTTTCCCAAATTGTAGGAAAGAACCGCCCTCTCCACCTTTTGAAAAAATGCACATGCGCAACGCTCTACCTGCTCCGGAGACGGAACGCCTACTAGAACGTGACGAGCCCAGTTCTCCTCGTGCACGCTCTGTTTACAAGTCACAAGTCGGCATCGTAATAACTACTGACGATGCAAATTACAAAACAAACTAATCAACCCTGGAAAGTTACAATATAGACATAGATAACTTTTACTGGAAGTGATTTGAAATGGATTTCTCCAAATAGAATGCCAAACTTTACCTGTCGAGTAGAAACTTCGCGACTGAAGCATCAGTGGGAAGCCCAACCTGGGCTTTCAGCGCACGCCATCGTGTGAAAGAATCTCCCAAAAACACTCTGGTCTTGTTTCTCTCTTCCCAAGCCTTTCTCTTCTTCTCATACACTTCGAAGACACTTTTTCTCTTTTGCGACCCTCTGCCATTTTCAAAGTACCCGGTGAGAACTGCGAGCTCGCTGAAGGCGTAGCTCACCATATACACCTGAAAGCGCGCATGCGCAGAAAGTGAAAACTAATAGATCCACGCTACCTGGGGACGAGCACATACGACGGCCTTGCGTAATATATCACCAGAATGATTGACAGTTGGGAGGACCAATAGTCTTGATGATCCACCCGGAAGTATAACATCCTCCTGTACACCTTTAAGTCTGAAATTGATATTGATTGATCAGAAGTTGCTTTATTTATTGTTTATTTAAAAACTATTTACAGAACAGCCTCAGAATTATGATTCAATGTTTCATATATATAAAACTATATATAAAAATTATATACTATGTACAGTATATAAAGCTTGATCCCTCTGTAGTTGGAACACACCCTCCGATTCCCCTTCTTGAAGAGAGGGACCACCACCCCGGTCTGCCAGTCCAGAGGTACTGTCCCCGCCCGCCACGCGATGTTGCAGAGAAGAGTCAGCCACGACAGTCCCTGCACATCCAGAGACTTAAGGAACTCTGGGTGAATCTCATCCACTCCTGGTGCCTTGCCACCGAGGAGCTTCACAACAACCTCGGTGACTTCAGCTTGGGTAATGGACGAGTCCACCTCTGAGAACCCAGCATCTGCTTCCTCAATGGAAGACGTGGTGGCGGGATTGAGGAGGTCCTCAAAGTATTCCTTCCACCGCCCAACAATATCCCCAGTTGAGGTCAACAGCTCCCCACTTCCACTGTAAACAGTGTTGGTGGAGAACTGCTTCCCCCGCCTAAGGCGCCGGACGGTTTGCCAGAATTTTCTCGGGACCGATCGAAAGTCCTCCTCCAGGGCCTCTCTGAACTCCTCCCAGACCCAAGTTTTTGCCTCCACCACAGCCCGGGCTGCAGCTCGCTTGGCCTGCTGGTACCTGTCGATTGCCTCGGGAGTCCTATGAGCTAACAGTGCCCGGTAGGACTCCTTCTTCAGCTTGACGGCATCCCTTACTTCCGGTTTCCACCACCGGGTTCGGGGATTGCCGCCACGACAGGTACCAGAGACCCTGCGGCCACAGCTCCGAGCAGCAGCTTCAACAATGGAAGTGGAGAACATGGTCCACTCGGACTCAATGTCTCCAGCCTCCCTCGGGATCTGTGAGAAGCTCTCCCAGAGGTGGGAGTTGAAAACGGCGTGGACGGAGGGCTCGGCCAGATGTTCCCAGCAGACCCTCATAACACGTTTGGGTCTGTCGAGTCTACCCGGCCTCCTCCCAGTCCAGCACATCCAACTCACCACCAGGTGGTGATCAGTTGACAGCTCTGCCCCTCTCTTTACCCGAGTGTCCAAGACACGCGGCCAGAGATCAGATGATACGACCACAAAGTCTATCATTGACCTCCGGCCTAGGGTGTCCTGGTGCCACGTGCACTTATGGACACCCCTGTGCTCCAACATGGTGTTCGTTATGGACAAGCTGTGACTGGCACAGAAGTCCAATAACAGAACACCACTCGGGTTCAGATCGGGGAGGCCGTTCCTCCCAATCACCCCCTTCCAAGTCTCACTGTCATTGCCCACGTGGGCGTTGAAGTCCCCCAGGAGAACAATGGAGTCCCCAGTTGGGGCACTATCCAGCACCCCTCCCAGGGACTCCAAGAAGGTTGGGTACTCTGAACTGCTGTTCGGTGCATAGGCCGAGACAACAGTCAGAGACCTGTCCCCTACTCGAAGGCGTAGGGACGTAACCCTCTCGTTCACCGGGGTGAACTCCAACACATGGCGGCTGAGCTGTGGGGCAATAAGCAAGCCCACTCCAGCCCGCCGCCTTACACCGCGGGCAACTCCAGAGCAGTGGAGTATCCAGCCCCTGTGGAGGAGCTGGGTTCCAGAGTCCAAGCTGTGAGTGGAGGTGAGCCCGACTATATCTAGACGGTATCTCTCAACCTCCCTCACAAGCTCGGGCTCCTTCCCCCCCAGCGAGGTCACATTCCATGTCCCAAAAGCCAGAGTCCGTGTCCAGGGATCGGGTCGTCGAGGCCCCTGCCGTCGACTGCCACCCAATCCACACTGCACCCGACCCCTACGGCAGCCTCTGTGGGTGGTGGGCCCACAGGAGGATGAGGAGGAGGGGCCCGCGTCGTCCCTTCGGGCTGAGCCCGGCAGGGTCCCGCGTGCGAGCCTCCACCCCGGGCCTGGCTCCAGGGTGAGGCCCCGGCTGCGCCAAACTGGGCGACGTCTCTGCTCTCCTCTTGTGCGTGTTCATAGGGGTGTGTTGAACTGCTTTTGGTCTGACCCGTCACCTAGGACCTGTTTGCCTTGGGAGACCCTGCTGGGGGGCATAAAGCCCCCGACAACATAGCTCCGAGGGTCATTCGGGTGCTCAAACTCCCCCACCACGGTAAGGTAGCAGTTCAAG
This sequence comes from Blennius ocellaris, assembly GCF_963422515.1. Classification (NCBI taxonomy): domain Eukaryota; kingdom Metazoa; phylum Chordata; class Actinopteri; order Blenniiformes; family Blenniidae; genus Blennius; species Blennius ocellaris. Next base: position 29,860,812 of record NC_137658.1, read on the forward strand.
TGGGAGTATTGTATTCTAATATATTCTAATCTATTATACTCTATTCAGAGCTATTATACTATATTCTATTCTAATGTGTTATACTCTATGTAACATATTCTATACTCATCTATTACACTCTATGCTATTCTAAACTAATTGATGCCAACATATTCTATAGTAATCTATTCTATTCTTTACTAATTTATTCTAAGCTAATATATAATATTATTAACTATTCTATATTAATACATTTTATACTAATCTATTATTTTCTTTTCTATTCTCTTCCTGCCTCCACCCTCAAAGCTGTCAGTAGCCTGGAAGAGTCTGTTCCTGATGTTTCCATACAGGAAGGAATCACTGAGCTGTAAATGGTTCCCACTGGTCACATGACCATGAAGGCTTTGACCTTTGCCCTCGGAGGAGGAGTAGATCAGGTCCATCCTGTAACTCATCTAGAAGAAGGCACATCAGACAGCCAGTTGGTTTTCCATTGGTTTTACTCTTCCGTATGTGAAATAGTTTTGTTCTTTATAAACATATAAACACTATGCAAACATATCTTCATCCCTGCCGTGTGCACATCTGTACAGGCAAGGCCAGCAGGAGGCTTTACACCCTCCAGAGGCGACCATACGTTGCCCGATGTCCTTTTAACTGGAACTGAACAGACTGCAAAAATAGAAAGGAACACAACCACTCCTCCTCCTGGGGTACTGGACTGGTACTTCTGGGTACTGGACTCACTTCTGGGTACTGGACTCACTCCTGGGTACTGGACTGTTACTCCTGGGTACTGGACTGTTACTTCTGGGGTACTGGACTGGTACTTCTGGGTACTGGACTCACTTCTGGGTACTGGACTGGTACTTCTGGGATAGTGGACTGTAGTGGAGACCAGAGGTCCTGAGGAAAATCAAATGAGTGGCAGAGGCAAAGAAGGCCAGTATAGCAGGGGACAGAAGAAACTTTCTCCTCCAGAACAAAGTGTGGTAGTTCTTCTGAACTCTGGTGATGTCATAGTGAACCCTGATGATGTCAGCATGAACCCCGGTGATGCCAGAGTGAACCACTGGTGATGTCATAGTGAACCCCGGTGATGCCAGAGTGAACCACTGGTGATGTCATAGTGAACCCCGGTGATGCCAGCATGAACCACTGGTGATGTCATAGTGAACCCCGGTGATGCCAGCATGAACCACTGGTGATGTCATAGTGAACCCCGGTGATGCCAGGAGCTTCTTCACGTCCAGTCGTACTGTTGAAGAAGAACATGGCGCTTGTGGGAGGCTGGCTGGCTTTAGATGTAGTCGTCCTCCACCGGCTCTCCAGGCGTGTCACAGTGATGGAGGAAGAGCACCACCACCCTCTGGAACACTCCTCTCCTGCTCTGCCGGCGCTCCGAGATCTCCTCCCCAATGGTCTCCATGCAAATGTCTGCAGACAGCTGTCCTTTACGTCGCGGGGCGTAGATGGTGGCTGAAACACAGGAGAGACCAAACACTTCAGACAGGCTGGCTGTCACGGGGTGTGTGTGTGTGTGTGTGTGTGTGTGTGTGTGTGTGTGTGTGTGTGTGTGTGTGTGTGTGTGTGTGTGTGACAAGCATGAGGTGGTCATAGAGCTCAGCTACACTACATTCATGTCAAGATTACAATGTGGAGTGTGGAGACTTTTCTTGTGCCTCACTTGTTGCTCCTCTGCTCTTGTCGTGACTATAAGCCAGGATCTGCTCTGGGCCTGGTTCAGCAAGGAGGGCAACTTTAAACACTAACTTAAAAAAGAAACTTAAAGTGGGTGCTTTGATTTGAGTCAAGACACTAAAGTGGAGTAGTCACATGACCTGCTGCTTCAGGCTGAGAGAACACAGTGAGGTGGAGCAGTCACATGACTCACTGCTTTCATCGTCCTCGAAGTCGTAGCGGGCGTAGCTGTTTGGGTCAGCGGCTCTCAGAGTCCTCAGCCAGGGGAAATCTGTCATCATGCTGTAGGGAGCTCCATCCACCACTCCTGCATGACAAGACAAGACAAGACAGGGTTGTTGAAGGACAACAACAGGTGACAACAGGTACAAACAGGTGACAACAGGTACAAACGGGTGACAACAGGTACAAACAGTGACAAGAGGTACAAACAGGTGACAACAGGTACAAACAGGTGACAACAGGTACAAACGGGTGACAACAGGTACAAACAGTGACAAGAGGTACAAACGGGTGACAACAGGTACAAACAGGTGACAACAGGTACAAACAGTGACAAGAGGTACAAACAGGTGACAACAGGTACAAACAGGTGACAACAGGTACAAACGGGTGACAACAGGTGCAAACAGTGACAAGAGGTACAAACGGGTGACAACAGGTACAAACGGGTGACAACAGGTACAAACAGGTGACAACAGGTACAAACGGGTGACAACAGGTACAAACATGTGACAACAGGTACAAACGGGTGACAACAGGTACAAACAGTGACAAGAGGTACAAACGGGTGACAACAGGTACAAACGGGTGACAACAGGTACAAACAGGTGACAACAGGTACAAACAGTGACAAGAGGTACAAACAGGTGACAACAGGTACAAACGGGTGACAAGAGGTACAAACAGGTGACAACAGGTACAAACGGGTGACAACAGGTACAAACATGTGACAACAGGTATAAACGGGTGACAACAGGTATAAACGGGTGACAACAGGTACAAACAGGTGACAACAGGTACAAACGGGTGACAACAGGTACAAACGGGTGACAACAGGTATAAACAGGTGACAGCAGGTATAAACAGGTGACAGCAGGTATAAACAGGTGACAGCAGGTACAAACGGGTGACAACAGGTACAAACAGGTGACAACAGGTGACAACAGGTACAAACGGGTGACAACAGGTACAAACAGGTGACAACAGGTACAAACAGGTGACAACAGGTGACAACAGGTGACAACAGGTACAAACAGGTGACAACAGGTACAAACGGGTGACAAGAGGTACAAACGGGTGACAACAGGTACAAACGGGTGACAACAGGTACAAACAGTGACAAGAGGTACAAACGGGTGACAACAGGTACAAACGGGTGACAACAGGTACAAACAGGTGACAACAGGTACAAACGGGTGACAACAGGTACAAACAGGTGACAACAGGTGACAACAGGTACAAACAGGTGACAACAGGTACAAACGGGTGACAACAGGTACAAACAGGTGACAACAGGTACAAACAGGTGACAAGAGGTGACAACAGGTACAAACGGGTGACAACAGGTACAAACAGGTGACAACAGGTGACAACAGGTACAAACAGGTGACAAGAGGTGACAACAGGTACAAACGGGTGACAGCCAGCAGTTTGAATCAATATGAATTTAGCTAGTGATGAAAGAAGAGTTGCTTAGAGTCTGGTTGTTTGTGTGTGTGTGTGTAAAGGTGAACATGGTGTGTGTGTGTGTGTGTGTGTAAATGTGAACATGGTGTGTGTGTGTGTGTGTGTGTGTGTGTGTGTATGTGTGTGTGTGTGTGTGTGTGTGTGTATGTGTGTATGTGTGTGTGGAGGTGAACATGGTGTGTGTGTGTGTGTGTGTAGAGGTGAGCACGGCGTGTGTGTAGAGGTGAGCGCGGCGTGTGTGTAGAGGTGAACATGTTGGACCTGGAGAATAGAAATGTGCTTCTCCAGTTCAAACAATGTGATGAATGGAGGTGGATGGAGGTGATTGTAGGTGATTGTAGGTGGATGGAGGTGATTGTAGGAGATTGGAGGTGGATGGAGGTGATTGGAGGTGATTGTAGGTGAATGGAGGTGATTGTAGGAGATTGGAGGTGGATGGAGGTGATTGTAGGAGATTGGAGGTGGATGGAGGTGATTGGAGGTGATTGGAGGTGAATGGAGGTGATTGTAGGAGATTGTAGGTGGATGGAGGTGATTGGAGGTGATTGGAGGTGGATGGAGGTGATTGGAGGTGATTGTAGGTGAATGGAGGTGATTGTAGGAGATTGGAGGTGGATGGAGGTGATTGTAGATGGATGGAGGTGATTGTAGGTGGATGGAGGTGATTGTAGGTGATTGTAGGTGGATGGAGGTGAATGGAGGTGATTGTAGGTGAATGGAGGTGAATGGAGGTGATTGTAGGTGAATGGAGGTGAATGGAGGTGATTGGAGGTGATTGGAGGTGGAGTGTGACGGTGATGCCAGGTTACCCTCCAGGGTGTAGATGTCTCTCCCCCAGGGATATGTGGGAAACTTCCGTACATCCTCCTCGGTCCGGGTGGCCTCAGGGAAGAACTCATACTTGATCAGTTCTCTAGGAGGAAGTGGGAAACAGTTTCTGCATGAAGAGCTTTTCAAGCCAACGGGTGGAGAAAAGGGTGGAGTCTGTCCACATTCCAGTAGTTGTTGAATGTATGCGCTCAATGAAAGAGAAGATAAAAAGGTGGAGGAGGGACTCACTGGCTGATGTTGGCGATGGTGTCCATCCAGCTGCGGATGCGCACCTTGTTGCGGATGTTTGGAGGGTTGCTGAACTCGTGAACGATGGCGATGTGGTATGGGTACGGTCCCTGGAAGAGCTGGCGTTCCAACGCCACCGAGTCAATCTGCAGCAAAGACACCAGTGTTTCAGAGAGAGAGGGAGGAGGGAGGGAGGAAGAGAGGAGGAGGGGCAGAGAGGGAGGGATAGAGGAGGAGGGAGAGAGAGGGGAAGGATGGAGGGAGGAGAGAGAGAGGGGGAAAGTAGAGAGAGCAGGAGGTAGGGAAGGAGGAGAGAGAGGAGGAAGGAGAGAGCGAGAAGGAAGGTAGGAGGGAGGAGGGAGAGAGGGAAGTAGAGAGGGAGAGAAGAAGAGAGAGGGAGGGAAGTAGTGATGGTCTACAGGTTCAGGCTGCAGTAACAGTCACTAACTGACAGAGTGATAGTGTGACAGAATGAGTGACAGAATGATAGCGAGAGAGATAGAGTGACAGTGGTAGAGTGAGAGTGACAGAGTGAGAGTGATAGAGTGAGAATGATTGTGAGTGACAGAGTGACAGTGATAGAGTGACAGTGATAGAGTGACAGGTTTGGCCTGGGAGCAGCCCGGAGTTGTAACCCCAGAAGAGCTGGAGGAAGTGGGGGAGACGGGGAGACGGGGAGCCTGGACGTCTCTGCTCTCTAGACTGCAACTATGAACTCTCACGGACTGAGCGGGAAAGAAAATGGATGGATGAGTTATTATTTGTATTTAATTGTGTTATTAATATTGTAATTATAAATTATTATTATTATTATTATAATTATTATCATCATCATCATCATCATCATCATCATATAATAGCATTATTATTATTGTGTGATTCCTGCTGTTCCCTGTGGCACCAATGGGGTAAAGCTGTAAAACAAAACCAGACAGCTGTGTCACAGACAGATTTCAGGGAGTTGTCTGATTGTGAGGACACCAGGTGTTCATGTCCGGGTTGCTGCTGACTGACAGGGTTTGGTTAGGCTCCACCGACTGGACCTACCTGGTGCATGGGGCGCATGTAGATGATCCGGTTTCTCTCTGGAGGCATCCTCAGGATCTGATCCAGGACCTGCTCCATGTCCAGCTTTTTACACTGAGCGTAGTCGAACCTGTTGACGATGGGGGCGCTCTCCACCCGCAGCTGCTTCAGCACCCGACATCTGGTGGCTTCACAACGCAGCAGAGCACACTGTGACTGACGCTGAGTGACTGACGCTGTGTGACTGACGCTGTGTGACTGGCTCTGTGTGACTGACGCTGTGTGACTGACGCTGAGTGACTGACGCTGTGTGACTGACGCTGTGTGACTGACGCTGTGTGACTGGCTCTGTGTGACTGACGCTGAGTGACTGACGCTGAGTGACTGACGCTGTGTGACTGACGCTGTGTGACTGACGCTGTGTGACTGGCTCTGTGTGACTGACGCTGTGTGACTGACTGTGTGACTGACGCTGAGTGACTGACGCTGAGTGACGGACGCTGTGTGACGGACGCTGTGTGACTGACGCTGAGTGACTGACGCTGTGTGACTGACTCTGTGTGACTGACGCTGTGTGACTGACGCTGTGTGACTGACGCTGTGTGAAGGACGCAGTGTGACGGACGCAGTGTGACGGACGCTGTGTGACGGACGCTGTGTGACTGACGCTGTGTGACGGACGCTGTGTGACGGACGCTGTGTGACTGACGCTGAGTGACTGACGCTGTGTGACTGACGCTGTGTGACTGACGCTGTGTGACTGACGCTGTGTGACGGAAGCTGTGTGAAGGACTCAGTGTGACGGACGCAGTGTGACGGACGCTGTGTGACTGACGCTGTGTGACGGACGCTGTGTGACGGACGCTGTGTGACTGACGCTGTGTGACGGACGCTGTGTGACGGACGCTGTGTGACGGACGCTGTGTGACTGACGCTGTGTGACGGACGCTGTGTGACTGACGCTGAGTGACTGACGCTGTGTGACTGACGCTGTGTGACTGACGCTGTGTGACGGAAGCTGTGTGAAGGACTCAGTGTGACGGACGCAGTGTGACGGACGCTGTGTGACTGACGCTGTGTGACTGACGCTGTGTGACGGACGCTGTGTGACGGACGCTGTGTGACTGACGCTGTGTGACGGACGCTGTGTGACGGACGCTGTGTGACGGACGCTGTGTGACTGACGCTGTGTGACGGACGCTGTGTGACTGACGCTGAGTGACTGACGCTGTGTGACTGACGCTGTGTGACTGACGCTGTGTGACGGAAGCTGTGTGAAGGACTCAGTGTGACGGACGCAGTGTGACGGACGCTGTGTGACTGACGCTGTGTGACTGACGCTGTGTGACGGACGCTGTGTGACTGACGCTGTGTGACTGACGCTGTGTGACTGACGCTGTGTGACGGAAGCTGTGTGAAGGACTCAGTGTGACGGACGCAGTGTGACGGACGCTGTGTGACTGACGCTGAGTGACTGACGCTGTGTGACTGACGCTGTGTGACTGACGCTGTGTGACGGAAGCTGTGTGAAGGACTCAGTGTGACGGACGCAGTGTGACGGACGCTGTGTGACTGACGCTGTGTGACGGACGCTGTGTGACTGACGCTGTGTGACGGACGCTGTGTGACGGACGCTGTGTGACTGACGCTGTGTGACGGACGCAGTGTGACGGACGCTGTGTGACTGACGCTGTGTGACGGACGCTGTGTGACTGACGCTGTGTGACGGACGCTGTGTGACGGACGCTGTGTGACTGACGCTGTGTGATGGATGCTGTGTGACTGACACTTTGAGACCGACACTGTGTGATGGACACCGAGACTGACGCTGTGCGATTGACACTGTGCGATGGACGCTGTGCGACTGGCACTGCGATCGACAGTGTATGGTCTCAAAGTGAGATGGACACTTTGAGACCGACAATGCGACTGACGGTGTGCAACTGACACTTTGAGACTGACACGGTGTGACTGACACTTTGAGATGGACGCTTTGAGACTGACACTGTGTGACTGACTCTTTGAGACTGACGCTTTGAGATGGACGCTTTGAGACTGACGCGTTGAGACGGACGCATTGAGACTGACGCTTTGAGACTGACGGGTTGAGACTGACGCTTTGAGACTGACGCTTTGAGATGGACGCTTTGAGACTGACGCTTTGAGACTGACGCTTTGAGACGGACGCATTGAGACGGACGCATTGAGACTGACGCTTTGAGACGGACGCATTGAGACTGACGCTTTGAGACTGACGCTTCGAGACGGACGCTTTGAGACTGACGCATTGAGACTGACGCTTTGAGACGGACGCATTGAGACTGACGCTTTGAGACTGACGCTTCGAGACGGACGCTTTGAGACTGACGCTTTGAGACGGACGCATTGAGACTGACGCTTTGAGACGGACGCTTTGAGACTGACACTGTGTGACTGAAGCTTTGAGACTGACACCGAGACTGACGCATTGAGATGGACACTTTGAGACCAACAATGCGACTGACGGTGTGCAACCGACGCTATGCGATGGTCGCTGTGCGACTGGCACTGCGATCGACAGTGTATGGACTGACACTGATGTAACTGACGCCGTGTGACCGATGCTACCATTGATGCTGCCACTGACACATTGAGATTGACACTGTGACTCCCTGTCAACTGGAACATATACTAAATATCTGCCGGAGAAATTCCCATTGACCTTCAGTAGGAGTCAGACACCGTCATGGCTCGTATGAGTTGACAGAAGAAATAGCCACGACCATCGATATAAAACATTTAGTAAGTATCATTGTAGACCTAAAAACAGCTTCAATACAATATATTAGTGCTGAACAAGTAACTAAATCAAGAAATACAAGTGCAGGGAGTGTGAGAGCCTTTGTGTTACCGTGGATGAACATCATCTTGGGGCAGTCTTTCAGGACCAGGTCAGTGATACCACAGTTGGTCAGAGTGATTCCCACCAAGTTTTTACTCTTCAGAGACAAAACCTGAACAAGAACAATTATTTTAAAGTTTAAATACAACGTCTCTGATGAAGGCAAATCAGAAATCCATCAGATGTCCCCTCCACCTTCGGAAAGACTAAGATGTAATTGGGAAAGCAGCTGCAGATCTTCAGCACTGGTCTGGAGGTGATTTAATCTGTGCTGAGGGTAATATTCACTGCCACAGATCTTCTGATCCTTTCAGTCAGGTGAGCCATCATTACACAAAAACACAGAGCAGGACCATGAAAACCCAGTGTGGTGGAACCCTGCTTTGTTGCTTTGCTCAGCCATTTAGCAAATCACAGACCATCACCAGCGAGGACAATGAAAACAATTCACCGGAATGATCCATGAGGATAGACAACATCTAAAACAACCTATGAAGCAGCTGATCTTAGGAGAACAGAGAGGAACCATTGAGGATCTAGCTGCTGATGGTAGGAGAACAGTGAGGACATGTATGGCTGCTGATAGACCATACGAGGATCACTCTGCTCACTATGCAGTCATGTTGCTTGTTAGTAAGTGGGTTTGTGAAGTGTTGAAGGTAGGGTACTACCTGTATGTGGTCGTCCTCAGTCACTGGATCTGAGGTGCTGGTTGACTTGTCAGACATGCGTTTCCTCCTGACGGCGACACGCGGCCGTGCTGGTGGAAGATCTGGGGAGCAGAAGCTGCAGTTAGTGGTGGACTTTCTGCTGAAAGGCTCCATGCCCGGTTCCTCTCACCTGTCTCAGGTAGTAAGGATGCAGAGGACGTGCGGGTGCAGGACCGGGTCAGTGGTCGTCTTGGAACAAAGGCCTCAGAGGGTCCCTCCCCCTGCTGGCCGATGCAGGGGGCTTCGGAGGGCCTGTCCTGTGCGGCGTGCGGCGGTCTCCTCACAGTCTGGGGGTCTATATTGCCCACCACAGCAGGACCACAGTACGGCCTCAGACCGGCCTCCCGTGTCAAGTTGGCCCTATGAGGGGCACCGACAACTTCCCCCTCACCCCCACCCACATGGGCCACCCGGCTCAGGGGTCTGACGCTGGTCCCGTCGGCCCGGTCCACGGTCTCGGTAGCCATGTCTTTACTGATGCTCCTCCTGCCACACTCGCTGGCTGCCTTCATGTCTGCTTTGATCTGCTCGCTGGTCACCTGACAGCTCTTCTCACAGCTCCGCCCACAACCTGAAACCGGAACCGACAGAGACGTGGCTTTACCCCGCCGCAGAGGGGTCTTCCCTTTCCCTGGAAACACACATCAGACATCACCAGCTCGCACAGGAACCACCACATCCACCTGGATTCTACTTCACTGCTAACATTCTATACTAAGTGAAGAGAATTCAATTGTTTCCACAAGATTGTTACTACTGCTTGTTTGTTGGACTGGATCATTGAATATCTGGACAATCCATTCTAATCAGTTACTGAGGGTCACTTCAGTCGTACAAACCAAATCATATACACATTTATTTGTACAACTTTCTTTGATTCCAAATACTGTGTAATAATGCAAAGAGCAGATGCAGCTCTTTTCCTTCATTCTTAAGCTATTGGAGCTTTTAATTCTGCTTCCAAACAAACTGGTTCACCCTCGCCCTCAAACAAACTGGTTCACCCTCGCCCTCAAACAAACTGGTTCACCCTCGCCCTCAAACAAACTGGTTCACCCTCGCCCTCAAACAAACTGGTTCACCCTCGCCCTCAAACAAACTGGTTCACCCTCGCCCTCAAACAAAATGGTTCAACCTAACCCTCAAACAAACTGGTTCACCCTAACCCTCAAACAAACTGGTTCACCCTCGCCCTCAAACAAACTGGTTCACCCTCGCCCTCAAACAAACTGGTTCACCTTAACCCTCAAAGAAACTGGTTCACCCTAAACCCCAAACAAACTGGTTCATCCTAACCCTCAAACAAACTGGTTCACCCCAACCCTAACCCTCAAACAAACTGGTTCACCCTAACCATCAAACAAACTGGTTCACCCTAACCATCAAACAAACTGGTTCATACTAACCCTCAAACAAACTGGTTCACCCTAACCCTCAAACAAACTGGTTCATCCTAACCCTCAAACAAACTGGTTCATCCTAACCCTCAAACAAACTGGTTCACCCTAACCCTCAAACAAACTGGTTCATCCTAACCCTCAAACAAACTGGTTCATCCTAACCCTCAAACAAACTGGTTCACCCTAAACGCCAAACAAACTGGTTCATCCTAACCCTCAAACAAACTGGTTCATCCTAACCCTCAAACAAACTGGTTCACCCAAACCTTAACCATCAAACAAAGTGGTTCACCCTCGCCCTCAAACAAACTGGTTCACCCAAACCATCAAACAAACTGGTTCACCCTAACCATCAAACAAACTGGTTCACCTTAACCATCAAACAAACTGGTTCACCTTAACCCTCAAACAAACTAGTTCACCCTCACCATCAAAAAAACTGGTTCACCCTAACCATCAAACAAACTGGTTCACCCTCACCATCAAACAAACTGGTTCACCCTTGCCCTCAAACAAACTGGTTCACCCTAACCATCAAACAAACTGGTTCACCCCAACCCTAACCCTCAAACAAACTGGTTCACCCCAACCCTAACCCTCAAACAAACTGGTTCACCCTAACCATCAAACAAACTGGTTCACCCTAACCATCAAACAAACTGGTTCACCCTAACCCTCAAACAAACTGGTTCACCCTCACCATCAAACAAACTGGTTCACCCTAACCCTCAAACAAACTGGTTCACCCTCACCATCAAACAAACTGGTTCACCCTAACCATCAAACAAACTGGTTCACCCCAACCCTAACCCTCAAACAAACTGGTTCACCCCAACCCTAACCCTCAAACAAACTGGTTCACCCTAACCATCAAACAAACTGGTTCACCTTAACCATCAAACAAACTGGTTCACCTTAACCCTCAAACAAACTGGTTCACCCTCACCATCAAAAAAACTGGTTCACCCTAACCATCAAACAAACTGGTTCACCCTCACCATCAAAAAAAATGGTTCACCCTAACCCTCAAACAAACTGGTTCAACTAAACCATCAAACAAACTGGTTCACCCAAACCCTCAAACAAACTGGTTCACCCGAACTTTAACCCTCAAAGAAACTGGTTCACCCTAAACCCCAAACAAACTGGTTCACCCCAACCATCAAACAAACGGGTTCACCCGAACTTTAACCCTCAAACAAACTGGTTCACCCGAACTTTAACCCTCAAAGAAACTGGTTCACCCTAAACCCCAAACAAACTGGTTCACCCGAACCATCAAACAAACTGGTTCACCTCAACCCTCAAAGAAACTGGTTCACCCTAAACCCCAAACAAACTGGTTCACCCTAACCCTCAAACAAACTGGTTCACCCTAACCATCAAACAAACTGGTTCACCCTTGCCCTCAAACAAACTGGTTCACCCTAACCATCAAACAAACTGGTTCACCCCAACCCTAACCCTCAAACAAACTGGTTCATCCTAACCATCAAACAAACTGGTTCACCTTAACCATCAAACAAACTGGTTCACCCTTGCCCTCAAACAAACTGGTTCACCCTAACCATCAAACAAACTGGTTCACCCCAACCCTAACCCTCAAACAAACTGGTTCACCCCAACCCTAACCCTCAAACAAACTGGTTCACCCTAACCATCAAACAAACTGGTTCACCCTAACCATCAAACAAACTGGTTCACCCTAACCCTCAAACAAACTGGTTCACCCTCACCATCAAACAAACTGGTTCACCCTAACCCTCAAACAAACTGGTTCACCCTCACCATCAAACAAACTGGTTCACCCTAACCATCAAACAAACTGGTTCACCCCAACCCTAACCCTCAAACAAACTGGTTCACCCAAACCATCAAACAAACTGGTTCACCCTAACCCTCAAACAAACTGGTTCACCCCAACCCTAACCCTCAAACAAACTGGTTCACCCTAACAATCAAACAAACTGGTTTACCCTAACCCTCAAACAAACTGGTTCACCCAAACCATCAAACAAACTGGTTCACCCCAACCATCAAACAAACTGGTTCACCCCAACCTTGACCCTCAAAGAAACTGGTTCACCCAAAACCCCAAACAAACTGGTTCATCCTAACCCTCAAACAAACTGGTTCACCCTAACCCTCAAACAAACTGGTTCATCCCAACCCTAACCCTCAAACAAACTGGTTCACCCAAACCCTCAAACAAACTGGTTCAACTTAACAATCAAACAAACCGGTTCACCCTAACCCTCAAACAAACTGGTTCACCCTAACCCTCAAACAAACTGGTTCACCCTAACCATCAAACAAACTGGTTCACCCTAACCCTCAAACAAATTGGTTCACCCTAACCATAAAACAAACTGGTTCACCTTAACCCTCAAACAAACTGGTTCACCCCAACCATCAAACAAACTGGTTCATCCCAACCTTAACCCTCAAAGAAACTGGTTCACCCTAAACCCCAAACAAACTGGTTCACCCCAACCTTAACCCTCAAAGAAACTGGTTCACCCCAACCATCAAACAAACTGGTTCATCCCAACCTTAACCCTCAAAGAAACTGGTTCATACTAACCCTCAAACAAACTGGTTCACCCTAAACCCCAAACAAACTGGTTCATCCTAACCCTCAAACAAACTGGTTCATCCTAACCCTCAAACAAACTGGTTCACCCAAACCATCAAACAAACTGGTTCACCCTAACCATCAAACAAACTGGTTCACCTTAACCATCAAACAAACTGGTTCACCTTAACCCTCAAACAAACTGGTTCACCCTCACCATCAAAAAAACTGGTTCACCCTAACCCTCAAACAAACTGGTTCAACTAAACCATCAAACAAACTGGTTCACCCAAACCCTCAAACAAACTGGTTCACCCGAACTTTAACCCTCAAAGAAACTGGTTCACCCTAAACCCCAAACAAACTGGTTCACCCCAACCATCAAACAAACGGGTTCACCCGAACTTTAACCCTCAAACAAACTGGTTCACCCGAACTTTAACCCTCAAAGAAACTGGTTCACCCTAAACCCCAAACAAACTGGTTCACCCCAACCATCAAACAAACTGGTTCACCTTAACCCTCAAAGAAACTGGTTCACCCTAAACCCCAAACAAACTGGTTCACCCTAACCCTCAAACAAACTGGTTCACCCTAACCATCAAACAAACTGGTTCACCCTTGCCCTCAAACAAACTGGTTCACCCTAACCATCAAACAAACTGGTTCACCCCAACCCTAACCCTCAAACAAACTGGTTCATCCTAACCATCAAACAAACTGGTTCACCTTAACCATCAAACAAACTGGTTCACCCTTGCCCTCAAACAAACTGGTTCACCCTAACCATCAAACAAACTGGTTCACCCCAACCCTAACCCTCAAACAAACTGGTTCACCCCAACCCTAACCCTCAAACAAACTGGTTCACCCTAACCATCAAACAAACTGGTTCACCCTAACCATCAAACAAACTGGTTCACCCTAACCCTCAAACAAACTGGTTCACCCTCACCATCAAACAAACTGGTTCACCCTAACCCTCAAACAAACTGGTTCACCCTCACCATCAAACAAACTGGTTCACCCTAACCATCAAACAAACTGGTTCACCCCAACCCTAAACCACAAACAAACTGGTTCACCCAAACCATCAAACAAACTGGTTCACCCTAACCCTCAAACAAACTGGTTCACCCCAACCCTAACCCTCAAACAAACTGGTTCACCCTAACAATCAAACAAACTGGTTTACCCTAACCCTCAAACAAACTGGTTCACCCAAACCATCAAACAAACTGGTTCACCCCAACCATCAAACAAACTGGTTCACCCCAACCTTGACCCTCAAAGAAACTGGTTCACCCAAAACCCCAAACAAACTGGTTCATCCTAACCCTCAAACAAACTGGTTCACCCTAACCCTCAAACAAACTTGTTCATCCCAACCCTAACCCTCAAACAAACTGGTTCATCCCAACCCTAACCCTCAAACAAACTGGTTCACCCAAACCCTCAAACAAACTGGTTCAACTTAACAATCAAACAAACCGGTTCACCCTAACCCTCAAACAAACTGGTTCACCCTAACCCTCAAACAAACTGGTTCACCCTAACCATCAAACAAACTGGTTCACCCTAACCCTCAAACAAATTGGTTCACCCTAACCATAAAACAAACTGGTTCACCCTAACCATCAAACAAACTGGTTCACCCTCACCCTCAAACAAATTGGTTCACCCTAACCATAAAACAAACTGGTTCAACCTAACCCTCAAACAAACTGGTTCACCCTAAACCCCAAACAAACTGGTTCACCCCAACCTTAACCCTCAAAGAAACTGGTTCACCCTAAACCCCAAACAAACTGGTTCACCCCAACCTTAACCCTCAAAGAAACTGGTTCACCCTAACCCTCAAATAAACTGGTTCACCCTAACCTTAACCATCAAACAAACTGGTTCACCCTAACCCTCAAACAAACTGGTTTACCCTCGCCCTCAAACAAACTGATTCACCCTAACAATCAAACAAACTGGTTTACCCTCGCCCTCAAACAAACTGGTTCACCCTAACCCTCAAACAAACTGGTTCAACTTAACCATCAAACAAACTGGTTCACCCGAACTTTAACCATCAAACAAACTGGTTCACCCTAACCCTCAAACAAACTGGTTCACCCTAACCCTCAAACAAACTGGTTCATCCTAACCCTCAAACAAACTGGTTCACCCTAACCCTCAAACAAACTGGTTCACCCAAACCCTCAAAAAAACTGGTTCACCCTAACCTTAACCATCAAACAAACTGGTTCACCCTAACCACCAAACAAACTGGTTCATCCTAACCCTCAAACAAACTGGTTCACCCTAACCCTCAAACAAACAGGTTCACCCTAAACCCCAAACAAACTGGTTCATCCTAACCCTTAAACAAACTGGTTCACCCTAACCCTCAAACAAACAGGTTCACCCTAAACCCCAAACAAACTGGTTCATCCTAACCCTCAAACAAACTGGTTCATCCCAACCTTAACCCTCAAACAAACTGGTTCACCCTAACCCTCAAACAAACTGGTTCACCCTAACCCTCAAACAAACTGGTTCACCCTAACCCTCAAAAAAACTGGTTCACCCTAACCTTAACCATCAAACAAACTGGTTCACCCTAACCACCAAACAAACTGGTTCATCCTAACCCTCAAACAAACTGGTTCACCCTAACCCTCAAACAAACTGGTTCACCCTAACCCTCAAACAAACTGGTTCATCCTAACCCTCAAACAAACTGGTTCACCCTAACCCTCAAACAAACAGGTTCACCCTAAACCCCAAACAAACTGGTTCAACCTAACCCTCAAACAAACTGGTTCATCCCAACCTTAACCATCAAACAAACTGGTTCAGCCTAACCCTCAAACAAACTGGTTCAACTTAACCATCAAACAAACCGGTTCACCCTAACCCTCAAACAAACTGGTTCACCCTAACCCTCAAACAAACCGGTTCACCTTAACCCTCAAAGAAACTGGTTCACCATGAACCCCAAACAAACTGGTTCATCCTAACCCTCAAACAAACTGGTTCAACCCCAACCCTAACTCTCAAACAAACTGGTTCACCCTAACCATCAAACAAACTGGTTCACCCTAACCCTCAAACAAACTGGTTCAACTTAACCCTCAAAGAAACTGGTTCACCCTAAACCCCAAACAAACTGGTTCATCCTAACCCTCGAACAAACTGGTTCACCCTAACAATCAAACAAACTGGTTCACCCTAACCCTCAAACAAACTGGTTCAACTTAACCATCAAACAAACTGGTTCACCCGAACTTTAACCATCAAACAAACTGGTTCACCCTAACCCTCAAACAAACTGGTTCACCCTAACCCTCAAACAAACTGGTTCAACTTAACCCTCAAACAAACTGGTTCACCCGAACTTTAACCATCAAACAAACTGGTTCACCCTAACCCTCAAACAAACTGGTTCATCCTAACCCTCAAACAAACTGGTTCACCCTAACCCTCAAACAAACTGGTTCACCCTAACCCTCAAACAAACTGGTTCACCCTAACCCTCAAACAAACTGGTTCACCCTCGCCCTCAAACAAACTGGTTCACCCTCGCCCTCAAACAAACTGGTTCACCCTCGCCCTCAAACAAACTGGTTCACCCTCGCCCTCAAACAAACTGGTTCACCCTCGCCCTCAAACAAACTGGTTCACCCTCGCCCTCAAACAAACTGGTTCACCCTCGCCCTCAAACAAACTGGTTCACCCTCGCCCTCAAACAAACTGGTTCACCCTCGCCCTCAAACAAAATGGTTCACCCTAACCCTCAAACAAACTGGTTCACCCTAAACCTCAAACAAACTGGTTCACCCTCGCCCTCAAACAAACTGGTTCACCCTCGCCCTCAAACAAACTGGTTCACCTTAACCCTCAAAGAAACTGGTTCACCCTAAACCCTCAAACAAACTAGTTCACCCTAACCCTCAAACAAACTGGTTCACCCCAACCCTAACCCTCAAACAAACTGGTTCACCTTAACCCTCAAAGAAACTGGTTCACCCTAACCATCAAACAAACTGGTTCACCCTAACCATCAAACAAACTGGTTCATACTAACCCTCAAACAAACTGGTTCACCCTAAACCCCAAACAAACTGGTTCATCCTAACCCTCAAACAAACTGGTTCATCCTAACCCTCAAACAAACTGGTTCACCCAAACCTTAACCATCAAACAAAGTGGTTCACCTTAACCCTCAAACAAACTGGTTCACCCTCACCATCAAAAAAACTGGTTCACCCTAACCATCAAACAAACTGGTTCACCCTCACCATCAAAAAAAATGGTTCACCCTAACCCTCAAACAAACTGGTTCAACTAAACCATCAAACAAACTGGTTCACCCAAACCCTCAAACAAACTGGTTCACCCGAACTTTAACCCTCAAAGAAACTGGTTCACCCTAAACCCCAAACAAACTGGTTCACCCCAACCATCAAACAAACGGGTTCACCCTAACCATCAAACAAACTGGTTCACCCGAACTTTAACCCTCAAACAAACTGGTTCACCCTAACCCTCAAACAAACTGGTTCACCCTAACCATCAAACAAACTGGTTCACCCTTGCCCTCAAACAAACTGGTTCACCCTAACCATCAAACAAACTGGTTCACCCCAACCCTAACCCTCAAACAAACTGGTTCATCCTAGCCATCAAACAAACTGGTTCACCTTAACCATCAAACAAACTGGTTCACCCTTGCCCTCAAACAAACTGGTTCACCCTAACCATCAAACAAACTGGTTCACCCCAACCCTAACCCTCAAACAAACTGGTTCACCCCAACCCTAACCCTCAAACAAACTGGTTCACCCTCACCATCAAACAAACTGGTTCACCCTAACCATCAAACAAACTGGTTCACCCTAACCATCAAACAAACTGGTTCACCCCAACCCTAACCCTCAAACAAACTGGTTCACCCAAACCATAAAACAAACTGGTTCACCCTAACCCTCAAACAAACTGGTTCATCCTAACCCTCAAACAAACTGGTTCACCCCAACCCTAACCCTCAAACAAACTGGTTCACCCTAACAATCAAACAAACTGGTTTACCCTAACCCTCAAACAAACTGGTTCACCCAAACCATCAAACAAACTGGTTCACCCCAACCATCAAACAAACTGGTTCACCCCAACTTTGACCCTCAAAGAAACTGGTTCACCCAAAACCCCAAACAAACTGGTTCATCCTAACCCTCAAACAAACTGGTTCACCCTAACCCTCAAACAAACTGGTTCATCCCAACCCTAACCCTCAAACAAACTGGTTCATCCCAACCCTAACCCTCAAACAAACTGGTTCACCCAAACCCTCAAACAAACTGGTTCAACTTAACAATATAACAAACTGGTTCACCCTAACCCTCAAACAAACTGGTTCACCCTAACCCTCAAACAAACTGGTTCACCCTAACCATCAAACAAACTGGTTCACCCTAACCCTCAAACAAATTGGTTCACCCTAACCATAAAACAAACTGGTTCACCCTAACCATAAAACAAACTGGTTCACCCTAACCCTCAAACAAACTGGTTCACCCCAACCATCAAACAAACTGGTTCATCCCAACCTTAACCCTCAAAGAAACTGGTTCACCCTAAACCCCAAACAAACTGGTTCACCCCAACCTTAACCCTCAAAGAAACTGGTTCACCCTAAACCCCAAACAAACTGGTTCACCCCAACCTTAACCCTCAAAGAAACTGGTTCACCCTAACCCTCAAACAAACTGGTTCACCCCAACCTTAACCCTCAAACAAACTGGTTCACCCTAACCCTCAAATAAACTGGTTCACCCTAACCTTAACCATCAAACAAACTGGTTCACCCAAACCCTCAAACAAACTGATTCACCCTAACAATCAAACAAACTGGTTCACCCTAACCCTCAAACAAACTGGTTCAACTTAACCATCAAACAAACTGGTTCACCCGAACTTTAACCATCAAACAAACTGGTTCACCCTAACCCTCAAACAAACTGGTTCACCCTAACCCTCAAACAAACTGGTTCATCCTAACCCTCAAACAAACTGGTTCACCCTAACCCTCAAACAAACTGGTTCACCCTAACCCTCAAACAAACTGGTTCACCCTAACCCTCAAAAAAACTGGTTCACCCTAACCTTAACCATCAAACAAACTGGTTCACCCTAACCACCAAACAAACTGGTTCATACAAACCCTCAAACAAACAGGTTCACCCTAAACCCCAAACAAACTGGTTCATCCTAACCCTCAAACAAACTGGTTCATCCCAACCTTAACCATCAAACAAACTGGTTCAGCCTAACCCTCAAACAAACTGGTTCAACTTAACCATCAAACAAACCGGTTCACCCTAACCCTCAAACAAACTGGTTCACCCTAACCCTCAAACAAACCGGTTCACCTTAACCCTCAAAGAAACTGGTTCACCCTAAACCCCAAACAAACTGGTTCATCCTAACCCTCGAACAAACTGGTTCACCCTAACAATCAAACAAACTGGTTCACCCTAACCCTCAAACAAACTGGTTCAACTTAACCATCAAACAAACTGGTTCACCCGAACTTTAACCATCAAACAAACTGGTTCACCCTAACCCTCAAACAAACTGGTTCACCCTAACCCTCAAACAAACTGGTTCAACTTAACCCTCAAACAAACTGGTTCACCCGAACTTTAACCATCAAACAAACTGGTTCACCCTAACCCTCAAACAAACTGGTTCATCCTAACCCTCAAACAAACTGGTTCACCCTAACCCTCAAACAAACTGGTTCACCCTAACCCTCAAACAAACTGGTTCACCCTAACCCTCAAACAAACTGGTTCACCCTAACCTTAACCATCAAACAAACTGGTTCAGCCTAACCCTCAAACAAACTGGTTCAACTTAACCATCAAACAAACCGGTTCACCCTAACCCTCAAACAAACTGGTTCACCCTAACCCTCAAACAAACTGGTTCACCCCAACCTTAACCCTCAAAGAAACTGGTTCACCATGAACCCCAAACAAACTGGTTCACCCTAACCATCAAACAAACTGGTTCACCCTAACCCTCAAACAAACTGGTTCAACTTAACCCTCAAAGAAACTGGTTCACCCTAAACCCCAAACAAACTGGTTCATCCTAACCCTCGAACAAACTGGTTCATACAAACCCTCAAACAAACTGGTTCACCCAAACCACCAAACAAACTGGTTCATACAAACCCTCAAACAAACTGGTTCACCCTAAACCCCAAACAAACTGGTTCATCCTAACCCTCAAACAAACTGGTTCATCCTAACCCTCAAACAAACTGGTTCACCCTAACCCTCAAACAAACTGGTTCATCCTAACCCTCAAACAAACTGGTTCACCCTAACCCTCAAACAAACTGGTTCACCCTAACCCTCAAACAAACTGGTTCACCCTCGCCCTCAAACAAACTGGTTCACCCTCGCCCTCAAACAAACTGGTTCACCCTCGCCCTCAAACAAACTGGTTCACCCTCGCCCTCAAACAAACTGGTTCACCCTCGCCCTCAAACAAACTGGTTCACCCTCGCCCTCAAACAAACTGGTTCACCCTCGCCCTCAAACAAACTGGTTCACCCTCGCCCTCAAACAAACTGGTTCACCCTCGCCCTCAAACAAACTGGTTCACCCTCGCCCTCAAACAAAATGGTTCACCCTAACCCTCAAACAAACTGGTTCACCCTAAACCTCAAACAAACTGGTTCACCCTCGCCCTCAAACAAACTGGTTCACCCTCGCCCTCAAACAAACTGGTTCACCTTAACCCTCAAAGAAACTGGTTCACCCTAAACCCCAAACAAACTGGTTCATCCTAACCCTCAAACAAACTAGTTCACCCTAACCCTCAAACAAACTGGTTCACCCCAACCCTAACCCTCAAACAAACTGGTTCACCCTAACCATCAAACAAACTGGTTCACCCTAACCATCAAACAAACTGGTTCATACTAACCCTCAAACAAACTGGTTCACCCTAAACCCCAAACAAACTGGTTCATCCTAACCCTCAAACAAACTGGTTCATCCTAACCCTCAAACAAACTGGTTCACCCAAACCTTAACCATCAAACAAAGTGGTTCACCCTCGCCCTCAAACAAACTGGTTCACCCTAAACCCCAAACAAACTGGTTCACCTTAACCATCAAACAAACTGGTTCACCTTAACCCTCAAACAAACTGGTTCACCCTCACCATCAAAAAAACTGGTTCACCCTAACCATCAAACAAACTGGTTCACCCTCACCATCAAAAAAAATGGTTCACCCTAACCCTCAAACAAACTGGTTCAACTAAACCATCAAACAAACTGGTTCACCCAAACCCTCAAACAAACTGGTTCACCCGAACTTTAACCCTCAAAGAAAGTGGTTCACCCTAAACCCCAAACAAACTGGTTCACCCCAACCATCAAACAAACTGGTT
Source organism: Blennius ocellaris (assembly GCF_963422515.1). Taxonomy (NCBI): domain Eukaryota; kingdom Metazoa; phylum Chordata; class Actinopteri; order Blenniiformes; family Blenniidae; genus Blennius; species Blennius ocellaris. Next base: position 29,882,295 of record NC_137658.1, read on the forward strand.
CACCCGAACTTTAACCCTCAAAGAAACTGGTTCACCCTAAACCCCAAACAAACTGGTTCACCCCAACCATCAAACAAACTGGTTCACCTTAACCCTCAAAGAAACTGGTTCACCCTAAACCCCAAACAAACTGGTTCACCCTAACCCTCAAACAAACTGGTTCACCCTAACCATCAAACAAACTGGTTCACCCTTGCCCTCAAACAAACTGGTTCACCCTAACCATCAAACAAACTGGTTCACCCCAACCCTAACCCTCAAACAAACTGGTTCATCCTAACCATCAAACAAACTGGTTCACCTTAAACATCAAACAAACTGGTTCACCCTTGCCCTCAAACAAACTGGTTCACCCTAACCATCAAACAAACTGGTTCACCCCAACCCTAACCCTCAAACAAACTGGTTCACCCCAACCCTAACCCTCAAACAAACTGGTTCACCCCAACCCTAACCCTCAAACAAACTGGTTCACCCTCACCATCAAACAAACTGGTTCACCCTAACCATCAAACAAACTGGTTCACCCTAACCATCAAACAAACTGGTTCACCCCAACCCTAACCCTCAAACAAACTGGTTCACCCAAACCATAAAACAAACTGGTTCACCCTAACCCTCAAACAAACTGGTTCATCCTAACCCTCAAACAAACTGGTTCACCCCAACCCTAACCCTCAAACAAACTGGTTCACCCTAACAATCAAACAAACTGGTTTACCCTAACCCTCAAACAAACTGGTTCACCCAAACCATCAAACAAACTGGTTCACCCCAACCATCAAACAAACTGGTTCACCCCAACTTTGACCCTCAAAGAAACTGGTTCACCCAAAACCCCAAACAAACTGGTTCATCCTAACCCTCAAACAAACTGGTTCACCCTAACCCTCAAACAAACTGGTTCATCCCAACCCTAACCCTCAAACAAACTGGTTCATCCCAACCCTAACCCTCAAACAAACTGGTTCACCCAAACCCTCAAACAAACTGGTTCAACTTAACAATATAACAAACTGGTTCACCCTAACCCTCAAACAAACTGGTTCACCCTAACCCTCAAACAAACTGGTTCACCCTAACCATCAAACAAACTGGTTCACCCTAACCCTCAAACAAATTGGTTCACCCTAACCATAAAACAAACTGGTTCACCCTAACCATAAAACAAACTGGTTCACCCTAACCCTCAAACAAACTGGTTCACCCCAACCATCAAACAAACTGGTTCATCCCAACCTTAACCCTCAAAGAAACTGGTTCACCCTAAACCCCAAACAAACTGGTTCACCCCAACCTTAACCCTCAAAGAAACTGGTTCACCCTAAACCCCAAACAAACTGGTTCACCCCAACCTTAACCCTCAAAGAAACTGGTTCACCCTAACCCTCAAACAAACTGGTTCACCCCAACCTTAACCCTCAAACAAACTGGTTCACCCTAACCCTCAAATAAACTGGTTCACCCTAACCTTAACCATCAAACAAACTGGTTCACCCAAACCCTCAAACAAACTGATTCACCCTAACAATCAAACAAACTGGTTCACCCTAACCCTCAAACAAACTGGTTCAACTTAACCATCAAACAAACTGGTTCACCCGAACTTTAACCATCAAACAAACTGGTTCACCCTAACCCTCAAACAAACTGGTTCACCCTAACCCTCAAACAAACTGGTTCATCCTAACCCTCAAACAAACTGGTTCACCCTAACCCTCAAACAAACTGGTTCACCCTAACCCTCAAACAAACTGGTTCACCCTAACCCTCAAAAAAACTGGTTCACCCTAACCTTAACCATCAAACAAACTGGTTCACCCTAACCACCAAACAAACTGGTTAATACAAACCCTCAAACAAACAGGTTCACCCGAAACCCCAAACAAACTGGTTCATCCTAACCCTCAAACAAACTGGTTCATCCCAACCTTAACCATCAAACAAACTGGTTCAGCCTAACCCTCAAACAAACTGGTTCAACTTAACCATCAAACAAACCGGTTCACCCTAACCCTCAAACAAACTGGTTCACCCTAACCCTCAAACAAACCGGTTCACCTTAACCCTCAAAGAAACTGGTTCACCCTAAACCCCAAACAAACTGGTTCATCCTAACCCTCGAACAAACTGGTTCACCCTAACAATCAAACAAACTGGTTCACCCTAACCCTCAAACAAACTGGTTCAACTTAACCATCAAACAAACTGGTTCACCCGAACTTTAACCATCAAACAAACTGGTTCACCCTAACCCTCAAACAAACTGGTTCACCCTAACCCTCAAACAAACTGGTTCAACTTAACCCTCAAACAAACTGGTTCACCCGAACTTTAACCATCAAACAAACTGGTTCACCCTAACCCTCAAACAAACTGGTTCATCCTAACCCTCAAACAAACTGGTTCACCCTAACCCTCAAACAAACTGGTTCACCCTAACCCTCAAACAAACTGGTTCACCCTAACCCTCAAACAAACTGGTTCACCCTAACCTTAACCATCAAACAAACTGGTTCAGCCTAACCCTCAAACAAACTGGTTCAACTTAACCATCAAACAAACCGGTTCACCCTAACCCTCAAACAAACTGGTTCACCCTAACCCTCAAACAAACTGGTTCACCCCAACCTTAACCCTCAAAGAAACTGGTTCACCATGAACCCCAAACAAACTGGTTCACCCTAACCATCAAACAAACTGGTTCACCCTAACCCTCAAACAAACTGGTTCAACTTAACCCTCAAAGAAACTGGTTCACCCTAAACCCCAAACAAACTGGTTCATCCTAACCCTCGAACAAACTGGTTCATACAAACCCTCAAACAAACTGGTTCACCCAAACCACCAAACAAACTGGTTCATACAAACCCTCAAACAAACTGGTTCACCCTAAACCCCAAACAAACTGGTTCATCCTAACCCTCAAACAAACTGGTTCATCCTAACCCTCAAACAAACTGGTTCACCCTAACCCTCAAACAAACTGGTTCATCCTAACCCTCAAACAAACTGGTTCACCCTAACCCTCAAACAAACTGGTTCACCCTAACCCTCAAACAAACTGGTTCACCCTCGCCCTCAAACAAACTGGTTCACCCTCGCCCTCAAACAAACTGGTTCACCCTCGCCCTCAAACAAACTGGTTCACCCTCGCCCTCAAACAAACTGGTTCACCCTCGCCCTCAAACAAACTGGTTCACCCTCGCCCTCAAACAAACTGGTTCACCCTCGCCCTCAAACAAACTGGTTCACCCTCGCCCTCAAACAAACTGGTTCACCCTCGCCCTCAAACAAACTGGTTCACCCTCGCCCTCAAACAAAATGGTTCACCCTAACCCTCAAACAAACTGGTTCACCCTAAACCTCAAACAAACTGGTTCACCCTCGCCCTCAAACAAACTGGTTCACCCTCGCCCTCAAACAAACTGGTTCACCTTAACCCTCAAAGAAACTGGTTCACCCTAAACCCCAAACAAACTGGTTCATCCTAACCCTCAAACAAACTAGTTCACCCTAACCCTCAAACAAACTGGTTCACCCCAACCCTAACCCTCAAACAAACTGGTTCACCCTAACCATCAAACAAACTGGTTCACCCTAACCATCAAACAAACTGGTTCATACTAACCCTCAAACAAACTGGTTCACCCTAAACCCCAAACAAACTGGTTCATCCTAACCCTCAAACAAACTGGTTCATCCTAACCCTCAAACAAACTGGTTCACCCAAACCTTAACCATCAAACAAAGTGGTTCACCCTCGCCCTCAAACAAACTGGTTCACCCTAAACCCCAAACAAACTGGTTCACCTTAACCATCAAACAAACTGGTTCACCTTAACCCTCAAACAAACTGGTTCACCCTCACCATCAAAAAAACTGGTTCACCCTAACCATCAAACAAACTGGTTCACCCTCACCATCAAAAAAAATGGTTCACCCTAACCCTCAAACAAACTGGTTCAACTAAACCATCAAACAAACTGGTTCACCCAAACCCTCAAACAAACTGGTTCACCCGAACTTTAACCCTCAAAGAAAGTGGTTCACCCTAAACCCCAAACAAACTGGTTCACCCCAACCATCAAACAAACTGGTTCACCCGAACTTTAACCCTCAAAGAAACTGGTTCACCCTAAACCCCAAACAAACTGGTTCACCCCAACCATCAAACAAACTGGTTCACCTTAACCCTCAAAGAAACTGGTTCACCCTAAACCCCAAACAAACTGGTTCACCCTAACCCTCAAACAAACTGGTTCACCCTAACCATCAAACAAACTGGTTCACCCTTGCCCTCAAACAAACTGGTTCACCCTAACCATCAAACAAACTGGTTCACCCCAACCCTAACCCTCAAACAAACTGGTTCATCCTAACCATCAAACAAACTGGTTCACCTTAAACATCAAACAAACTGGTTCACCCTTGCCCTCAAACAAACTGGTTCACCCTAACCATCAAACAAACTGGTTCACCCCAACCCTAACCCTCAAACAAACTGGTTCACCCCAACCCTAACCCTCAAACAAACTGGTTCACCCTCACCATCAAACAAACTGGTTCACCCTAACCCTCAAACAAACTGGTTCACCCTCACCATCAAACAAACTGGTTCACCCTAACCATCAAACAAACTGGTTCACCCCAACCCTAACCCTCAAACAAACTGGTTCACCCAAACCATCAAACAAACTGGTTCACCCTAACCCTCAAACAAACTGGTTCATCCTAACCCTCAAACAAACTGGTTCACCCCAACCCTAACCCTCAAACAAACTGGTTCACCCTAACAATCAAACAAACTGGTTTACCCTAACCCTCAAACAAACTGGTTCACCCAAACCATCAAACAAACTGGTTCACCCCAACCATCAAACAAACTGGTTCACCCCAACCTTGACCCTCAAAGAAACTGGTTCACCCAAAACCCCAAACAAACTGGTTCATCCTAACCCTCAAACAAACTGGTTCACCCTAACCCTCAAACAAACTGGTTCATCCCAACCCTAACCCTCAAACAAACTGGTTCACCCAAACCCTCAAACAAACTGGTTCAACTTAACAATCAAACAAACTGGTTCACCCTAACCCTCAAACAAATTGGTTCACCCTAACCATAAAACAAACTGGTTCACCCTAACCATCAAACAAACTGGTTCACCCTCACCCTCAAACAAATTGGTTCACCCTAACCATAAAACAAACTGGTTCACCCTAACCCTCAAACAAACTGGTTCACCCCAACCATCAAACAAACTGGTTCATCCCAACCTTAACCCTCAAAGAAACTGGTTCACCCTAAACCCCAAACAAACTGGTTCACCCCAACCTTAACCCTCAAAGAAACTGGTTCACCCTAAACCCCAAACAAACTGGTTCACCCCAACCTTAACCCTCAAAGAAACTGGTTCACCCTAACCCTCAAACAAACTGGTTCACCTTAACCCTCAAAGAAACTGGTTCACCCTAAACCCCAAACAAACTGGTTCACCCTAACCCTCAAACAAACTGGTTCACCCTAACCATCAAACAAACTGGTTCACCCTTGCCCTCAAACAAACTGGTTCACCCTAACCATCAAACAAACTGGTTCACCCCAACCCTAACCCTCAAACAAACTGGTTCATCCTAACCATCAAACAAACTGGTTCACCTTAACCATCAAACAAACTGGTTCACCCTTGCCCTCAAACAAACTGGTTCACCCTAACCATCAAACAAACTGGTTCACCCCAACCCTAACCCTCAAACAAACTGGTTCACCCCAACCCTAACCCTCAAACAAACTGGTTCACCCTCACCATCAAACAAACTGGTTCACCCTAACCCTCAAACAAACTGGTTCACCCTCACCATCAAACAAACTGGTTCACCCTAACCATCAAACAAACTGGTTCACCCCAACCCTAACCCTCAAACAAACTGGTTCACCCAAACCATCAAACAAACTGGTTCACCCTAACCCTCAAACAAACTGGTTCATCCTAACCCTCAAACAAACTGGTTCACCCCAACCCTAACCCTCAAACAAACTGGTTCACCCTAACAATCAAACAAACTGGTTTACCCTAACCCTCAAACAAACTGGTTCACCCAAACCATCAAACAAACTGGTTCGACCCAACCATCAAACAAACTGGTTCACCCCAACCTTGACCCTCAAAGAAACTGGTTCACCCAAAACCCCAAACAAACTGGTTCATCCTAACCCTCAAACAAACTGGTTCACCCTAACCCTCAAACAAACTGGTTCATCCCAACCCTAACCCTCAAACAAACTGGTTCATCCCAACCCTAACCCTCAAACAAACTGGTTCACCCAAACCCTCAAACAAACTGGTTCAACTTAACAATCAAACAAACCGGTTCACCCTAACCCTCAAACAAACTGGTTCACCCTAACCCTCAAACAAACTGGTTCACCCTAACCATCAAACAAACTGGTTCATCCTAACCCTCAAACAAATTGGTTCACCCTAACCCTCAAACAAATTGGTTCACCCTAACCATAAAACAAACTGGTTCACCCTAACCATCAAACAAACTGGTTCACCCTCACCCTCAAACAAATTGGTTCACCCTAACCATAAAACAAACTGGTTCACCCTAACCCTCAAACAAACTGGTTCACCCCAACCATCAAACAAACTGGTTCATCCCAACCTTAACCCTCAAAGAAACTGGTTCACCCTAAACCCCAAACAAACTGGTTCACCCCAACCTTAACCCTCAAAGAAACTGGTTCACCCTAAACCCCAAACAAACTGGTTCACCCCAACCTTAACCCTCAAAGAAACTGGTTCACCCTAACCCTCAAACAAACTGGTTCACCCCAACCTTAACCCTCAAAGAAACTGGTTCACCCTAAACCCCAAACAAACTGGTTCACCCCAACCTTAACCCTCAAAGAAACTGGTTCACCCTAACCATCAAACAAACTGGTTCACCCCAACCTTAACCCTCAAACAAACTGGTTCACCCTAACCCTCAAATAAACTGGTTCACCCTAACCTTAACCATCAAACAAACTGGTTCACCCTAACCCTCAAACAAACTGGTTTACCCTCGCCCTCAAACAAACTGGTTCACCCAAACCCTCAAACAAACTGATTCACCCTAACAATCAAACAAACTGGTTCACCCTAACCCTCAAACAAACTGGTTCAACTTAACCATCAAACAAACTGGTTCACCCGAACTTTAACCATCAAACAAACTGGTTCACCCTAACCCTCAAACAAACTGGTTCACCCTAACCCTCAAACAAACTGGTACAACTTAACCCTCAAACAAACTGGTTCACCCGAACTTTAACCATCAAACAAACTGGTTCACCCTAACCCTCAAACAAACTGGTTCATCCTAACCCTCAAACAAACTGGTTCACCCTAACCCTCAAACAAACTGGTTCATCCTAACCCTCAAACAAACTGGTTCATCCTAACCCTCAAACAAACTGGTTCACCCAAACCCTCAAACAAACTGGTTCACCCTAACCCTCAAACAAACTGGTTCATCCTAACCCTCAAACAAACTGGTTCAAGCCCAACCCTAACTCTCAAACAAACTGGTTCACCCTAACCATCAAACAAACTGGTTCACCCTAACCCTCAAACAAACTGGTTCAACTTAACCCTCAAAGAAACTGGTTCACCCTAAACCCCAAACAAACTGGTTCATCCTAACCCTCGAACAAACTGGTTCACCCTAACAATCAAACAAACTGGTTCACCCTAACCCTCAAACAAACTGGTTCAACTTAACCATCAAACAAACTGGTTCACCCGAACTTTAACCATCAAACAAACTGGTTCACCCTAACCCTCAAACAAACTGGTTCACCCTAACCCTCAAACAAACTGGTTCAACTTAACCCTCAAACAAACTGGTTCACCCTAACCCTCAAACAAACTGGTTCATCCTAACCCTCAAACAAACTGGTTCACCCTAACCCTCAAACAAACTGGTTCACCCTAACCCTCAAACAAACTGGTTCACCCTAACCCTCAAACAAACTGGTTCACCCTAACCTTAACCATCAAACAAACTGGTTCAGCCTAACCCTCAAACAAACTGGTTCAACTTAACCATCAAACAAACCGGTTCACCCTAACCCTCAAACAAACTGGTTCACCCTAACCCTCAAACAAACTGGTTCACCCCAACCTTAACCCTCAAAGAAACTGGTTCACCATGAACCCCAAACAAACTGGTTCACCCTAACCATCAAACAAACTGGTTCACCCTAACCTTTAAACAAACTGGTTCAACTTAACCCTCAAAGAAACTGGTTCACCCTAAACCCCAAACAAACTGGTTCATCCTAACCCTCGAACAAACTGGTTCACCCTAACCACCAAACAAACTGGTTCATACAAACCCTCAAACAAACTGGTTCACCCTAAACCCCAAACAAACTGGTTCATCCTAACCCTCAAACAAACTGGTTCATCCTAACCCTCAAACAAACTGGTTCACCCTAACCATCAAACAAACTGGTTCATACTAACCCTCAAACAAACTGGTTCACCCTAACCCTCAAACAAACTGGTTCATCCCAACCCTCAAACAAACTGGTTCACCCTAACCCTCAAACAAACTGGTTCACCTAAACCTTAACCATCAAACAAAGTGGTTCACCCTCGCCCTCAAACAAACTGGTTCACCCTAACCCTCAAACAAACTGGTTCACCCTCACCATCAAACAAACTGTTTCACCCGAACCCTCAAACAAACTGGTTCACCCGAACTTTAACCATCAAACAAACTGGTTCAACCTAACCCTCAAACAAACTGGTTCAACTTAACAATCAAACAAACCGGTTCACCCTAACCCTCAAACAAACCGGTTCACCCTAACCATCAAACAAACTGGTTCACCCTAAACCCCAAACAAACTGGTTCACCCTAACCCTCAAACAAACTGGTTCACCCGAACTTTAGCCATCAAACAAACTGGTTCAACCTAACCCTCAAACAAACTGGTTCAACTTAACAATCAAACAAACTGGTTCACCCTAACCCTCAAACAAACCGGTTCACCCTAACCATCAAACAAACTGGTTCATCCTAAACCCCAAACAAACTGGTTCACCCTAACCCTCAAACAAACTGGTTCACCCTAAACCCCAAACAAACTGGTTCATCCTAACCCTCAAACAAACTGGTTCACCCTAACCCTCAAACAAACTGGTTCACCCTAACCATCAAACAAACTGGTTCACCCTAACCCTCAAACAAACTGGTTCACCCTAACCATCAAACAAACTGGTTCACCCTAACCCTCAAACAAACGGGTTCACCCTAACCATCAAACAAACTGGTTCACCCTAACCCTCAAACAAACTGGTTCACCCTAACCATCAAACAAACTGGTTCACCCTAACCCTCAAACAAACTGGTTCACCCTAACCCTCAAACAAACTGGTTCACCCCAACCCTAACCCTCAAACAAACTGGTTCACCCTAACCATCAAACAAACTGGTTCACCCTAACCCTCAAACAAACTGGTTCACCCTAACCATTAAACAAACTGGTTCACCCAAACCCTCAAAAAAACTGGTTCACCCTAACCATCAAACAAACTGGTTCACCCTAACCCTAAAAAAAACTGGTTCACCCTAACCATCAAACAAACTGGTTCAACTTAACCATCAAACAAACTGGTTCACCCGAACTTTAACCATCAAACAAACTGGTTCACCCTAACCCTCAAACAAACTGGTTCACCCTAACCCTCAAACAAACTGGTTCAACTTAACCCTCAAACAAACTGGTTCACCCTAACCCTCAAACAAACTGGTTCATCCTAACCCTCAAACAAACTGGTTCACCCTAACCCTCAAACAAACTGGTTCACCCTAACCCTCAAACAAACTGGTTCACCCTAACCCTCAAACAAACTGGTTCACCCTAACCTTAACCATCAAACAAACTGGTTCAGCCTAACCCTCAAACAAACTGGTTCAACTTAACCATCAAACAAACCGGTTCACCCTAACCCTCAAACAAACTGGTTCACCCTAACCCTCAAACAAACTGGTTCACCCCAACCTTAACCCTCAAAGAAACTGGTTCACCATGAACCCCAAACAAACTGGTTCACCCTAACCATCAAACAAACTGGTTCACCCTAACCCTCAAACAAACTGGTTCAACTTAACCCTCAAAGAAACTGGTTCACCCTAAACCCCAAACAAACTGGTTCATCCTAACCCTCGAACAAACTGGTTCACCCTAACCACCAAACAAACTGGTTCATACAAACCCTCAAACAAACTGGTTCACCCTAAACCCCAAACAAACTGGTTCATCCTAACCCTCAAACAAACTGGTTCATCCTAACCCTCAAACAAACTGGTTCACCCTAACCATCAAACAAACTGGTTCATACTAACCCTCAAACAAACTGGTTCACCCTAACCCTCAAACAAACTGGTTCATCCCAACCCTCAAACAAACTGGTTCACCCTAACCCTCAAACAAACTGGTTCACCCAAACCTTAACCATCAAACAAAGTGGTTCACCCTCGCCCTCAAACAAACTGGTTCACCCTAACCCTCAAACAAACTGGTTCACCCTCACCATCAAACAAACTGTTTCACCCGAACCCTCAAACAAACTGGTTCACCCGAACTTTAACCATCAAACAAACTGGTTCAACCTAACCCTCAAACAAACTGGTTCAACTTAACAATCAAACAAACCGGTTCACCCTAACCCTCAAACAAACCGGTTCACCCTAACCATCAAACAAACTGGTTCACCCTAAACCCCAAACAAACTGGTTCACCCTAACCCTCAAACAAACTGGTTCACCCGAACTTTAGCCATCAAACAAACTGGTTCAACCTAACCCTCAAACAAACTGGTTCAACTTAACAATCAAACAAACTGGTTCACCCTAACCCTCAAACAAACCGGTTCACCCTAACCATCAAACAAACTGGTTCACCCTAAACCCCAAACAAACTGGTTCACCCTAACCCTCAAACAAACTGGTTCACCCTAAACCCCAAACAAACTGGTTCATCCTAACCCTCAAACAAACTGGTTCACCCTAACCCTCAAACAAACTGGTTCACCCTAACCATCAAACAAACTGGTTCACCCTAACCCTCAAACAAACTGGTTCACCCTAACCATCAAACAAACTGGTTCACCCTAACCCTCAAACAAACGGGTTCACCCTAACCATCAAACAAACTGGTTCACCCTAACCCTCAAACAAACTGGTTCACCCTAACCATCAAACAAACTGGTTCACCCTAACCCTCAAACAAACTGGTTCACCCTAACCCTCAAACAAACTGGTTCACCCCAACCCTAACCCTCAAACAAACTGGTTCACCCTAACCATCAAACAAACTGGTTCACCCTAACCCTCAAACAAACTGGTTCACCCTAACCATTAAACAAACTGGTTCACCCAAACCCTCAAAAAAACTGGTTCACCCTAACCATCAAACAAACTGGTTCACCCTAACCCTAAAAAAAACTGGTTCACCCTAACCATCAAACAAACTGGTTCACCCCAACCTTAACCCTCAAAGAAACTGGTTCACCCTAAACCCCAAACAAACTGGTTCACCCCAACCTTAACCCTCAAACAAACTGGTTCACCCTAACCATCAAACAAACTGGTTCATCCCAACCTTAACCCTCAAAGAAACTGGTTCACCCTAAACCCCAAACAAACTGGTTCACCCCAATCTTAACCCTCAAACAAACTGGTTCACCCTAACCCTCAAACAAACTGGTTCACCCTAACCCTCAAACAAACTGGTTCACCTTAAACCCCAAACAAACTGGTTCACCCCAACCTTAACCCTCAAACAAACTGGTTCACCCTAACCATCAAACAAACTGGTTCACCCTAACCCTCAAACAAACTGGTTTACCCTCGCCCTCAAACAAACTGGTTCACCCAAACCCTCAAACAAACTGATTCACCCTAACTATCAAACAAACTGGTTCACCCTAACCCTCAAACAAACTGGTTCAACTTAACCATCAAACAAACTGGTTCACCCGAACTTTAACCATCAAACAAACTGGTTCACCCTAACCCTCAAACAAACTGGTTCACCCTAACCCTCAAACAAACTGGTTCAACTTAACCCTCAAACAAACTGGTTCACCCGAACTTTAACCATCAAACAAACTGGTTCACCCTAACCCTCAAACAAACTGGTTCATCCTAACCCTCAAACAAACTGGTTCACCCTAACCCTCAAACAAACTGGTTCATCCTAACCCTCAAACAAACTGGTTCACCCTAACCCTCAAACAAACTGGTTCACCCGAACTTTAACCATCAAACAAACTGGTTCACCCTAACCCTCAAACAAACTGGTTCACCCTAACCTTAACCATCAAACAAACTGGTTCACCCTAACCCTCAAACAAACTGGTTCATCCCAACCTTAACCATCAAACAAACTGGTTCAGCCTAACCCTCAAACAAACTGGTTCAACCCCAACCCTAACTCTCAAACAAACTGGTTCACCCTAACCATCAAACAAACTGGTTCACCCAAACCCTCAAACAAACTGGTTCATCCTAACCCTCAAACAAACTGGTTCATCCCAACCTTAAACATCAAACAAACTGGTTCACCCTCGACCTCAAACAAACTGGTTCACCCTAACCATCAAACAAACTGGTTCACCCTAACCATCAAACAAACTGGTTCATACTAACCCTCAAACAAACTGGTTCACCCTAAACCCCAAACAAACTGGTTCACCCTAACCCACAAACAAACTGGTTCATCCTAACCCTCAAACAAACTGGTTCATCCTAACCCTCAAACAAACTGGTTCATCCTAACCCTCAAACAAACTGGTTCATCCCAACCTTAACCATCAAACAAACTGGTTCACCCTAACCATCAAACAAACTGGTTCATACTAACCCTCAAACAAACTGGTTCACCCTAAACCCCAAACAAACTGGTTCACCCTAACCATCAAACAAACTGGTTCACACTCACCATCAAACAAACTGGTTCACCCTAACCCACAAACAAACTGGTTCACCCTCACCATCAAACAAACTGGTTCAACCTAACCCTCAAACTAACTGGTTCAACTTAACAATCAAACAAACCGGTTCACCCAAACCCTCAAACAAACCGGTTCACCCTAACCATCAAACAAACTGGTTCACCCTAAACCCCAAACAAACTGGTTCATCCTAACCCTCAAACAAACTGGTTCACCCTAACCCTCAAACAAACTGGTTCACCCTAACCATCAAACAAACTGGTTCACCCTAACCCTCAAACAAACGGGTTCACCCTAACCATCAAACAAACTGGTTCACCCTAACCCTCAAACAAACTTGTTCACCCTAACCCTCAAACAAACTTGTTCACCCTAACCATCAAACAAACTGGTTCACCCTAACCCTCAAACAAACTGGTTCACCCTAACCATCAAACAAACTGGTTAACCCTAACCCTCAAACAAACTGGTTCACCCTAACCATTAAACAAACTGGTTCACCCTAACCCTAAAAAAAAAATGGTTCACCCTAACCATCAAACAAACTGGTTCACCCCAACCATCAAACAAACTGGTTCATCCCAACCTTAACCCTCAAAGAAACTGGTTCACCCTAAACCCCAAACAAACTGGTTCACCCCAACCTTAACCCTCAAACAAACTGGTTCACCCTAACCCTCAAACAAACTGGTTCACCCTAACCCTCAAACAAACTGGTTCACCCTAAACCCCAAACAAACTGGTTCACCCCAACCTTAACCCTCAAACAAACTGGTTCACCCTAACCCTCAAACAAACTGGTTCACCCTAAACCCCAAACAAACTGGTTCACCCCAACCTTAACCCTCAAACAAACTGGTTCACCCTAACCCTCAAACAAACTGGTTCAACTTAACCATCAAACAAACTGGTTCACCCGAACTTTAACCATCAAACAAACTGGTTCACCCTAACCCTCAAACAAACTGGTTCACCCTAACCCTCAAACAAACTGGTTCAACTTAACCCTCAAACAAACTGGTTCACCCGAACTTTAACCATCAAACAAACTGGTTCACCCTAACCCTCAAACAAACTGGTTCATCCTAACCCTCAAACAAACTGGTTCATCCTAACCCTCAAACAAACTGGTTCACCCGAACCCTCAAACAAACTGGTTCACCCGAACTTTAACCATCAAACAAACTGGTTCACCCTAACCCTCAAACAAACTGGTTCACCCTAACCCTCAAACAAACTGGTTCACCCTAACCCTCAAACAAACTGGTTCATCCTAACCCTCAAACAAACTGGTTCACCCTAACCCTCAAACAAACTGGTTCACCCTAACCCTCAAACAAACTGGTTCACCCTAACCCTCAAACAAACTGGTTCACCCTAACCTTAACCATCAAACAAACTGGTTCACCCTAACCCTCAAACAAACTGGTTCATCCCAACCTTAACCATCAAACAAACTGGTTCAACCCCAACCCTAACTCTCAAACAAACTGGTTCACCCTAACCATCAAACAAACTGGTTCACCCTAACCCTCAAACAAACTGGTTCACCCTGAACCCCAAACAAACTGGTTCACCCTAACCATCAAACAAACTGGTTCACCCAAACCCTCAAACAAACTGGTTCATCCTAACCCTCAAACAAACTGGTTCATCCCAACCCTCAAACAAACTGGTTCATCCCAACCTTAAACATCAAACAAACTGGTTCACCCTCGCCCTCAAACAAACTGGTTCACCCTAACCATCAAACAAACTGGTTCACCCGAACCATCAAACAAACTGGTTCATACTAACCCTCAAACAAACTGGTTCACCCTAAACCCCAAACAAACTGGTTCACCCTAACCCACAAACAAACTGGTTCATCCTAACCCTCAAACAAACTGGTTCATCCTAACCCTCAAACAAACTGGTTCATCCCAACCTTAACCATCAAACAAACTGGTTCACCCTAACCATCAAACAAACTGGTTCACCCTCACCATCAAACAAACTGGTTCACCCTCACCATCAAACAAACTGGTTCACCCTCACCCTCAAACAAACTGGTTCAACTTAACCATCAAACAAACTGGTTCACCCTAACCCTCAAACAAACTGGTTCACCCTAACCCTCAAACAAACTGGTTCAACTTAACCATCAAACAAACTGGTTCACCCTAACCCTCAAACAAACTGGTTCAACTTAACCCTCAAAGAAACTGGTTCACCCTAAACCCCAAACAAACTGATTCATACAAACCCTCAAACAAACTGGTTCACCCTAAACTCCAAACAAACTGGTTCATCCTAACCCTCAAACAAACTGGTTCATCCTAACCCTCAAACAAACTGGTTCATCACAACCATCAAACAAACTGGTTCACCCGAACCCTCAAACAAACTGGTTCACCCGAACTTTAACCATCAAACAAACTGGTTCAACCTAACCCTCAAACAAACTGGTTCAACTTAACAATCAAACAAACCGGTTCACCCTAACCCTCAAACAAACCGGTTCACCCTAACCATCAAACAAACTGGTTCAACCTAAACCCCAAACAAACTGGTTCACCCTAACCCTCAAACAAACTGGTTCACCCTAAACCCCAAACAAACTGGTTCATCCTAACCCTCAAACAAACTGGTTCACCCTAACCCTCAAACAAACTGGTTCACCCTAACCATCAAACAAACTGGTTCACCCTAACCCTCAAACAAACTGGTTCACCCTAACCATCAAACAAACTGGTTCACCCTAACCCTCAAACAAACTGGTTCACCCTAACCATCAAACAAACTGGTTCACCCTAACCCTCAAACAAACTGGTTCACCCCAACCCTAACCCTCAAACAAACTGGTTCACCCAAACCATCAAACAAACTGGTTCACCCTAACCCTCAAACAAACTGGTTCACCCTAACCATTAAACAAACTGGTTCACCCAAACCCTCAAAAAAACTGGTTCACCCTAACCATCAAACAAACTGGTTCACCCCAACCATCAAACAAACTGGTTCATCCCAACCTTAACCCTCAAAGAAACTGGTTCACCCTAAACCCCAAACAAACTGGTTCACCCCAACCTTAACCCTCAAACAAACTGGTTCACCCTAACCCTCAAACAAACTGGTTCACCCTAACCCTCAAACAAACTGGTTCACCCTAAACCCCAAACAAACTGGTTCACCCCAACCTTAACCCTCAAACAAACTGGTTCACCCTAACCATCAAACAAACTGGTTCACCCTAACCCTCAAACAAACTGGTTTACCCTCGCCCTCAAACAAACTGGTTCACCCAAACCCTCAAACAAACTGATTCACCCTAACTATCAAACAAACTGGTTCACCCTAACCCTCAAACAAACTGGTTCAACTTAACCATCAAACAAACTGGTTCACCCGAACTTTAACCATCAAACAAACTGGTTCACCCTAACCCTCAAACAAACTGGTTCACCCTAACCCTCAAACAAACTGGTTCAACTTAACCCTCAAACAAACTGGTTCACCCGAACTTTAACAATCAAACAAACTGGTTCACCCTAACCCTCAAACAAACTGGTTCATCCTAACCCTCAAACAAACTGGTTCACCCTAACCCTCAAACAAACTGGTTCATCCTAACCCTCAAACAAACTGGTTCACCCTAACCACCAAACAATCTGGTTCATACAAACCCTAAAACAAACTGGTTCACCCTAAACTCCAAACAAACTGGTTCATCCTAACCCTCAAACAAACTGGTTCATCCTAACCCTCAAACAAACTGGTTCATCACAACCATCAAACAAACTGGTTCACCCGAACCCTCAAACAAACTGGTTCACCCGAACTTTAACCATCAAACAAACTGGTTCAACCTAACCCTCAAACAAACTGGTTCAACTTAACAATCAAACAAACCGGTTCACCCTAACCCTCAAACAAACCGGTTCACCCTAACCATCAAACAAACTGGTTCACCCTAAACCCCAAACAAACTGGTTCACCCTAACCCTCAAACAAACTGGTTCACCCTAAACCCCAAACAAACTGGTTCATCCTAACCCTGAAACAAACTGGTTCACCCTAACCCTCAAACAAACTGGTTCACCCTAACCATCAAACAAACTGGTTCACCCTAACCCTCAAACAAACTGGTTCACCCTAACCATCAAACAAACTGGTTCACCCTAACCCTCAAACAAACTGGTTCACCCTAACCATCAAACAAACTGGTTCACCCTAACCCTCAAACAAACTGGTTCACCCTAACCCTCAAACAAACTGGTTCAACTTAACCCTCAAACAAACTGGTTCACCCGAACTTTAACAATCAAACAAACTGGTTCACCCTAACCCTCAAACAAACTGGTTCATCCTAACCCTCAAACAAACTGGTTCACCCTCACCCTCAAACAAACTGGTTCACCCTAACCACCAAACAATCTGGTTCATACAAACCCTAAAAAAAAATGGTTCACCCTAACCATCAAACAAACTGGTTCACCCCAACCATCAAACAAACTGGTTCATCCCAACCTTAACCCTCAAAGAAACTGGTTCACCCTAAACCCCAAACAAACTGGTTCACCCCAACCTTAACCCTCAAACAAACTGGTTCACCCTAACCCTCAAACAAACTGGTTCACCCTAACCCTCAAACAAACTGGTTCACCCTAAACCCCAAACAAACTGGTTCACCCCAACCTTAACCCTCAAACAAACTGGTTCACCCTAACCATCAAACAAACTGGTTCACCCTAACCCTCAAACAAACTGGTTTACCCTCGCCCTCAAACAAACTGGTTCACCCAAACCCTCAAACAAACTGATTCACCCTAACTATCAAACAAACTGGTTCACCCTAACCCTCAAACAAACTGGTTCAACTTAACCATCAAACAAACTGGTTCACCCGAACTTTAACCATCAAACAAACTGGTTCACCCTAACCCTCAAACAAACTGGTTCACCCTAACCCTCAAACAAACTGGTTCACCCTAACCATCAAACAAACTGGTTCACCCTAACCCTCAAACAAACTGGTTCACCCTAACCCTCAAACAAACTGGTTCAACTTAACCCTCAAACAAACTGGTTCACCCGAACTTTAACAATCAAACAAACTGGTTCACCCTAACCCTCAAACAAACTGGTTCATCCTAACCCTCAAACAAACTGGTTCACCCTCACCCTCAAACAAACTGGTTCACCCTAACCACCAAACAATCTGGTTCATACAAACCCTCAAACAAACTGGTTCACCCTAAACTCCAAACAAACTGGTTCATCCTAACCCTCAAACAAACTGGTTCATCCTAACCCTCAAACAAACTGGTTCATCACAACCATCAAACAAACTGGTTCACCCGAACCCTCAAACAAACTGGTTCACCCGAACTTTAACCATCAAACAAACTGGTTCACCCTAACCCTCAAACAAACTGGTTCACCCTAACCATCAAACAAACTGGTTCACCCTAACCCTCAAACAAACTGGTTCACCCTAACCCTCAAACAAACTGGTTCACCCTAACCATCAAACAAACTGGTTCACCCTAACCCTCAAACAAACTGGTTCACCCTAACCCTCAAACAAACTGGTTCACCCTAACCATCAAACAAACTGGTTCACCCCAACCCTAACCCTCAAACAAACTGGTTCACCCTAACCATCAAACAAACTGGTTCACCCTAACCCTCAAACAAACTGGTTCACCCTAACCATTAAACAAACTGGTTCACCCAAACCCTCAAAAAAACTGGTTCACCCTAACCATCAAACAAACTGGTTCACCCTAACCCTCAAACAAACTGGTTCACCCTAACCCTAAAAAAAAATGGTTCACCCTAACCATCAAACAAACTGGTTCACCCCAACCATCAAACAAACTGGTTCATCCCAACCTTAACCCTCAAAGAAACTGGTTCACCCTAAACCCCAAACAAACTGGTTCACCCCAACCTTAACCCTCAAACAAACTGGTTCACCCTAACCATCAAACAAACTGGTTCACCCTAACCCTCAAACAAACTGGTTTACCCTCGCCCTCAAACAAACTGGTTCACCCAAACCCTCAAACAAATTGATTCACCCTAACTATCAAACAAACTGGTTCACCCTAACCCTCAAACAAACTGGTTCAACTTAACCATCAAACAAACTGGTTCACCCGAACTTTAACCATCAAACAAACTGGTTCACCCTAACCCTCAAAGAAACTGGTTCACCCTAACCCTCAAACAAACTGGTTCAACTTAACCCTCAAACAAACTGGTTCACCCGAACTTTAACCATCAAACAAACTGGTTCACCCTAACCCTCAAACAAACTGGTTCATCCTAACCCTCAAACAAACTGGTTCACCCTAACCCTCAAACAAACTGGTTCACCCTAACCCTCAAACAAACTGGTTCACCCTAACCCTCAAACAAACTGGTTCACCCTAACCTTAACCATCAAACAAACTGGTTCACCCTAAACCCCAAACAAACTGGTTCAACCCCAACCCTAACTCTCAAACAAACTGGTTCACCCTAACCATCAAACAAACTGGTTCACCCTAACCATCAAACAAACTGGTTCATACTAACCCTCAAACAAACTGGTTCACCCTGAACCCCAAACAAACTGGTTCACCCTAACCATCAAACAAACTGGTTCACCCAAACCCTCAAACAAACTGGTTCATCCTAACCCTCAAACAAACTGGTTCATCCCAACCCTCAAACAAACTGGTTCAACTTAACCCTCAAACAAACTGGTTCATCCCAACCTTAAACATCAAACAAACTGGTTCACCCTCGCCCTCAAACAAACTGGTTCACCCTAACCATCAAACAAACTGGTTCACCCGAACCCTCAAACAAACTGGTTCACCCGAACTTTAACCATCAAACAAACTGGTTCAACCTAACCCTCAAACAAACTGGTTCAACTTAACAATCAAACAAACCGGTTCACCCTAACCCTCAAACAAACCGGTTCACCCTAACCATCAAACAAACTGGTTCAACCTAAACCCCAAACAAACTGGTTCACCCTAACCCTCAAACAAACTGGTTCACCCTAAACCCCAAACAAACTGGTTCATCCTAACCCTCAAACAAACTGGTTCACCCTAACCCTCAAACAAACTGGTTCACCCTAACCATCAAACAAACTGGTTCACCCTAACCCTCAAACAAACTGGTTCACCCTAACCATCAAACAAACTGGTTCACCCTAACCCTCAAACAAACTGGTTCACCCTAACCATCAAACAAACTGGTTCACCCTAACCCTCAAACAAACTGGTTCACCCCAACCCTAACCCTCAAACAAACTGGTTCACCCAAACCATCAAACAAACTGGTTCACCCTAACCCTCAAACAAACTGGTTCACCCTAACCATTAAACAAACTGGTTCACCCAAACCCTCAAAAAAACTGGTTCACCCTAACCATCAAACAAACTGGTTCACCCCAACCATCAAACAAACTGGTTCATCCCAACCTTAACCCTCAAAGAAACTGGTTCACCCTAAACCCCAAACAAACTGGTTCACCCCAACCTTAACCCTCAAACAAACTGGTTCACCCTAACCCTCAAACAAACTGGTTCACCCTAACCCTCAAACAAACTGGTTCACCCTAAACCCCAAACAAACTGGTTCACCCCAACCTTAACCCTCAAACAAACTGGTTCACCCTAACCATCAAACAAACTGGTTCACCCTAACCCTCAAACAAACTGGTTTACCCTCGCCCTCAAACAAACTGGTTCACCCAAACCCTCAAACAAACTGATTCACCCTAACTATCAAACAAACTGGTTCACCCTAACCCTCAAACAAACTGGTTCAACTTAACCATCAAACAAACTGGTTCACCCGAACTTTAACCATCAAACAAACTGGTTCACCCTAACCCTCAAACAAACTGGTTCACCCTAACCCTCAAACAAACTGGTTCAACTTAACCCTCAAACAAACTGGTTCACCCGAACTTTAACAATCAAACAAACTGGTTCACCCTAACCCTCAAACAAACTGGTTCATCCTAACCCTCAAACAAACTGGTTCACCCTAACCCTCAAACAAACTGGTTCATCCTAACCCTCAAACAAACTGGTTCACCCTAACCACCAAACAATCTGGTTCATACAAACCCTCAAACAAACTGGTTCACCCTAAACTCCAAACAAACTGGTTCATCCTAACCCTCAAACAAACTGGTTCATCCTAACCCTCAAACAAACTGGTTCATCACAACCATCAAACAAACTGGTTCACCCGAACCCTCAAACAAACTGGTTCACCCGAACTTTAACCATCAAACAAACTGGTTCAACCTAACCCTCAAACAAACTGGTTCAACTTAACAATCAAACAAACCGGTTCACCCTAACCCTCAAACAAACCGGTTCACCCTAACCATCAAACAAACTGGTTCACCCTAAACCCCAAACAAACTGGTTCACCCTAACCCTCAAACAAACTGGTTCACCCTAAACCCCAAACAAACTGGTTCATCCTAACCCTGAAACAAACTGGTTCACCCTAACCCTCAAACAAACTGGTTCACCCTAACCATCAAACAAACTGGTTCACCCTAACCCTCAAACAAACTGGTTCACCCTAACCATCAAACAAACTGGTTCACCCTAACCCTCAAACAAACTGGTTCACCCTAACCATCAAACAAACTGGTTCACCCTAACCCTCAAACAAACTGGTTCACCCTAACCCTCAAACAAACTGGTTCAACTTAACCCTCAAACAAACTGGTTCACCCGAACTTTAACAATCAAACAAACTGGTTCACCCTAACCCTCAAACAAACTGGTTCATCCTAACCCTCAAACAAACTGGTTCACCCTCACCCTCAAACAAACTGGTTCACCCTAACCACCAAACAATCTGGTTCATACAAACCCTAAAAAAAAATGGTTCACCCTAACCATCAAACAAACTGGTTCACCCCAACCATCAAACAAACTGGTTCATCCCAACCTTAACCCTCAAAGAAACTGGTTCACCCTAAACCCCAAACAAACTGGTTCACCCCAACCTTAACCCTCAAACAAACTGGTTCACCCTAACCCTCAAACAAACTGGTTCACCCTAACCCTCAAACAAACTGGTTCACCCTAAACCCCAAACAAACTGGTTCACCCCAACCTTAACCCTCAAACAAACTGGTTCACCCTAACCATCAAACAAACTGGTTCACCCTAACCCTCAAACAAACTGGTTTACCCTCGCCCTCAAACAAACTGGTTCACCCAAACCCTCAAACAAACTGATTCACCCTAACTATCAAACAAACTGGTTCACCCTAACCCTCAAACAAACTGGTTCAACTTAACCATCAAACAAACTGGTTCACCCGAACTTTAACCATCAAACAAACTGGTTCACCCTAACCCTCAAACAAACTGGTTCACCCTAACCCTCAAACAAACTGGTTCACCCTAACCATCAAACAAACTGGTTCACCCTAACCCTCAAACAAACTGGTTCACCCTAACCCTCAAACAAACTGGTTCAACTTAACCCTCAAACAAACTGGTTCACCCGAACTTTAACAATCAAACAAACTGGTTCACCCTAACCCTCAAACAAACTGGTTCATCCTAACCCTCAAACAAACTGGTTCACCCTCACCCTCAAACAAACTGGTTCACCCTAACCACCAAACAATCTGGTTCATACAAACCCTCAAACAAACTGGTTCACCCTAAACTCCAAACAAACTGGTTCATCCTAACCCTCAAACAAACTGGTTCATCCTAACCCTCAAACAAACTGGTTCATCACAACCATCAAACAAACTGGTTCACCCGAACCCTCAAACAAACTGGTTCACCCGAACTTTAACCATCAAACAAACTGGTTCACCCTAACCCTCAAACAAACTGGTTCACCCTAACCATCAAACAAACTGGTTCACCCTAACCCTCAAACAAACTGGTTCACCCTAACCCTCAAACAAACTGGTTCACCCTAACCATCAAACAAACTGGTTCACCCTAACCCTCAAACAAACTGGTTCACCCTAACCCTCAAACAAACTGGTTCACCCTAACCATCAAACAAACTGGTTCACCCCAACCCTAACCCTCAAACAAACTGGTTCACCCTAACCATCAAACAAACTGGTTCACCCTAACCCTCAAACAAACTGGTTCACCCTAACCATTAAACAAACTGGTTCACCCAAACCCTCAAAAAAACTGGTTCACCCTAACCATCAAACAAACTGGTTCACCCTAACCCTCAAACAAACTGGTTCACCCTAACCCTAAAAAAAAATGGTTCACCCTAACCATCAAACAAACTGGTTCACCCCAACCATCAAACAAACTGGTTCATCCCAACCTTAACCCTCAAAGAAACTGGTTCACCCTAAACCCCAAACAAACTGGTTCACCCCAACCTTAACCCTCAAACAAACTGGTTCACCCTAACCATCAAACAAACTGGTTCACCCTAACCCTCAAACAAACTGGTTTACCCTCGCCCTCAAACAAACTGGTTCACCCAAACCCTCAAACAAATTGATTCACCCTAACTATCAAACAAACTGGTTCACCCTAACCCTCAAACAAACTGGTTCAACTTAACCATCAAACAAACTGGTTCACCCGAACTTTAACCATCAAACAAACTGGTTCACCCTAACCCTCAAAGAAACTGGTTCACCCTAACCCTCAAACAAACTGGTTCAACTTAACCCTCAAACAAACTGGTTCACCCGAACTTTAACCATCAAACAAACTGGTTCACCCTAACCCTCAAACAAACTGGTTCATCCTAACCCTCAAACAAACTGGTTCACCCTAACCCTCAAACAAACTGGTTCACCCTAACCCTCAAACAAACTGGTTCACCCTAACCCTCAAACAAACTGGTTCACCCTAACCTTAACCATCAAACAAACTGGTTCACCCTAAACCCCAAACAAACTGGTTCAACCCCAACCCTAACTCTCAAACAAACTGGTTCACCCTAACCATCAAACAAACTGGTTCACCCTAACCATCAAACAAACTGGTTCATACTAACCCTCAAACAAACTGGTTCACCCTGAACCCCAAACAAACTGGTTCACCCTAACCATCAAACAAACTGGTTCACCCAAACCCTCAAACAAACTGGTTCATCCTAACCCTCAAACAAACTGGTTCATCCCAACCCTCAAACAAACTGGTTCAACTTAACCCTCAAACAAACTGGTTCATCCCAACCTTAAACATCAAACAAACTGGTTCACCCTCGCCCTCAAACAAACTGGTTCACCCTAACCATCAAACAAACTGGTTCATACTAACCCTCAAACAAACTGGTTCACCCTAAACCCCAAACAAACTGGTTCACCCTAACCCACAAACAAACTGGTTCATCCTAACCCTCAAACAAACTGGTTCATCCTAACCCTCAAACAAACTGGTTCATCCTAACCCTCAAACAAACTGGTTCATCCCAACCTTAACCATCAAACAAACTGGTTCACCCTCGCCCTCAAACAAACTGGTTCACCCTAACCATCAAACAAACTGGTTCACCCTCACCATCAAACAAACTGGTTCACCCTAACCCTCAAACAAACTGGTTCACCCTCACCATCAAACAAACTGGTTCACCCTCACCCTCAAACAAACTGGTTCAACTTAACCATCAAACAAACTGGTTCACCCTAACCCTCAAACAAACTGGTTCAACTTAACAATCAAACAAACTGGTTCACCCTCACCATCAAACAAACTGGTTCACCCTCACCATCAAACAAACTGGTTCACCCTAACCCTCAAACAAACTGGTTCACCCTCACCATCAAACAAACTGGTTCACCCTCACCCTCAAACAAACTGGTTCAACTTAACCATCAAACAAACTGGTTCACCCTAACCCTCAAACAAACTGGTTCAACTTAACCATCAAACAAACTGGTTCACCCTAACCCTCAAACAAACTGGTTCAACTTAACCCTCAAAGAAACTGGTTCACCCTAAACCCCAAACAAACTGGTTCACCCTAACCATCAAACAAACTGGTTCATACTAACCCTCAAACAAACTGGTTCACCCTGAACCCCAAACAAACTGGTTCACCCTAACCATCAAACAAACTGGTTCACCCAAACCCTCAAACAAACTGGTTCATCCTAACCCTCAAACAAACTGGTTCATCCCAACCCTCAAACAAACTGGTTCAACTTAACCCTCAAACAAACTGGTTCATCCCAACCTTAAACATCAAACAAACTGGTTCACCCTCGCCCTCAAACAAACTGGTTCACCCTAACCATCAAACAAACTGGTTCATACTAATCCTCAAACAAACTGGTTCACCCTAAACCCCAAACAAACTGGTTCACCCTAACCCACAAACAAACTGGTTCATCCTAACCCTCAAACAAACTGGTTCATCCTAACCCTCAAACAAACTGGTTCATCCTAACCCTCAAACAAACTGGTTCATCCCAACCTTAACCATCAAACAAACTGGTTCACCCTCGCCCTCAAACAAACTGGTTCACCCTAACCATCAAACAAACTGGTTCACCCTCACCATCAAACAAACTGGTTCACCCTAACCCTCAAACAAACTGGTTCACCCTCACCATCAAACAAACTGGTTCACCCTCACCCTCAAACAAACTGGTTCAACTTAACCATCAAACAAACTGGTTCACCCTAACCCTCAAACAAACTGGTTCAACTTAACAATCAAACAAACTGGTTCACCCTCACCATCAAACAAACTGGTTCACCCTCACCATCAAACAAACTGGTTCACCCTAACCCTCAAACAAACTGGTTCACCCTCACCATCAAACAAACTGGTTCACCCTCACCCTCAAACAAACTGGTTCAACTTAACCATCAAACAAACTGGTTCACCCTAACCCTCAAACAAACTGGTTCAACTTAACCATCAAACAAACTGGTTCACCCTAACCCTCAAACAAACTGGTTCAACTTAACCCTCAAAGAAACTGGTTCACCCTAAACCCCAAACAAACTGGTTCATCCTAACCACCAAACAAACTGGTTCATACAAACCCTCAAACAAACTGGTTCACCCTAAACCCCAAACAAACTGGTTCATCCTAACCCTCAAACAAACTGGTTCACCCTCACCATCAAACAAACTGGTTCACCCCAACCATCAAACAAACTGGTTCATCCCAACCTTAACCCTCAAAGAAACTGGTTCACCCTAAACCCCAAACAAACTGGTTCACCCCAACCTTGACCCTCAAACAAACTGGTTCACCCTAACCCTCAAACAAACTGGTTCACCCTAACCCTCAAACAAACTGGTTCACCCTAAACCCCAAACAAACTGGTTCACCCCAACCTTAACCCTCAAACAAACTGGTTCACCCTAACCATCAAACAAACTGGTTCACCCTAACCCTCAAACAAACTGGTTTACCCAAACCCTCAAACAAACTGATTCACCCTAACTATCAAACAAACTGGTTCACCCTAACCCTCAAACAAACTGGTTCAACTTAACCATCAAACAAACTGGTTCACCCGAACTTTAACCATCAAACAAACTGGTTCACCCTAACCCTCAAACAAACTGGTTCACCCTAACCCTCAAACAAACTGGTTCACCCTAACCATCAAACAAACTGGTTCACCCTAACCCTCAAACAAACTGGTTCAACTTAACCCTCAAACAAACTGGTTCACCCGAACTTTAACAATCAAACAAACTGGTTCACCCTAACCCTCAAACAAACTGGTTCATCCTAACCCTCAAACAAACTGGTTCACCCTCACCCTCAAACAAACTGGTTCACCCTAACCACCAAACAATCTGGTTCATACAAACCCTCAAACAAACTGGTTCACCCTAAACTCCAAACAAACTGGTTCATCCTAACCCTCAAACAAACTGGTTCATCCTAACCCTCAAACAAACTGGTTCATCACAACCATCAAACAAACTGGTTCACCCGAACCCTCAAACAAACTGGTTCACCCGAACTTTAACCATCAAACAAACTGGTTCACCCTAACCCTCAAACAAACTGGTTCACCCTAACCATCAAACAAACTGGTTCACCCTAACCCTCAAACAAACTGGTTCACCCTAACCCTCAAACAAACTGGTTCACCCCAACCCTAACCCTCAAACAAACTGGTTCACCCTAACCATCAAACAAACTGGTTCACCCTAACCCTCAAACAAACTGGTTCACCCCAACCCTAACCCTCAAACAAACTGGTTCACCCTAACCATCAAACAAACTGGTTCACCCTAACCCTCAAACAAACTGGTTCACCCTAACCATTAAACAAACTGGTTCACCCAAACCCTCAAAAAAACTGGTTCACCCTAACCATCAAACAAACTGGTTCACCCTAACCCTCAAACAAACTGGTTCACCCTAACCCTAAAAAAAAATGGTTCACCCTAACCATCAAACAAACTGGTTCACCCCAACCATCAAACAAACTGGTTCATCCCAACCTTAACCCTCAAAGAAACTGGTTCACCCTAAACCCCAAACAAACTGGTTCAACCCAACCTTAACCCTCAAACAAACTGGTTCACCCTAACCCTCAAACAAACTGGTTCACCCTAACCCTCAAACAAACTGGTTCACCCTAAACCCCAAACAAACTGGTTCATACAAACCCTCAAACAAACTGGTTCACCCTAAACCCCAAACAAACTGGTTCACCCTAACCCTCAAACAAACTGGTTTACCCTCGCCCTCAAACAAACTGGTTCACCCAAACCCTCAAACAAACTGATTCACCCTAACTATCAAACAAACTGGTTCACCCTAACCCTCAAACAAACTGGTTCAACTTAACCATCAAACAAACTGGTTCACCCGAACTTTAACCATCAAACAAACTGGTTCACCCTAACCCTCAAACAAACTGGTTCACCCTAACCCTCAAACAAACTGGTTAAACTTAACCCTCAAACAAACTGGTTCACCCGAACTTTAACCATCAAACAAACTGGTTCACCCTAACCCTCAAACAAACTGGTTCATCCTAACCCTCAAACAAACTGGTTCACCCTAACCCTCAAACAAACTGGTTCACCCTAACCCTCAAACAAACTGGTTCACCCTAACCCTCAAACAAACTGATTCACCCTAACAATCAAACAAACTGGTTCACCCGAACTTTAACCATCAAACAAACTGGTTCACCCAAACCTTAACCCTCAAAGAAACTGGTTCACCCTAAACCCCAAACAAACTGGTTCATACAAACCCTCAAACAAACTGGTTCACCCTAAACCCCAAACAAACTGGTTCATACAAACCCTCAAACAAACTGGTTCACCCTAAACCCCAAACAAACTGGTTCATCCTAACCCTCAAACAAACTGGTTCACCCTAACCCTCAAACAAACTGGTTCAACTTAACCATCAAACAAACTGGTTCACCCGAACTTTAACCATCAAACAAACTGGTTCACCCTAACCCTCAAACAAACTGGTTCACCCTAACCCTCAAACAAACTGGTTCACCCTAACCATCAAACAAACTGGTTCACCCTAACCCTCAAACAAACTGGTTCAACTTAACCCTCAAACAAACTGGTTCACCCGAACTTTAACAATCAAACAAACTGGTTCACCCTAACCCTCAAACAAACTGGTTCATCCTAACCCTCAAACAAACTGGTTCACCCTCACCCTCAAACAAACTGGTTCACCCTAACCACCAAACAATCTGGTTCATACAAACCCTCAAACAAACTGGTTCACCCTAAACTCCAAACAAACTGGTTCATCCTAACCCTCAAACAAACTGGTTCATCCTAACCCTCAAACAAACTGGTTCATCACAACCATCAAACAAACTGGTTCACCCGAACCCTCAAACAAACTGGTTCACCCGAACTTTAACCATCAAACAAACTGGTTCACCCTAACCCTCAAACAAACTGGTTCACCCTAACCATCAAACAAACTGGTTCACCCTAACCCTCAAACAAACTGGTTCACCCTAACCCTCAAACAAACTGGTTCACCCCAACCCTAACCCTCAAACAAACTGGTTCACCCTAACCATCAAACAAACTGGTTCACCCTAACCCTCAAACAAACTGGTTCACCCCAACCCTAACCCTCAAACAAACTGGTTCACCCTAACCATCAAACAAACTGGTTCACCCTAACCCTCAAACAAACTGGTTCACCCTAACCATTAAACAAACTGGTTCACCCAAACCCTCAAAAAAACTGGTTCACCCTAACCATCAAACAAACTGGTTCACCCTAACCCTCAAACAAACTGGTTCACCCTAACCCTAAAAAAAAATGGTTCACCCTAACCATCAAACAAACTGGTTCACCCCAACCATCAAACAAACTGGTTCATCCCAACCTTAACCCTCAAAGAAACTGGTTCACCCTAAACCCCAAACAAACTGGTTCACCCCAACCTTAACCCTCAAACAAACTGGTTCACCCTAACCCTCAAACAAACTGGTTCACCCTAACCCTCAAACAAACTGGTTCACCCTAAACCCCAAACAAACTGGTTCACCCCAACCTTAACCCTCAAACAAACTGGTTCACCCTAACCATCAAACAAACTGGTTCACCCTAACCCTCAAACAAACTGGTTTACCCTCGCCCTCAAACAAACTGGTTCACCCAAACCCTCAAACAAACTGATTCACCCTAACTATCAAACAAACTGGTTCACCCTAACCCTCAAACAAACTGGTTCAACTTAACCATCAAACAAACTGGTTCACCCGAACTTTAACCATCAAACAAACTGGTTCACCCTAACCCTCAAACAAACTGGTTCACCCTAACCCTCAAACAAACTGGTTCAACTTAACCCTCAAACAAACTGGTTCACCCGAACTTTAACCATCAAACAAACTGGTTCACCCTAACCCTCAAACAAACTGGTTCATCCTAACCCTCAAACAAACTGGTTCACCCTAACCCTCAAACAAACTGGTTCACCCTAACCCTCAAACAAACTGGTTCACCCTAACCCTCAAACAAACTGGTTCACCCTAACCTTAACCATCAAACAAACTGGTTCACCCTAAACCCCAAACAAACTGGTTCAACCCCAACCCTAACTCTCAAACAAACTGGTTCACCCTAACCATCAAACAAACTGGTTCACCCTAACCATCAAACAAACTGGTTCATACTAACCCTCAAACAAACTGGTTCACCCTGAACCCCAAACAAACTGGTTCACCCTAACCATCAAACAAACTGGTTCACCCAAACCCTCAAACAAACTGGTTCATCCTAACCCTCAAACAAACTGGTTCATCCCAACCCTCAAACAAACTGGTTCAACTTAACCCTCAAACAAACTGGTTCATCCCAACCTTAAACATCAAACAAACTGGTTCACCCTCGCCCTCAAACAAACTGGTTCACCCTAACCATCAAACAAACTGGTTCATACTAACCCTCAAACAAACTGGTTCACCCTAAACCCCAAACAAACTGGTTCACCCTAACCCACAAACAAACTGGTTCATCCTAACCCTCAAACAAACTGGTTCATCCTAACCCTCAAACAAACTGGTTCATCCTAACCCTCAAACAAACTGGTTCATCCCAACCTTAACCATCAAACAAACTGGTTCACCCTCGCCCTCAAACAAACTGGTTCACCCTAACCATCAAACAAACTGGTTCACCCTCACCATCAAACAAACTGGTTCACCCTAACCCTCAAACAAACTGGTTCACCCTCACCATCAAACAAACTGGTTCACCCTCAAACAAACTGGTTCAACTTAACCATCAAACAAACTGGTTCACCCTAACCCTCAAACAAACTGGTTCAACTTAACAATCAAACAAACTGGTTCACCCTCACCATCAAACAAACTGGTTCACCCTCACCATCAAACAAACTGGTTCACCCTAACCCTCAAACAAACTGGTTCACCCTCACCATCAAACAAACTGGTTCACCCTCACCCTCAAACAAACTGGTTCAACTTAACCATCAAACAAACTGGTTCACCCTAACCCTCAAACAAACTGGTTCAACTTAACCATCAAACAAACTGGTTCACCCTAACCCTCAAACAAACTGGTTCACCCTAACCATAAAACAAACTGGTTCACCCTAACCATCAAACAAACTGGTTCACCCTAACCCTCAAACAAACTGGTTCACCCCAACCATCAAACAAACTGGTTCATCCCAACCATCAAACAAACTGGTTCACCCCAACCTTAACCCTCAAAGAAACTGGTTCACCCTAAACCCCAAACAAATTGGTTCACGCTAACCCTCAAACAAACTGGTTCACCCTAACCTTAACCATCAAACAAACTGGTTCACCCTAACCTTAACCATCAAACAAACTGGTTCACCCTAACCCTCAAACAAACTGGTTCACCCTAACCCTCAAACAAACTGATTCACCCTAACAATCAAACAAACCGGTTCACCCTAACCCTCAAACAAACTGATTCACCCTAACAATCAAACAAACTGGTTCACCCTAACAATCAAACAAACTGGATCACCCGAACTTTAACCATCAAACAAACTGGTTCACCCCAACCTTAACCCTCAAAGAAACTGGTTCACCCTAAACCCCAAACAAACTGGTTCATACAAACCCTCAAACAAACTGGTTCACCCTAAACCCCAAACAAACTGGTTCATACAAACCCTCAAACAAACTGGTTCACCCTAAACCCCAAACAAACTGGTTCACCCTAACCCTCAAACAAACTGGTTTACCCTCGCCCTCAAACAAACTGGTTCACCCAAACCCTCAAACAAACTGATTCACCCTAACTATCAAACAAACTGGTTCACCCTAACCCTCAAACAAACTGGTTCAACTTAACCATCAAACAAACTGGTTCACCCGAACTTTAACCATCAAACAAACTGGTTCACCCTAACCCTCAAACAAACTGGTTCACCCTAACCCTCAAACAAACTGGTTAAACTTAACCCTCAAACAAACTGGTTCACCCGAACTTTAACCATCAAACAAACTGGTTCACCCTAACCCTCAAACAAACTGGTTCATCCTAACCCTCAAACAAACTGGTTCACCCTAACCCTCAAACAAACTGGTTCACCCTAACCCTCAAACAAACTGGTTCACCCTAACCCTCAAACAAACTGATTCACCCTAACAATCAAACAAACTGGTTCACCCGAACTTTAACCATCAAACAAACTGGTTCACCCCAACCTTAACCCTCAAAGAAACTGGTTCACCCTAAACCCCAAACAAACTGGTTCATACAAACCCTCAAACAAACTGGTTCACCCTAAACCCCAAACAAACTGGTTCATACAAACCCTCAAACAAACTGGTTCACCCTAAACCCCAAACAAACTGGTTCATCCTAACCCTCAAACAAACTGGTTCACCCTAACCCTCAAACAAACTGGTTCAACTTAACCATCAAACAAACTGGTTCACCCGAACTTTAACCATCAAACAAACTGGTTCACCCTAACCCTCAAACAAACTGGTTCACCCTAACCCTCAAACAAACTGGTTCACCCTAACCATCAAACAAACTGGTTCACCCTAACCCTCAAACAAACTGGTTCAACTTAACCCTCAAACAAACTGGTTCACCCGAACTTTAACAATCAAACAAACTGGTTCACCCTAACCCTCAAACAAACTGGTTCATCCTAACCCTCAAACAAACTGGTTCACCCTCACCCTCAAACAAACTGGTTCACCCTAACCACCAAACAATCTGGTTCATACAAACCCTCAAACAAACTGGTTCACCCTAAACTCCAAACAAACTGGTTCATCCTAACCCTCAAACAAACTGGTTCATCCTAACCCTCAAACAAACTGGTTCATCACAACCATCAAACAAACTGGTTCACCCGAACCCTCAAACAAACTGGTTCACCCGAACTTTAACCATCAAACAAACTGGTTCACCCTAACCCTCAAACAAACTGGTTCACCCTAACCATCAAACAAACTGGTTCACCCTAACCCTCAAACAAACTGGTTCACCCTAACCCTCAAACAAACTGGTTCACCCCAACCCTAACCCTCAAACAAACTGGTTCACCCTAACCATCAAACAAACTGGTTCACCCTAACCCTCAAACAAACTGGTTCACCCCAACCCTAACCCTCAAACAAACTGGTTCACCCTAACCCTCAAACAAACTGGTTCACCCTAACCATCAAACAAACTGGTTCACCCTAACCCTCAAACAAACTGGTTCACCCTAACCATTAAACAAACTGGTTCACCCAAACCCTCAAAAAAACTGGTTCACCCTAACCATCAAACAAACTGGTTCACCCTAACCCTCAAACAAACTGGTTCACCCTAACCCTAAAAAAAAATGGTTCACCCTAACCATCAAACAAACTGGTTCACCCCAACCATCAAACAAACTGGTTCATCCCAACCTTAACCCTCAAAGAAACTGGTTCACCCTAAACCCCAAACAAACTGGTTCACCCCAACCTTAACCCTCAAACAAACTGGTTCACCCTAACCCTCAAACAAACTGGTTCACCCTAACCCTCAAACAAACTGGTTCACCCTAAACCCCAAACAAACTGGTTCACCCCAACCTTAACCCTCAAACAAACTGGTTCACCCTAACCATCAAACAAACTGGTTCACCCTAACCCTCAAACAAACTGGTTTACCCTCGCCCTCAAACAAACTGGTTCACCCAAACCCTCAAACAAACTGATTCACCCTAACTATCAAACAAACTGGTTCACCCTAACCCTCAAACAAACTGGTTCAACTTAACCATCAAACAAACTGGTTCACCCGAACTTTAACCATCAAACAAACTGGTTCACCCTAACCCTCAAACAAACTGGTTCACCCTAACCCTCAAACAAACTGGTTCAACTTAACCCTCAAACAAACTGGTTCACCCGAACTTTAACCATCAAACAAACTGGTTCACCCTAACCCTCAAACAAACTGGTTCATCCTAACCCTCAAACAAACTGGTTCACCCTAACCCTCAAACAAACTGGTTCACCCTAACCCTCAAACAAACTGGTTCACCCTAACCCTCAAACAAACTGGTTCACCCTAACCTTAACCATCAAACAAACTGGTTCACCCTAAACCCCAAACAAACTGGTTCAACCCCAACCCTAACTCTCAAACAAACTGGTTCACCCTAACCATCAAACAAACTGGTTCACCCTAACCATCAAACAAACTGGTTCATACTAACCCTCAAACAAACTGGTTCACCCTGAACCCCAAACAAACTGGTTCACCCTAACCATCAAACAAACTGGTTCACCCAAACCCTCAAACAAACTGGTTCATCCTAACCCTCAAACAAACTGGTTCATCCCAACCCTCAAACAAACTGGTTCAACTTAACCCTCAAACAAACTGGTTCATCCCAACCTTAAACATCAAACAAACTGGTTCACCCTCGCCCTCAAACAAACTGGTTCACCCTAACCATCAAACAAACTGGTTCATACTAACCCTCAAACAAACTGGTTCACCCTAAACCCCAAACAAACTGGTTCACCCTAACCCACAAACAAACTGGTTCATCCTAACCCTCAAACAAACTGGTTCATCCTAACCCTCAAACAAACTGGTTCATCCTAACCCTCAAACAAACTGGTTCATCCCAACCTTAACCATCAAACAAACTGGTTCACCCTCGCCCTCAAACAAACTGGTTCACCCTAACCATCAAACAAACTGGTTCACCCTCACCATCAAACAAACTGGTTCACCCTAACCCTCAAACAAACTGGTTCACCCTCACCATCAAACAAACTGGTTCACCCTCAAACAAACTGGTTCAACTTAACCATCAAACAAACTGGTTCACCCTAACCCTCAAACAAACTGGTTCAACTTAACAATCAAACAAACTGGTTCACCCTCACCATCAAACAAACTGGTTCACCCTCACCATCAAACAAACTGGTTCACCCTAACCCTCAAACAAACTGGTTCACCCTCACCATCAAACAAACTGGTTCACCCTCACCCTCAAACAAACTGGTTCAACTTAACCATCAAACAAACTGGTTCACCCTAACCCTCAAACAAACTGGTTCAACTTAACCATCAAACAAACTGGTTCACCCTCACCATCAAACAAACTGGTTCACCCTCACCCTCAAACAAACTGGTTCAACTTAACCATCAAACAAACTGGTTCACCCTAACCCTCAAACAAACTGGTTCACCCTAACCCTCAAACAAACTGGTTCACCCTAACCCTCAAACAAACTGGTTCAACTTAACCCTCAAAGAAACTGGTTCACCCTAAACCCCAAACAAACTGGTTCATCCTAACCACCAAACAAACTGGTTCATACAAACCCTCAAACAAACTGGTTCACCCTAACCACCAAACAAACTGGTTCATACAAACCCTCAAACAAACTGGTTCACCCTAACCATCAAACAAACTGGTTCACCCTAACCCTCAAACAAACTGGTTCACCCCAACCCTAACCCTCAAACAAACTGGTTCACCCTAACCATCAAACAAACTGGTTCACCCTAACCCTCAAACAAACTGGTTCACCCTAACCATTAAACAAACTGGTTCACCCAAACCCTCAAAAAAACTGGTTCACCCTAACCATCAAACAAACTGGTTCACCCTAACCCTCAAACAAACTGGTTCACCCTAACCCTAAAAAAAAATGGTTCACCCTAACCATCAAACAAACTGGTTCACCCCAACCATCAAACAAACTGGTTCATCCCAACCTTAACCCTCAAAGAAACTGGTTCACCCTAAACCCCAAACAAACTGGTTCACCCCAACCTTAACCCTCAAACAAACTGGTTCACCCTAACCCTCAAACAAACTGGTTCACCCTAACCCTCAAACAAACTGGTTCACCCTAAACCCCAAACAAACTGGTTCACCCCAACCTTAACCCTCAAACAAACTGGTTCACCCTAACCATCAAACAAACTGGTTCACCCTAACCCTCAAACAAACTGGTTTACCCTCGCCCTCAAACAAACTGGTTCACCCAAACCCTCAAACAAACTGATTCACCCTAACTATCAAACAAACTGGTTCACCCTAACCCTCAAACAAACT
This sequence comes from Blennius ocellaris, assembly GCF_963422515.1. Taxonomy (NCBI): domain Eukaryota; kingdom Metazoa; phylum Chordata; class Actinopteri; order Blenniiformes; family Blenniidae; genus Blennius; species Blennius ocellaris. The sequence goes on from NC_137658.1 coordinate 29,918,335, forward strand.
GGTTCAACTTAACCATCAAACAAACTGGTTCACCCGAACTTTAACCCTCAAACAAACTGGTTCACCCGAACTTTAACCATCAAACAAACTGGTTCACCCTAACCCTCAAACAAACTGGTTCACCCTAACCCTCAAACAAACTGGTTCAACTTAACCCTCAAACAAACTGGTTCACCCGAACTTTAACCATCAAACAAACTGGTTCACCCTAACCCTCAAACAAACTGGTTCATCCTAACCCTCAAACAAACTGGTTCACCCTAACCCTCAAACAAACTGGTTCATCCTAACCCTCAAACAAACTGGTTCACCCTAACCCTCAAACAAACTGGTTCACCCTAACCCTCAAACAAACTGGTTCACCCTAACCCTCAAACAAACTGGTTCACCCTAACCTTAACCATCAAACAAACTGGTTCACCCTAAACCCCAAACAAACTGGTTCAACCCCAACCCTAACTCTCAAACAAACTGGTTCACCCTAACCATCAAACAAACTGGTTCACCCTAACCATCAAACAAACTGGTTCATACTAACCCTCAAACAAACTGGTTCACCCTGAACCCCAAACAAACTGGTTCATCCTAACCATCAAACAAACTGGTTCACCCAAACCCTCAAACAAACTGGTTCATCCTAACCCTCAAACAAACTGGTTCATCCCAACCCTCAAACAAACTGGTTCAACTTAACCCTCAAACAAACTGGTTCATCCCAACCTTAAACATCAAACAAACTGGTTCACCCTCGCCCTCAAACAAACTGGTTCACCCTAACCATCAAACAAACTGGTTCATACTAACCCTCAAACAAACTGGTTCACCCTAAACCCCAAACAAACTGGTTCACCCTAACCCACAAACAAACTGGTTCATCCTAACCCTCAAACAAACTGGTTCATCCTAACCCTCAAACAAACTGGTTCATCCTAACCCTCAAACAAACTGGTTCATCCCAACCTTAACCATCAAACAAACTGGTTCACCCTCGCCCTCAAACAAACTGGTTCACCCTAACCATCAAACAAACTGGTTCACCCTCACCATCAAACAAACTGGTTCACCCTAACCCTCAAACAAACTGGTTCACCCTCACCATCAAACAAACTGGTTCACCCTCACCCTCAAACAAACTGGTTCAACTTAACCATCAAACAAACTGGTTCACCCTAACCCTCAAACAAACTGGTTCAACTTAACAATCAAACAAACTGGTTCACCCTCACCATCAAACAAACTGGTTCACCCTCACCATCAAACAAACTGGTTCACCCTAACCCTCAAACAAACTGGTTCACCCTCACCATCAAACAAACTGGTTCACCCTCACCCTCAAACAAACTGGTTCAACTTAACCATCAAACAAACTGGTTCACCCTAACCCTCAAACAAACTGGTTCAACTTAACCATCAAACAAACTGGTTCACCCTAACCCTCAAACAAACTGGTTCACCTTAACCCTCAAAGAAACTGGTTCACCCTAAACCCCAAACAAACTGGTTCATCCTAACCACCAAACAAACTGGTTCATACAAACCCTCAAACAAACTGGTTCACCCTAACCACCAAACAAACTGGTTCATACAAACCCTCAAACAAACTGGTTCACCCTAACCATCAAACAAACTGGTTCACACTAACCATCAAACAAACTGGTTCATACTAACCCTCAAACAAACTGGTTCACCCTAAACCCCAAACAAACTGGTTCACCCTAACCATCAAACAAACTGGTTCACCCTAACCCTCAAACAAACTGGTTCACCCTAACCATCAAACAAACTGGTTCACCCTAACCCTCAAACAAACTGGTTCACCCAAACCCTCAAACAAACTGGTTCACCCTAACTATCAAACAAACTGGTTCACCCTAACCCTCAAACAAACTGGTTCACCCCAACCCTAACCCTCAAACAAACGGGTTCACCCTAACCATCAAACAAACTGGTTCATACTAACCCTCAAACAAACTGGTTCACCCTGAACCCCAAACAAACTGGTTCACCCTAACCATCAAACAAACTGGTTCACCCAAACCCTCAAACAAACTGGTTCATCCTAACCCTCAAACAAACTGGTTCACCCTAACCCTCAAACAAACTGGTTCAACTTAACCCTCAAACAAACTGGTTCACCCGAACTTTAACCATCAAACAAACTGGTTCACCCTAACCCTCAAACAAACTGGTTCACCCTAACCATCAAACAAACTGGTTCAACTTAACAATCAAACAAACCGGTTCACCCTAACCCTCAAACAAACTGGTTCACCCTAACCATAAAACAAACTGGTTCACCCTAACCCTCAAACAAACTGGTTCACCCTAACCATAAAACAAACCGGTTCACCCTAACCCTCAAACAAACTGGTTCACCCTAACCATAAAACAAACCGGTTCACCCTAACAATCAAACAAACTGGTTCACACGAACTTTAACCATCAAACAAACTGGTTCACCCCAACCTTAACCCTCAAAGAAACTGGTTCACCCTAAACCCCAAACAAACTGGTTCATACAAACCCTCAAACAAACTGGTTCATCCTACCCCTCAAACAAACTGGTTCATCCTAACCCTCAAACAAACTGGTTCATCCTAACCCTCAAACAAACTGGTTCACCCTAACCCTCAAACAAACTGGTTCACCCTAACCCTCAAACAAACTGGTTCACCCTAACCCTCAAACAAACTGGTTCACCCTAACCCTCAAACAAACTGGTTCACCCTAAACCCCAAACAAACTGGTTCATCCTAACCCTCAAACAAACTGGTTCATCCTAACCCTCAAACAAACTGGTTCACCCTAACCCTCAAACAAACTGGTTCACCCTAAACCCCAAACAAACTGGTTCATCCTAACCCTCAAACAAACTGGTTCATCCTAACCCTCAAACAAACTGGTTCATCCCAACCCTAACCCTCAAACAAACTGGTTCACCCAAACCCTCAAACAAACTGGTTCAACTTAACAATCAAACAAACCGGTTCACCCTAACCCTCAAACAAACTGGTTCACCCTAACCATAAAACAAACTGGTTCACCCAAACCCTCAAACAAACTGGTTCAACTTAACAATCAAACAAACCGGTTCACCCTAACCCTCAAACAAACTGGTTCACCCTAACCATAAAACAAACTGGTTCACCCTAACCCTCAAACAAACTGGTTCACCCTAACCATAAAACAAACCGGTTCACCCTAACCCTCAAACAAACTGGTTCACCCTAACCATAAAACAAACTGGTTCACCCAAACCCTCAAACAAACTGGTTCAACTTAACAATCAAACAAACCGGTTCAACTTAACAATCAAACAAACCGGTTCACCCTAACCCTCAAACAAACTGGTTCACCCTAACCATAAAACAAACTGGTTCACCCTAACCCTCAAACAAACTGGTTCACCCTAACCATAAAACAAACCGGTTCACCCTAACCCTCAAACAAACTGGTTCACCCTAACCATAAAACAAACTGGTTCACCCTAACCCTCAAACAAACTGGTTCACCCTAACCCTCAAACAAACTGGTTCACCCCAACCATCAAACAAACTGGTTCATCCCAACCATCAAACAAACTGGTTCACCCCAACCTTAACCCTCAAAGAAACTGGTTCACCCTAAACCCCAAACAAATTGGTTCACCCTAACCCTCAAACAAACTGGTTCACGCTAACCCTCAAACAAACTGGTTCACCCTAACCTTAACCATCAAACAAACTGGTTCACCCTAACCTTAACCATCAAACAAACTGGTTCACCCTAACCCTCAAACAAACTGGTTCACCCTAACCCTCAAACAAACTGATTCACCCTAACAATCAAACAAACCGGTTCACCCTAACCCTCAAACAAACTGATTCACCCTAACAATCAAACAAACTGGTTCACCCTAACAATCAAACAAACTGGATCACCCGAACTTTAACCATCAAACAAACTGGTTCACCCCAACCTTAACCCTCAAAGAAACTGGTTCACCCTAAACCCCAAACAAACTGGTTCATACAAACCCTCAAACAAACTGGTTCACCCTAAACCCCAAACAAACTGGTTCATACAAACCCTCAAACAAACTGGTTCACCCTAAACCCCAAACAAACTGGTTCACCCTAACCCTCAAACAAACTGATTCACCCTAACAATCAAACAAACTGGTTCACCCGAACTTTAACCATCAAACAAACTGGTTCACCCCAACCTTAACCCTCAAAGAAACTGGTTCACCCTAAACCCCAAACAAACTGGTTCATACAAACCCTCAAACAAACTGGTTCACCCTAAACCCCAAACAAACTGGTTCATACAAACCCTCAAACAAACTGGTTCACCCTAAACCCCAAACAAACTGGTTCATCCTAACCCTCAAACAAACTGGTTCACCCTAACCCTCAAACAAACTGGTTCACCCTAACCCTCAAACAAACTGGTTCATCCTAACCCTCAAACAAACTGGTTCACCCTAACCCTCAAACAAACTGGTTCACCCTAACCCTCAAACAAACTGGTTCACCCTAACCCTCAAACAAACTGGTTCACCCTAACCCTCAAACAAACTGGTTCACCCTAAACCCCAAACAAACTGGTTCATCCTAACCCTCAAACAAACTGGTTCATCCTAACCCTCAAACAAACTGGTTCATCCTAACCCTCAAACAAACTGGTTCACCCTAACCCTCAAACAAACTGGTTCACCCTAACCTTAACCATCAAACAAACTGGTTCACCCTAACCTTAACCATCAAACAAACTGGTTCACCCTAACCACCAAACAAACTGGTTCATACAAACCCTCAAACAAACTGGTTCATCCCAACCTTAACCCTCAAACAAACTGGTTCACCCTAACCATCAAACAAACTGGTTCACCCTAACCCTCAAACAAACTGGTTCACCCTAACCCTCAAACAAACTGGTTCACCCCAACCTTAACCCTCAAAGAAACTGGTTCACCATGAACCCCAAACAAACTGGTTCATCCTAACCCTCAAACAAACTGGTTCACCCCAACCCTAACCCTCAAACAAACTGGTTCACCCAAACCATCAAACAAACTGGTTCATCCCAACCATCAAACAAACTGGTTCACTCAAACCTTAACCCTCAAACAAACTGGTTCACCCTAACCCTCAAACAAACTGGTTCACCCTAACCCTCAAACAAACTGGTTCACCCCAACCTTAACCCTCAAAGAAACTGGTTCACCCTAAACCCCAAACAAACTGGTTCATACAAACCCTCAAACAAACTGGTTCACCCTAAACCCCAAACAAACTGGTTCATCCTAACCCTCAAACAAACTGGTTCATCCTACCCCTCAAACAAACTGGTTCATCCTAACCCTCAAACAAACTGGTTCATCCTAACCCTCAAACAAACTGGTTCACCCTAACCCTCAAACAAACTGGTTCACCCTAACCCTCAAACAAACTGGTTCACCCAAACCCTCAAACAAACTGGTTCAACTTAACTATCAAACAAACCGGTTCACCCTAACCCTCAAACAAACTGGTTCACCCAAACCATAAAACAAACTGGTTCACCCTAACCCTCAAACAAACTGGTTCACCCCAACCTTAACCCTCAAAGAAACTGGTTCACCCTAAACCCCAAACAAATTGGTTCACCCTAACCCTCAAACAAACTGGTTCACCCTAACCCTCAAACAAACTGGTTTACCCTCGCCCTCAAACAAACTGGTTCACCCTAACCTTAACCATCAAACAAACTGGTTCACCCTAACCCTCAAACAAACTGGTTCACCCTAACCCTCAAACAAACTGATTCACCCTAACAATCAAACAAACTGGTTCACCCTAACCCTCAAACAAACTGATTCACCCTAGCAATCAAACAAACTGGTTCATCCCACCCTTAACCCTCAAACAAACTGGTTCATCCCAACCTTAACCCTCAAACAAACTGGTTCATCCCAACCTTAACCCTCAAACAAACTGGTTCACCCTAACCCTCAAACAAACTGGTTCATCCTAACCCTCAAACAAACTGGTTCACCCCAACCCTAACCATCAAACAAACTGGTTCACCCTAACCCTCAAACAAACTGGTTCACCCTAACCCTCAAACAAACTGGTTCACCCGAACCATCAAACAAACTGGTTCATCCCAACCATCAAACAAACTGGTTCACCCTAACCCTCAAACAAACTGGTTCACCCCAACCTTAACCCTCAAAGAAACTGGTTCACCCTAAACCCCAAACAAACTGGTTCATACAAACCCTCAAACAAACTGGTTCATACAAACCCTCAAACAAACTGGTTCACCCTAAACCCCAAACAAACTGGTTCATCCTAACCCTCAAACAAACTGGTTCATCCTACCCCTCAAACAAACTGGTTCATCCTAACCCTCAAACAAACTGGTTCACCCTAACCCTCAAACAAACTGGTTCACCCTAACCCTCAAACAAACTGGTTCACCCTAACCCTCAAACAAACTGGTTCACCCTAACCCTCAAACAAACTGGTTCACCCCAACCCTCAAACAAACTGGTTCACCCTAAACCCCAAACAAACTGGTTCATCCTAACCCTCAAACAAACTGGTTCATCCTAACCCTCAAACAAACTGGTTCACCCTAACCCTCAAACAAACTGGTTCACCCTAAACCCCAAACAAACTGGTTCATCCTAACCCTCAAACAAACTGGTTCATCCTAACCCTCAAACAAACTGGTTCATCCCAACCCTAACCCTCAAACAAACTGGTTCACCCAAACCCTCAAACAAACTGGTTCAACTTAACAATCAAACAAACCGGTTCACCCTAACCCTCAAACAAACTGGTTCACCATAACCCTCAAACAAACTGGTTCACCCTAACCATAAAACAAACTGGTTCACCCTAACCCTCAAACAAACTGGTTCACCCAAACCCTCAAACAAACTGGTTCAACTTAACAATCAAACAAACCGGTTCACCCTAACCCTCAAACAAACTGGTTCACGCTAACCCTCAAACAAACTGGTTCACCCTAACCCTCAAACAAACTGATTCACCCTAACAATCAAACAAACTGGTTCACCCTAACCCTCAAACAAACTGATTCACCCTAACAATCAAACAAACTGGTTCACCCTAACCCTCAAACAAACTGATTCACCCTAACAATCAAACAAACTGGTTCACCCGAACTTTAACCATCAAACAAACTGGTTCACCCCAACCTTAACCCTCAAAGAAACTGGTTCACCCTAAACCCCAAACAAACTGGTTCATACAAACCCTCAAACAAACTGGTTCATCCTACCCCTCAAACAAACTGGTTCATCCTAACCCTCAAACAAACTGGTTCACCCAAACCCTCAAACAAACTGGTTCACCCTAACCCTCAAACAAACTGGTTCACCCTAACCCTCAAACAAACTGGTTCACCCTAACCCTCAAACAAACTGGTTCACCCTAACCCTCAAACAAACTGGTTCACCCTAAACCCCAAACAAACTGGTTCATCCTAACCCTCAAACAAACTGGTTCATCCTAACCCTCAAACAAACTGGTTCACCCTAACCATCAAACAAACTGGTTCAACTTAACAATCAAACAAACCGGTTCACCCTAACCCTCAAACAAACTGGTTCACCCTAACCCTCAAACAAACTGGTTCACCCTAACCATAAAACAAACTGGTTCACCCAAACCCTCAAACAAACTGGTTCAACTTAACAATCAAACAAACCGGTTCACCCTAACCATCAAACAAACTGGTTCACCCAAACCATAAAACAAACTGGTTCACCCTAACCCTCAAACAAACTGGTTCACCCTAACCCTCAAACAAACTGGTTCACCCTAACCATAAAACAAACTGGTTCACCCTAACCCTCAAACAAACTGGTTCACCCTAACCATAAAACAAACTGGTTCACCCAAACCCTCAAACAAACTGGTTCAACTTAACAATCAAACAAACCGGTTCACCCTAACCCTCAAACAAACTGGTTCACCCCAACCATGAAACAAACTGGTTCATCCCAACCATCAAAGAAACTGGTTCACCCTAACCCTCAAACAAACTGGTTCACGCTAACCCTCAAACAAACTGGTTCACCCTAACCCTCAAACAAACTGATTCACCCTAACAATCAAACAAACTGGTTCACCCTAACCCTCAAACAAACTGATTCACCCTAACAATCAAACAAACTGGTTCACCCTAACCCTCAAACAAACTGATTCACCCTAACAATCAAACAAACTGGTTCACCCGAACTTTAACCATCAAACAAACTGGTTCACCCCAACCTTAACCCTCAAAGAAACTGGTTCACCCTAAACCCCAAACAAACTGGTTCATACAAACCCTCAAACAAACTGGTTCACCCTAAACCCCAAACAAACTGGCTCATCCTAACCCTCAAACAAACTGGTTCATCCTACCCCTCAAACAAACTGGTTCATCCTAACCCTCAAACAAACTGGTTCATCCTAACCCTCAAACAAACTGGTTCACCCTAACCCTCAAACAAACTGGTTCACCCTAACCCTCAAACAAACTGGTTCACCCTAACCCTCAAACAAACTGGTTCACCCTAAACCCCAAACAAACTGGTTCATCCTAACCCTCAAACAAACTGGTTCATCCTAACCCTCAAACAAACTGGTTCACCCTAACCCTCAAACAAACTGGTTCACCCTAAACCCCAAACAAACTGGTTCATCCTAACCCTCAAACAAACTGGTTCATCCTAACCCTCAAACAAACTGGTTCATCCCAACCCTAACCCTCAAACAAACTGGTTCACCCAAACCCTCAAACAAACTGGTTCAACTTAACAATCAAACAAACCGGTTCACCCTAACCCTCAAACAAACTGGTTCACCATAACCCTCAAACAAACTGGTTCACCCTAACCATAAAACAAACTGGTTCACCCTAACCCTCAAACAAACTGGTTCACCCAAACCCTCAAACAAACTGGTTCAACTTAACAATCAAACAAACCGGTTCACCCTAACCCTCAAACAAACTGGTTCACCCTAACCATAAAACAAACTGGTTCACCCTAACCATAAAACAAACTGGTTCACCCTAACCCTCAAACAAACTGGTTCATCCTAACCCTCAAACAAACTGGTTCATCCTACCCCTCAAACAAACTGGTTCATCCTAACCCTCAAACAAACTGGTTCACCCTAACCCTCAAACAAACTGGTTCACCCTAACCCTCAAACAAACTGGTTCACCCTAACCATAAAACAAACTGGTTCACCCTAACCATAAAACAAACTGGTTCACCCTAACCATAAAAGAAACTGGTTCACCCTAACCCTCAAACAAACTGGTTCACCCTAACCATAAAACAAACCGGTTCACCCTAACCCTCAAACAAACTGGTTCACCCTAACCATAAAACAAACTGGTTCACCCTAACCATCAAACAAACTGGTTCACCCTAACCCTCAAACAAACTGGTTCACCCCAACCATCAAACAAACTGGTTAATCCCAACCATCAAACAAACTGGTTCACCCCAACCTTAACCCTCAAAGAAACTGGTTCACCCTAAACCCCAAACAAATTGGTTCACCCTAACCCTCAAACAAACTGGTTCACGCTAACCCTCAAACAAACTGGTTCACCCTAACCTTAACCATCAAACAAACTGGTTCACCCTAACCCTCAAACAAACTGGTTCACCCTAACCCTCAAACAAACTGATTCACCCTAACAATCAAACAAACCGGTTCACCCTAACCCTCAAACAAACTGATTCACCCTAACAATCAAACAAACTGGTTCACCCTAACCCTCAAACAAACTGATTCACCCTAACAATCAAACAAACTGGTTCACCCGAACTTTAACCATCAAACAAACTGGTTCACCCCAACCTTAACCCTCAAAGAAACTGGTTCACCCTAAACCCCAAACAAACTGGTTCATACAAACCCTCAAACAAACTGGTTCACCCTAAACCCCAAACAAACTGGTTCATACAAACCCTCAAACAAACTGGTTCACCCTAAACCCCAAACAAACTGGTTCATCCTAACCCTCAAACAAACTGGTTCATCCTACCCCTCAAACAAACTGGTTCATCCTAACCCTCAAACAAACTGGTTCATCCTAACCCTCAAACAAACTGGTTCATCCCAACCCTAACCCTCAAACAAACTGGTTCACCCTAACCTTAACCATCAAACAAACTGGTTCACCCTAACCTTAACCATCAAACAAACTGGTTCACCCTAACCACCAAACAAACTGGTTCACCCAAACCCTCAAACAAACTGGTTCACCCTAACCATAAAACAAACTGGTTCACCCTAACCCTCAAACAAACTGGTTCACCCTAACCATTAAACAAACCGGTTCACCCTAACCCTCAAACAAACTGGTTCACCCTAACCATAAAACAAACCGGTTCACCCTAACAATCAAACAAACTGGTTCACCCGAACTTTAACCATCAAACAAACTGGTTCACCCCAACCTTAACCCTCAAAGAAACTGGTTCACCCTAAACCCCAAACAAACTGGTTCATACAAACCCTCAAACAAACTGGTTCACCCTAAACCCCAAACAAACTGGTTCATCCTAACCCTCAAACAAACTGGTTCATCCTACCCCTCAAACAAACTGGTTCATCCTAACCCTCAAACAAACTGGTTCATCCTAACCCTCAAACAAACTGGTTCACCCTAACCCTCAAACAAACTGGTTCACCCTAACCCTCAAACAAACTGGTTCACCCTAACCCTCAAACAAACTGGTTCACCCTAACCCTCAAACAAACTGGTTCACCCTAAACCCCAAACAAACTGGTTCATCCTAACCCTCAAACAAACTGGTTCATCCTAACCCTCAAACAAACTGGTTCACCCTAACCCTCAAACAAACTGGTTCACCCTAAACCCCAAACAAACTGGTTCATCCTAACCCTCAAAAAAACTGGTTCATCCTAACCCTCAAACAAACTGGTTCATCCCAACCCTAACCATCAAACAAACTGGTTCACCCTAACCCTCAAACAAACTGGTTCACCCTAACCATAAAACAAACTGGTTCACCCAAACCCTCAAACAAACTGGTTCACCCTAACCCTCAAACAAACTGGTTCACCCTAACCATAAAACAAACTGGTTCACCCTAACCATAAAACAAACTGGTTCACCCTAACCATAAAACAAACTGGTTCACCCTAACCATAAAACAAACTGGTTCACCCTAACCATAAAACAAACTGGTTCACCCTAACCATAAAACAAACTGGTTCACCCAAACCCTCAAACAAACTGGTTCACCCTAACCATAAAACAAACCGGTTCACCCTAACCCTCAAACAAACTGGTTCACCCTAACCATAAAACAAACTGGTTCACCCTAACCATCAAACAAACTGGTTCACCCTAACCCTCAAACAAACTGGTTCACCCCAACCATCAAAGAAACTGGTTCATCCCAACCATCAAACAAACTGGTTCACCCCAACCTTAACCCTCAAAGAAACTGGTTCACCCTAAACCCCAAACAAATTGGTTCACCCTAACCCTCAAACAAACAGGTTCACGCTAACCCTCAAACAAACTGGTTCACCCTAACCCTCAAACAAACTGGTTCACCCTAACCCTCAAACAAACTGATTCACCCTAACAATCAAACAAACCGGTTCACCCTAACCCTCAAACAAACTGATTCACCCTAACAATCAAACAAACTGGTTCATCCTAACCCTCAAACAAACTGGTTCATCCTAACCCTCAAACAAACTGGTTCATCCCAACCCTAACCCTCAAACAAACTGGTTCACCCTAACCTTAACCATCAAACAAACTGGTTCACCCTAACCTTAACCATCAAACAAACTGGTTCACCCTAACCACCAAACAAACTGGTTCACCCAAACCCTCAAACAAACTGGTTCACCCTAACCATAAAACAAACTGGTTCACCCTAACCCTCAAACAAACTGGTTCACCCTAACCATTAAACAAACCGGTTCACCCTAACCCTCAAACAAACTGGTTCACCCTAACCATAAAACAAACCGGTTCACCCTAACAATCAAACAAACTGGTTCACCCGAACTTTAACCACCAAACAAACTGGTTCACCCAAACCCTCAAACAAACTGGTTCACCCAAACCATAAAACAAACTGGTTCACCCTAACCCTCAAACAAACTGGTTCACCCTAACCATTAAACAAACCGGTTCACCCTAACCCTCAAACAAACTGGTTCACCCTAACCATAAAACAAACCGGTTCACCCTAACAATCAAACAAACTGGTTCACCCGAACTTTAACCATTAAACAAACCGGTTCACCCTAACCCTCAAAGAAACTGGTTCACCCTAAACCCCAAACAAACTGGTTCATACAAACCCTCAAACAAACTGGTTCACCCTAAACCCCAAACAAACTGGTTCATCCTAACCCTCAAACAAACTGGTTCATCCTACCCCTCAAACAAACTGGTTCATCCTAACCCTCAAACAAACTGGTTCATCCTAACCCTCAAACAAACTGGTTCACCCTAACCCTCAAACAAACTGGTTCACCCTAACCCTCAAACAAACTGGTTCACCCTAACCCTCAAACAAACTGGTTCACCCTAACCCTCAAACAAACTGGTTCACCCTAAACCCCAAACAAACTGGTTCATCCTAACCCTCAAACAAACTGGTTCATCCTAACCCTCAAACAAACTGGTTCACCCTAACCCTCAAACAAACTGGTTCACCCTAAACCCCAAACAAACTGGTTCATCCTAACCCTCAAAAAAACTGGTTCATCCTAACCCTCAAACAAACTGGTTCATCCCAACCCTAACCATCAAACAAACTGGTTCACCCTAACCCTCAAACAAACTGGTTCACCCTAACCATAAAACAAACTGGTTCACCCAAACCCTCAAACAAACTGGTTCACCCTAACCCTCAAACAAACTGGTTCACCCTAACCATAAAACAAACTGGTTCACCCTAACCATAAAACAAACTGGTTCACCCTAACCATAAAACAAACTGGTTCACCCTAACCATAAAACAAACTGGTTCACCCTAACCATAAAACAAACTGGTTCACCCTAACCATAAAACAAACTGGTTCACCCAAACCCTCAAACAAACTGGTTCACCCTAACCATAAAACAAACCGGTTCACCCTAACCCTCAAACAAACTGGTTCACCCTAACCATAAAACAAACTGGTTCACCCTAACCATCAAACAAACTGGTTCACCCTAACCCTCAAACAAACTGGTTCACCCCAACCATCAAAGAAACTGGTTCATCCCAACCCTCAAACAAACTGGTTCACCCCAACCTTAACCCTCAAAGAAACTGGTTCACCCTAAACCCCAAACAAATTGGTTCACCCTAACCCTCAAACAAACAGGTTCACGCTAACCCTCAAACAAACTGGTTCACCCTAACCCTCAAACAAACTGGTTCACCCTAACCCTCAAACAAACTGATTCACCCTAACAATCAAACAAACCGGTTCACCCTAACCCTCAAACAAACTGATTCACCCTAACAATCAAACAAACTGGTTCACCCTAACCCTCAAACAAACTGATTCACCCTAACAATCAAACAAACTGGTTCACCCGAACTTTAACCATCAAACAAACTGGTTCACCCCAACCTTAACCCTCAAAGAAACTGGTTCACCCTAAACCCCAAACAAACTGGTTCATACAAACCCTCAAACAAACTGGTTCATCCTAACCCTCAAACAAACTGGTTCATCCTACCCCTCAAACAAACTGGTTCATCCTAACCCTCAAACAAACTGGTTCATCCTAACCCTCAAACAAACTGGTTCACCCTAACCCTCAAACAAACTGGTTCACCCTAACCCTCAAACAAACTGGTTCACCCTAACCCTCAAACAAACTGGTTCACCCTAACCCTCAAACAAACTGGTTCACCCTAAACCCCAAACAAACTGGTTCATCCTAACCCTCAAACAAACTGGTTCATCCTAACCCTCAAACAAACTGGTTCATCCCAACCCTAACCCTCAAACAAACTGGTTCACCCTAACCTTAACCATCAAACAAACTGGTTCACCCTAACCTTAACCATCAAACAAACTGGTTCACCCTAACCACCAAACAAACTGGTTCATACAAACCCTCAAACAAACTGGTTCATCCCAACCTTAACCCTCAAACAAACTGGTTCACCCTAACCCTCAAACAAACTGGTTCATCCCAACCTTAACCCTCAAACAAACTGGTTCAACTTAACCATCAAACAAACCGGTTCACCCTAACCATCAAACAAACTGGTTCACCCTAACCCTCAAACAAACTGGTTCACCCTAACCCTCAAACAAACTGGTTCACCCCAACCTTAACCCTCAAAGAAACTGGTTCACCATGAACCCCAAACAAACTGGTTCATCCTAACCCTCAAACAAACTGGTTCACCCCAACCCTAACCCTCAAACAAACTGGTTCACCCAAACCATCAAACAAACTGGTTCATCCCAACCATCAAACAAACTGGTTCATCCTAACCCTCAAACAAACTGGTTCATCCTAACCCTCAAACAAACTGGTTCACCCCAACCTTAACCCTCAAACAAACTGGTTCACCCTAACCTTAACCATCAAACAAACTGGTTCACCCTAACCTTAACCATCAAACAAACTGGTTCACCCTAACCACCAAACAAACTGGTTCATACAAACCCTCAAACAAACTGGTTCATCCCAACCTTAACCCTCAAACAAACTGGTTCACCCTAACCCTCAAACAAACTGGTTCACCCGAACCCTCAAACAAACTGGTTCATCCTAACCCTCAAACAAACTGGTTCATCCCAACCCTAACCCTCAAACAAACTGGTTCACCCTAACCTTAACCATCAAACAAACTGGTTCACCCTAACCTTAACCATCAAACAAACTGGTTCACCCTAACCACCAAACAAACTGGTTCATACAAACCCTCAAACAAACTGGTTCATCCCAACCTTAACCCTCAAACAAACTGGTTCACCCTAACCCTCAAACAAACTGGTTCACCCCAACCTTAACCCTCAAAGAAACTGGTTCACCCTAAACCCCAAACAAACTGGTTCATACAAACCCTCAAACAAACTGGTTCACCCTAAACCCCAAACAAACTGGTTCATCCTACCCCTCAAACAAACTGGTTCATCCTACCCCTCAAACAAACTGGTTCATCCTAACCCTCAAACAAACTGGTTCATCCTAACCCTCAAACAAACTGGTTCACCCTAACCCTCAAACAAACTGGTTCACCCTAACCCTCAAACAAACTGGTTCACCCTAACCCTCAAACAAACTGGTTCACCCTAACCCTCAAACAAACTGGTTCACCCTAAACCCCAAACAAACTGGTTCATCCTAACCCTCAAACAAACTGGTTCATCCTAACCCTCAAACAAACTGGTTCATCCCAACCCTAACCCTCAAACAAACTGGTTCACCCAAACCCTCAAACAAACTGGTTCAACTTAACAATCAAACAAACTGGTTCACCCTAACCCTCAAACAAACTGGTTCACCCTAACCAAAAAACAAACTGGTTCACCCAAACCCTCAAACAAACTGGTTCAACTTAACAATCAAACAAACCGGTTCACCCTAACCCTCAAACAAACTGGTTCACCCCAACCATCAAACAAACTGGTTCATCCCAACCATCAAACAAACTGGTTCACCCTAACCATAAAACAAACTGGTTCACCCTAACCCTCAAACAAACTGGTTCACCCTAACCATAAAACAAACTGGTTCACCCTAACCCTCAAACAAACTGGTTCACCCTAACCATCAAACAAACTGGTTCACCCTAACCCTCAAACAAACTGGTTCACCCCAACCATCAAACAAACTGGTTCATCCCAACCATCAAACAAACTGGTTCACCCTAACCCTCAAACAAACTGATTCACCCTAACAATCAAACAAACTGGTTCACCCTAACCCTCAAACAAACTGATTCACCCTAACCCTCAAACAAACTGATTCACCCTAACAATCAAACAAACTGGTTCACCCGAACTTTAACCATCAAACAAACTGGTTTACCCTAACCCTCAAACAAACTGGTTCACCCTAACCCTCAAACAAACTGATTCACCCTAACAATCAAACAAACTGGTTCACCCGAACTTTAACCATCAAACAAACTGGTTCACCCTAACCCTCAAAACAACTGGTTCAACTTAACCATCAAACAAACTGGTTCACCCTAACCCTCAAACAAACTGGTTCAACTTAACCATCAAACAAACTGGTTCACCCTAACCCTCAAACAAACTGGTTCACCCTAACCCTCAAACAAACTGGTTCACCCTAACCCTCAAACAAACTGGTTCACCCTAACCCTCAAACAAACTGGTTCACCCTAACCCTCAAACAAACTGGTTCACCCTAACCCTCAAACAAACTGGTTCACCCTAACCCTCAAACAAACTGGTTCACCCTAACCTTAACCATTAAACAAACTGGTTCACCCTAACCCTCAAAACAACTGGTTCAACTTAACCATCAAACAAACTGGTTCACCCTAACCCTCAAACAAACTGGTTCAACTTAACCATCAAACAAACTGGTTCACCCTAACCCTCAAACAAACTGGTTCATCCTAACCCTCAAACAAACTGGTTCACCCTAACCTTAACCATTAAACAAACTGGTTCACCCTAACCTTAACCCTCAAACAAACTGGTTCACCCTAAACCCCAAACAAACTGGTTCAACTTAACCATCAAACAAACTGGTTCACCCTAACCCTCAAACAAACTGGTTCATCCTAACCCTCAAACAAACTGGTTCACCCTAACCTTAACCATTAAACAAACTGGTTCACCCTAACCTTAACCCTCAAACAAACTGGTTCACCCTAACCATAAAACAAACTGGTTCACCCTAACCATCAAACAAACTGGTTCACCCTAACCCTCAAACAAACTGGTTCACCCCAACCATCAAACAAACTGGTTCATCCCAACCATCAAACAAACTGGTTCACCCTAACCTTAACCATCAAACAAACTGGTTTACCCTAACCCTCAAACAAACTGGTTCACCCTAACCCTCAAACAAACTGATTCACCCTAACAATCAAACAGACTGGTTCACCCTAACCCTCAAACAAACTGATTCACCCTAACAATCAAACAGACTGGTTCACCCTAACCCTCAAACAAACTGATTCACCCTAACAATCAAACAAACTGGTTCACCCGAACTTTAACCATCAAACAAACTGGTTCACCCTAACCCTCAAAACAACTGGTTCAACTTAACCATCAAACAAACTGGTTCACCCTAACCCTCAAACAAACTGGTTCAACTTAACCATCAAACAAACTGGTTCACCCTAACCCTCAAACAAACTGGTTCACCCTAACCCTCAAACAAACTGGTTCACCCTAACCCTCAAACAAACTGGTTCAACTTAACCATCAAACAAACTGGTTCACCCTAACCCTCAAACAAACTGGTTCATCCTAACCCTCAAACAAACTGGTTCACCCTAACCTTAACCATCAAACAAACTGGTTCACCCTAACCTTAACCATCAAACAAACTGGTTCACCCTAACCTTAACCATCAAACAAACTGGTTCACCCTAACTACCAAACAAACTGGTTCATACAAACCCTCAAACAAACTGGTTCATCCCAACCTTAACCCTCAAACAAACTGGTTCAACTTAACCATCAAACAAACCGGTTCACCCTAACCCTCAAACAAACTGGTTCACCCTAACCCTCAAACAAACTGGTTCACCCTAACCCTCAAACAAACTGGTTCACCCCAACCCTAACTCTCAAACAAACTGGTTCACCCTAACCATCAAACAAACTGGTTCACCCTGAACCCCAAACAAACTGGTTCACCCTAACCCTCAAACAAACTGGTTCACCCCAACCCTAACTCTCAAACAAACTGGTTCACCCTAACCATCAAACAAACTGGTTCACCCTGAACCCCAAACAAACTGGTTCATCCTAACCCTCAAACAAACTGGTTCACCCCAACCCTAACTCTCAAACAAACTGGTTCACCCTAACCATCAAACAAACTGGTTCACCCTGAACCCCAAACAAACTGGTTCACCCTAACCATCAAACAAACTGGTTCACCCAAACCCTCAAACAAACTGGTTCACCCAAACCCTCAAACAAACTGGTTCATCCTAACCCTCAAACAAACTGGTTCATCCCAACCTTAACCCTCAAACAAACTGGTTCATCCCAACCTTAACCATCAAACAAACTGGTTCACCCTAACCCTCAAACAAACTGGTTCACCCTAACCATCAAACAAACTGGTTCATACT
The DNA here is from genome assembly GCF_963422515.1 of Blennius ocellaris. NCBI lineage: Eukaryota > Metazoa > Chordata > Actinopteri > Blenniiformes > Blenniidae > Blennius > Blennius ocellaris. Next base: position 29,936,642 of record NC_137658.1, read on the forward strand.
AACCCTCAAACAAACTGGTTCACCCTAAACCCCAAACAAACTGGCTCACCCTAACCCTTAAACAAACTGGTTCACCCTAACCCACAAACAAACTGGTTCACCCTGAACCCCAAACAAACTGGTTCACCCTAACCCTCAAACAAACTGGTTCACCCTAACCCACAAACAAACTGGTTCACCCTGAACCCCAAACAAACTGGTTCACCCTAACCCTCAAACAAACTGGTTCACCCTCACCCTCAAACAAACTGGTTCATCCCAACCTTAACCATCAAACAAACTGGTTCACCCTAACCATCAAACAAACTGGTTCACCCTAAGCCTCAAACAAACTGGTTCACCCTAACCCTCAAACAAACTGGTTCACCCTAAGCCTCAAACAAACTGGTTCACCCTCACCATCAAACAAACTGGTTCACCCTCACCCTCAAACAAACTGGTTCAACTTAACCATCAAACAAACTGGCTCACCCCAACCCTAACCCTCAAACAAACTGGTTCACCCTAAACCCCAAACAAACTGGTTCATACAAACCCTCAAACAAACTGGTTCACCCTAAACCCCAAACAAACTGGTTCATCCTAACCCTCAAACAAACTGGTTCATCCTACCCCTCAAGCAAACTGGTTCATCCTAACCCTCAAACAAACTGGTTCATCCTAACCCTCAAACAAACTGGTTCATCCTACCCCTCAAACAAACTGGTTCATCCTAACCCTCAAACAAACTGGTTCATCCTAACCCTCAAACAAACTGGTTCACCCTAACCCTCAAACAAACTGGTTCACCCTAACCCTCAAACAAACTGGTTCACCCTAACCCTCAAACAAACTGGTTCACCCTAAACCCCAAACAAACTGGTTCATCCTAACCCTCAAACAAACTGGTTCATCCTAACCCTCAAACAAACTGGTTCACCCTAACCCTCAAACAAACTGGTTCACCCTAAACCCCAAACAAACTGGTTCATCCTAACCCTCAAACAAACTGGTTCATCCTAACCCTCAAACAAACTGGTTCACCCTAACCCTCAAACAAACTGGTTCACCCTAACCCTCAAACAAACTGGTTCATCCTAACCCTCAAACAAACTGGTTCATCCCAACCCTAACCCTCAAACAAACTGGTTCACCCAAACCCTCAAACAAACCGGTTCAACTTAACAATCAAACAAACCGGTTCACCCTAACCCTCAAACAAACTGGTTCACCATAACCCTCAAACAAACTGGTTCACCCTAACCATAAAACAAACTGGTTCACCCTAACCCTCAAACAAACTGGTTCACCCTAACCATAAAACAAACTGGTTCACCCTAACCCTCAAACAAACTGGTTCACCCTAACCATAAAACAAACTGGTTCACCCTAACCATAAAACAAACTGGTTCACCCTAACCATAAAACAAACTGGTTCACCCTAACCATCAAACAAACTGGTTCACCCTAACCCTCAAACAAAATGGTTCACCCCAACCATCAAACAAACTGGTTCATCCCAACCATCAAACAAACTGGTTCACCCCAACCTTAACCCTCAAAGAAACTGGTTCACCCTAAACCCCAAACAAATTGGTTCACCCTAACCCTCAAACAAACTGGTTCACGCTAACCCTCAAACAAACTGGTTCACCCTAACCTTAACCATCAAACAAACTGGTTCACCCTAACCCTCAAACAAACTGGTTCACCCTAACCCTCAAACAAACTGATTCACCCTAACAATCAAACAAACCGGTTCACCCTAACCCTCAAACAAACTGATTCACCCTAACAATCAAACAAACTGGTTCACCCTAACCCTCAAACAAACTGATTCACCCGAACAATCAAACAAACTGGTTCACCTTAACCCTCAAACAAACTGGTTCACCCTAAACCCCAAACAAACTGGTTCATACAAACCCTCAAACAAACTGGTTCACCCTAAACCCCAAACAAACTGGTTCATCCTAACCCTCAAACAAACTGGTTCATCCTACCCCTCAAACAAACTGGTTCATCCTAACCCTCAAACAAACTGGTTCATCCTAACCCTCAAACAAACTGGTTCACCCTAACCCTCAAACAAACTGGTTCACCCTAACCCTCAAACAAACTGGTTCACCCTAACCCTCAAACAAACTGGTTCACCCTAACCCTCAAACAAACTGGTTCACCCTAAACCCCAAACAAACTGGTTCATCCTAACCCTCAAACAAACTGGTTCATCCTAACCCTCAAACAAACTGGTTCATCCCAACCCTAACCCTCAAACAAACTGGTTCACCCAAACCCTCAAACAAACTGGTTCAACTTAACAATCAAACAAACCGGTTCACCCTAACCCTCAAACAAACTGGTTCACCCAAACCATAAAACAAACTGGTTCAACTTAACAATCAAACAAACCGGTTCACCCTAACCCTCAAACAAACTGGTTCACCCTAACCAAAAAACAAACTGGTTCACCCAAACCCTCAAACCAACTGGTTCAACTTAACAATCAAACAAACCGGTTCACCCTAACCCTCAAACAAACTGGTTCACCCTAACCATAAAACAAACTGGTTCACCCTAACCCTCAAACAAACTGGTTCACCCTAACCATCAAACAAACTGGTTCACCCTAACCCTCAAACAAACTGGTTCACCCTAACCCTCAAACAAACTGGTTCACCCTAACCATCAAACAAACTGGTTCACCCTAACCCTCAAACAAACTGGTTCACCCTAACCATCAAACAAACTGGTTCACCCTAACCCTCAAACAAACTGGTTCACCCTAACCATCAAACAAACTGGTTCACCCTAACCCTCAAACAAACTGGTTCACCCCAACCATCAAACAAACTGGTTCATCCCAACCATCAAACAAACTGGTTCACCCTAACCTTAACCATCAAACAAACTGGTTTACCCTAACCCTCAAACAAACTGGTTCACCCTAACCCTCAAACAAACTGATTCACCCTAACAATCAAACAAACTGGTTCACCCTAACCCTCAAACAAACTGATTCACCCTAACAATCAAACAAACTGGTTCACCCGAACTTTAACCATCAAACAAACTGGTTCACCCTAACCCTCAAAACAACTGGTTCAACTTAACCATCAAACAAACTGGTTCACCCTAACCCTCAAACAAACTGGTTCAACTTAACCATCAAACAAACTGGTTCACCCTAACCCTCAAACAAACTGGTTCACCCTAACCCTCAAACAAACTGGTTCACCCTAACCTTAACCATTAAACAAACTGGTTCACCCTAACCTTAACCATCAAACAAAGTGGTTCACCCTAACTACCAAACAAACTGGTTCATACAAACCCTCAAACAAACTGGTTCATCCCAACCTTAAACCCTAAACAAACTGGTTCACCCTAACCCTCAAACAAACTGGTTCACCCTAACCCTCAAACAAACTGGTTCACCCTAACCCTCAAACAAACTGGTTCACCCCAACCTTAACCCTCAAAGAAACTGGTTCACCATGAACCCCAAACAAACTGGTTCATCCTAACCCTCAAACAAACTGGTTCACCCCAACCCTAACTCTCAAACAAACTGGTTCACCCTAACCATCAAACAAACTGGTTCATACTAACCCTCAAACAAACTGGTTCACCCTGAACCCCAAACAAACTGGTTCACCCTAACCCTCAAACAAACTGGTTCACCCTAACCCTCAAACAAACTGGTTCACCCTAACCCTCAAACAAACTGGTTCACCCCAACCTTAACCCTCAAAGAAACTGGTTCACCATGAACCCCAAACAAACTGGTTCATCCTAACCCTCAAACAAACTGGTTCACCCCAACCCTAACTCTCAAACAAACTGGTTCACCCTAACCATCAAACAAACTGGTTCACCCAAACCCTCAAACAAACTGGTTCATCCCAACCTTAACCCTCAAACAAACTGGTTCATCCCAACCTTAACCATCAAACAAACTGGTTCACCCTAACCCTCAAACAAACTGGTTCACCCTAACCATCAAACAAACTGGTTCATACTAACCCTCAAACAAACTGGTTCACCCTAAACCCCAAACAAACTGGTTCACCCTAACCCTCAAACAAACTGGTTCACCCTAACCCTTAAACAAACTGGTTCACCCTAACCCACAAACAAACTGGTTCACCCTGAACCCCAAACAAACTGGTTCACCCTAACCCTCAAACAAACTGGTTCACCCTAACCCACAAACAAACTGGTTCACCCTGAACCCCAAACAAACTGGTTCACCCTAACCCTCAAACAAACTGGTTCACCCTCACCCTCAAACAAACTGGTTCATCCCAACCTTAACCATCAAACAAACTGGTTCATCCCAACCTTAACCATCAAACAAACTGGTTCACCCTAAGCCTCAAACAAACTGGTTCACCCTAACCCTCAAACAAACTGGTTCACCCTAACCCTCAAACAAACTGGTTCACCCTCACCATCAAACAAACTGGTTCACCCTCACCCTCAAACAAACTGGTTCAACTTAACCATCAAACAAACTGGTTCACCCTAACCCTCAAACAAACTGGTTCACCCTAACCCTCAAACAAACTGGTTCACCCTCACCATCAAACAAACTGGTTCACCCTAACCATCAAACAAACTGGTTCATCCTAACCCTCAAACAAACTGGTTCACCCTAACCCTCAAACAAACTGGTTCACCCTAACCCTCAAACAAACTGGTTCACCCTCACCATAAAACAAACTGGTTCACCCTAACCCTCAAACAAACTGGTTCACCCTAACCCTCAAACAAACTGGTTCACCCTAACCCTCAAACAAACTGGTTCACCCTAAACCCCAAACAAACTGGTTCATCCTAACCCTCAAACAAACTGGTTCATCCTAACCCTCAAACAAACTGGTTCATCCTAACCATCAAACAAACTGGTTCACCCTAACCCTCAAACAAACTGGTTCACCCAAACCCTCAAACAAACTGGTTCAACTTAACAATCAAACAAACCGGTTCACCCTAACCCTCAAACAAACTGGTTCACCCAAACCATAAAACAAACTGGTTCACCCTAAACCCCAAACAAACTGGTTCATCCTAACCCTCAAACAAACTGGTTCATCCTAACCCTCAAACAAACTGGTTCATCCTAACCCTCAAACAAACTGGTTCATCCTAACCATCAAACAAACTGGTTCACCCTAAACCCCAAACAAACTGGTTCATCCTAACCCTCAAACAAACTGGTTCATCCTAACCCTCAAACAAACTGGTTCATCCTAACCATCAAACAAACTGGTTCATCCTAACCATCAAACAAACTGGTTCATCCTAACCCTCAAACAAACTGGTTCAACTTAACAATCAAACAAACCGGTTCACCCTAACCCTCAAACAAACTGGTTCACCCTAACCATAAAACAAACTGGTTCACCCTAACCCTCAAACAAACTGGTTCACCCTAACCATCAAACAAACTGGTTCACCCTAACCCTCAAACAAACTGGTTCATCCCAACCATCAAACAAACTGGTTCACCCTAACCTTAACCATCAAACAAACTGGTTTACCCTAACCCTCAAACAAACTGGTTCACCCTAACCCTCAAACAAACTGGTTCACCCTAACCCTCAAACAAACTGGTTCATCCCAACCTTAACCCTCAAACAAACTGGTTCATCCCAACCTTAACCATCAAACAAACTGGTTCACCCCAACCATCAAACAAACTGGTTCACCCTAACCATCAAACTGCGAGAAATAAAAGGCTTACCTTTATTAACACTTTTTCTACAACAATGTTTTTCTGCCCACTATTCTACCTTAAGAGAAGAAAAGCAGAACAACCCTCGGTTTCTCTTCAGCACTATAGCCAGGCTGACAAAAAGCCACAGCTCTGTCACAAACACATATCACTTTAACTCTGAGCAAAAAATTACTGTCAACTCCTTTAGTGACTACATTCTAACTCTTATGGTTAAAATTAAAGACGCACTGCCAAAACTTGATCAGATCAACGTGATTAGTAATCAATACTAGATTAAGCTCTGTTCAGTAAGAGGCTCTGTATCCAGGGGTTTGAACAAGCTCCAGAGCAATAGCCAATCTTACGTTTTTCTAGAATCCTGGAAAAATTCACTTCAGTCACTATGTGACCATTTATGTCCAAATGACGTCTCTGCGTATTTTCAGTGAGTTTTAAAGCTTCATCATATCACAGAGGCACTCTGATCAAAGTTGGCCTCAGACAAAGGACTGGTCTCCTTCTTCTGGATTCTATAAAATGGGCAACATGGTGACTTAGAATGACTGAGAAGTGAATCCAACGTGTTCCTCCCAGATAGACTATTGTAACTGTTATCAGGGTGAAACAAGAACTGCTTCAGACGTCTTCAACTGAACGAAAATGTTGCAGCAAGTCGTGACAGGAAGTCCCGACAGGAACCAGCCAGAGAAATCACATCACTCGAATATGAGCTTCCTGTTCAATCTCCAATAGAATTTACATTTCTTCTTAACAAGCAGCTCTCTGTTAAAGACTGTTAGTCCATCTTATCCACTCGGTTCTCAGTGCTGCCCTCTGGAGGTTCCTAGGTTTACTATCAGTAGAATGGAGGCGGAGCTTAAAGCTCTCAGGCTCCTCTCATGAGAAAGCAGCTGATTGAGGCTCTACTGTGAAGGTTTCTATTTAATGAAGCTCCAGTGAAGCTGCTTCAGGACCCTGGAACATTTTCTACTCCAGCTGATGGAGGTTTACTGATGGAGATTTACTGGTGGTGGTTTAGCCTGATGGGAGGTTTACTGGGTGTACTCAGGCCTGTGACCTTTAACCCCGGGACCTGTTCTGGGACCCGTAATGGGTCTGCTGCTCTCACCTTTAGAACAGGAAGCTGGTTGCTGCAGGCAGGAGGAAGGCAGCCGGGGAACAGGGCCCTCGTCTTCCTCACTGTCAGAGTCGGAGATGACCAGAGGAGGTTTGGGGCCTGGGTCCCCTGCGGTTCTGCAGTGCTGCGCCAGACCACTAGGACCTGGACACAGGAAGACCCCGAAGTGTTGATGAGGAAGACCCCCGCATGTTAATGAGGAAGGACATCATGCCAAGGAAGAACATGAAGTGTTCCCACCCGCTTGCTCTTCGTCTTCGTCTTGCTCTTCATCTCCAGCCAGGTGACTGGGTCCTGCAGGGTCTTCCTCAGCTCCCATCCTCCTCTCAGCTCCTTTGGGCTCAAGTGGAGGCACCGCCCCGTGGTGGTCCTCCTCCAGGATGACCTCCTCCTCCTCCTCCTCCTGGTCCTCCTCTTCCAGCCCGTTCACCTCCACCGGGACTGTGAACACATCTCATCTCGTCACTCCCTTCACTCTCATGGTCACAAAATCAACTTCTGTGGTTTTGAGTGTGAGACAGTGAGAGACACATTGAGAGAAAGGGAGACACTGTAAGACCGTGTGGGACAGAGTGAGACTGTATGAGACAGTGAGACTGTTAGATACAGTGAGAGACACAGTGTGAGAGTGAGACTATAAGAGACAGTGTTGAGAGTGAGACTGTATGAGACAGTGAGAGACAGAGTGTGAGAGTGAGACTATAAGAGACAGAGTGTTGAGAGTGAGACTGTATGAGACAGTGAGAGACAGAGTGTGAGAGTGAGACTATAAGAGACAGAGTGTTGAGAGTGAGACTGTATGAGACAGTGAGAGACAGAGTGTGAGAGTGAGACTATAAGAGACAGAGTGTTGAGAGTGAGACTGTATGAGACAGTGAGAGACAGAGTGTGAGAGTGAGACTATAAGAGACAGAGTGTTGAGAGTGAGACTGTATGAGACAGTGAGACTGTTAGATACAGTGAGAGACACAGTGTGAGAGTGAGACTATAAGAGACAGAGTGTTGAGAGTGAGACTGTATGAGACAGTGAGAGACAGAGTGTGAGAGTGAGACTATAAGAGACAGTGCTGAGAGTGAGACTGTATGAGACAGTGAGAGACAGAGTGTGAGAGTGAGACTATAAGAAACAGAGTGTTGAGAGTGAGACTGTATGAGACAGTGAGAGACAGAGTGTGAGAGTGAGACTATAAGAGACAGAGTGTTGACAGTGAGACTGTATGAGACAGTGAGAGACAGAGTGTGAGAGTGAGACTATAAGAGACAGAGTGTTGAGAGTGAGACTGTATGAGACAGTGAGAGACAGAGTGTGAGAGTGAGACTATAAGAGACAGAGTGTTGAGAGTGAGACTGTATGAGACAGTGAGAGACAGAGTGTGAGAGTGAGACTGTATGAGACAGTGAGACTGTATGAGAAAGGGAGAGACAGTTTGAGAGTGAGACTGTATGAGACAGTGAGACTGTTAGATACAGTGAGAGACACAGTGTGAGAGTGAGACAGTGCTAGACAGTGAGACTGTATGAGAAAGGGAGAGACAGTTTGAGAGTGAGACTGTATGAGACAGTTCCAGACAGTGAGATTGTACAAGAAAGTGAGAGACAGAGTGTGAGAGTGAAACTGAATGAGACAGAGAGAGACAGAGTGTGAGAGTGAGACTGTAAGAGACAGAGTACAAGCGTGAAACGGTATGAGACAGTGAGAGAGTGTGAGAGTGAGACAGTGAGACTGTATGAGACAGTGAGAGAGAGTGTGAGAGTGAGACAGTGAGACTGTATGAGACAGTGAGAGACAGAGTGAGTGTGAGTGAGACAGTGAGACTGTATGAGACAGTGAGAGACAGAGTGCGTGTGAGTGAGACAGTGAGATTGTATAATACAGTGAGAGACAGAGTGAGTGTGAGACTGTATGAGACAGTGAGAGACAGAGTGAGTGTGAGTGAGACTGTATGAGACAGTGAGAGACACATTGAGAGAAAGGGAGACACTGTAAGACCGTGGGGGACAGAGTGAGACTGTATGAGACAGTGAGACTGTTAGATACAGTGAGAGACACAGTGTGAGAGTGAGACAGTGCTAGACAGTGAGACTGTATGAGAAAGGGAGAGACAGTTTGAGAGTGAGACTGTATGAGACAGTTCCAGACAGTGAGATTGTACAAGAAAGTGAGAGACAGAGTGTGAGAGTGAAACTGAATGAGACAGGGAGAGACAGAGTGTTGAGAGTGAGACTGTATGAGACAGTGAGAGACAGAGTGTGAGAGTGAGACTGTATGAGACAGTGAGAGACAGAGTGTGAAAGTGAGACTGTAAGAGACAGAGTACAAGAGTGAAACTGTATGAGACAGTGAGAGACAGAGTGAGTGTGAGACTGTATGAGACGGTGAGAGACAGAGTGCGTGTGAGTGAGACAGTGAGACTGTATGAGACAGTGAGAGACAGAGTGAGTGTGAGACTGTATGAGACAGTGAGAGACAGAGGGAGTGTGAGTGAGACAGTGAGACTGTATGAGACAGTGAGAGACAGAGTGCGTGTGAGTGAGACAGTGAGACTGTATTAGACAGTGAGAGACAGAGTGAGTGTGAGACTGTATGAGACGGTGAGAGACAGAGTGTTGAGAGTGAGACAGAGTGAGTGTGAGTGTGAGAGTGAGACTGTATGAGACAGTGAGAGACAGAGTGAGAGTGAGTGTGAGTGAGACAGTGAGAGGCAGAGTGTGAGAGTGAAACTGTATGAGACAGTGAGAGAGAGTGTGAGAGTGAGACAGTGAGACTGTATGAGACAGTGAGAGACAGAGTGAGTGTGAGACTGTATGAGACAGTGAGAGACAGAGTGTTGAGAGTGAGACTGTAAGAGACAGAGTGTTGAGAGTGAGACTGTATGAGACAGAGTGTGAGAGTGAGACAGTGAGAGACAGAGTGTTGAGAGTGAGATTGTACGAGACAGAGTGTTGAGAGTGAGACAGTGAGAGACAGAGTGTTGAGAGTGAGACTGTATGAGACAGAGTGTGAGAGTGAGACAGTGAGAGACAGAGTGTTGAGAGTGAGACAGTGAGAGACAGAGTGTGAGAGTGAGACAGTGAGAGACAGAGTGTTGAGAGTGAGACTGTGAGAGACAGAGTGTGAGAGTGAGACAGTGAGAGACAGAGTGTTGAGAGTGAGACTGTGAGAGACAGAGTGTGAGAGTGAGACTGTAAGAGACAGAGTGTTGAGAGTGAGACAGTGAGAGACAGAGTGTTGAGAGTGAGACTGTAAGAGACATAGTGAGACTGTGAGAGGCAGAGTGTGAGTATGAGACGGTGAGAGACAGAGTGCGTGTGAGTGAGACAGTGAGACTGTATGAGACAGTGAGAGACAGAGTGAGTGTGAGACTGTATGAGACAGTGAGAGACAGAGGGAGTGTGAGTGAGACAGTGAGACTGTATTAGACAGTGAGAGACAGAGTGAGTGTGAGACTGTATGAGACAGTGAGAGACAGAGGGAGTGTGAGTGAGACAGTGAGACTGTATGAGACAGTGAGAGACAGAGTGCGTGTGAGTGAGACAGTGAGACTGTATTAGACAGTGAGAGACAGAGTGAGTGTGAGACTGTATGAGACGGTGAGAGACAGAGTGTTGAGAGTGAGACAGAGTGAGTGTGAGTGTGAGAGTGAGACTGTATGAGACAGTGAGAGACAGAGTGAGAGTGAGTGTGAGTGAGACAGTGAGAGGCAGAGTGTGAGAGTGAAACTGTATGAGACAGTGAGAGAGAGTGTGAGAGTGAGACAGTGAGACTGTATGAGACAGTGAGAGACAGAGTGAGTGTGAGACTGTATGAGACAGTGAGAGACAGAGTGTTGAGAGTGAGACTGTAAGAGACAGAGTGTTGAGAGTGAGACTGTATGAGACAGAGTGTGAGAGTGAGACAGTGAGAGACAGAGTGTTGAGAGTGAGATTGTACGAGACAGAGTGTTGAGAGTGAGACAGTGAGAGACAGAGTGTTGAGAGTGAGACTGTATGAGACAGAGTGTGAGAGTGAGACAGTGAGAGACAGAGTGTTGAGAGTGAGACAGTGAGAGACAGAGTGTGAGAGTGAGACTGTAAGAGACAGAGTGTTGAGAGTGAGACTGTAAGAGACAGAGTGAGACTGTGAGAGGCAGAGTGTGAGAGTGAGACAGTGAGAGGCAGAGTGTGAGAGTGAGACTGTAAGAGACAGAGTGTTGAGAGTGAGACTGTGAGAGGCAGAGTGTTGAGAGTGAGACTGTAAGAGACAGAGTGTTGAGAGTGAGACTGTAAGAGACAGAGTGAGACTGTGAGAGGCAGAGTGTGAGAGTGAGACAGTGAGAGGCAGAGTGTGAGAGTGAGACTGTAAGAGACAGAGTGTTGAGAGTGAGACTGTGAGAGACAGAGTGTGAGAGTGAGACAGTGAGAGACAGAGTGTTGAGAGTGAGACTGTGAGAGACAGAGTGTGAGAGTGAGACTGTAAGAGACAGAGTGTTGAGAGTGAGACAGTGAGAGGCAGAGTGTTGAGAGTGAGACTGTAGGAGACAGAGTGTTGAGAGTGAGACAGTGAGAGACAGAGTGTTGAGAGTGAGACTGTAAGAGACAGAGTGAGACTGTGAGAGGCAGAGTGTGAGAGTGAGACAGTGAGAGACAGAGTGTGAGAGTGAGACTGTAAGAGACAGAGTGTTGAGAGTGAGACTGTAAGAGACAGAGTGTTGAGAGTGAGACTGTGAGAGGCAGAGTGTGAGAGTGAGACAGTGAGAGACAGAGTGTGAGAGTGAGACTGTAAGAGACAGAGTGTTGAGAGTGAGACTGTAAGAGACAGAGTGAGACTGTGAGAGGCAGAGTGTGAGAGTGAGACAGTGAGAGGCAGAGTGTGAGAGTGAGACTGTAAGAGACAGAGTGTTGAGAGTGAGACTGTGAGAGGCAGAGTGTTGAGAGTGAGACTGTAAGAGACAGAGTGTTGAGAGTGAGACTGTAAGAGACAGAGTGAGACTGTGAGAGGCAGAGTGTGAGAGTGAGACAGTGAGAGGCAGAGTGTGAGAGTGAGACTGTAAGAGACAGAGTGTTGAGAGTGAGACTGTAAGAGACAGAGTGAGACTGTGAGAGGCAGAGTGTGAGAGTGAGACAGTGAGAGGCAGAGTGTTGAGAGTGAGACTGTAGGAGACAGAGTGTTGAGAGTGAGACAGTGAGAGACAGAGTGTTGAGAGTGAGACTGTAAGAGACAGAGTGAGACTGTGAGAGGCAGAGTGTGAGAGTGAGACAGTGAGAGACAGAGTGTTGAGAGTGAGACTGTAAGAGACAGAGTGAGACTGTGAGAGGCAGAGTGTGAGAGTGAGACAGTGAGAGACAGTGTGTGAGAGTGAGACTGTAAGAGACAGAGTGTTGAGAGTGAGACTGTAAGAGACAGAGTGAGACTGTGAGAGGCAGAGTGTGAGAGTGAGACTGTAAGAGACAGAGTGTTGAGAGTGAGACTGTAAGAGACAGAGTGAGACTGTGAGAGGCAGAGTGTTGAGAGTGAGACTGTAAGAGACAGAGTGTGAGAGTGAGACTGTGAGAGGCAGAGTGTGAGAGTGAGACTGTAAGAGACAGAGTGTTGAGAGTGAGACTGTAAGAGACAGAGTGTGAGAGTGAGACTGTGAGAGGCAGAGTGTGAGAGTGAGACTGTAAGAGACAGAGTGTTGAGAGTGAGACTGTGAGAGGCAGAGTGTTGAGAGTGAGACTGTAAGAGACAGAGTGTTGAGAGTGAGACTGTGAGAGGCAGAGTGTGAGAGTGAGACAGTGAGAGACAGAGTGTTGAGAGTGAGACAGTGAGAGACAGAGTGTTGAGAGTGAGACTGTAAGAGGCAGAGTGTGAGAGTGAGACAGTGAGAGACAGAGTGTTGAGAGTGAGACAGTGAGAGACATAGTGTGAGAGTGAGACTGTGAGAGACAGAGTGTTGAGAGTGAGACAGTGCTACACAGTGAGACAGAGTGAGAAAAGGTGAGACTATGAGACTCTACTGGTCTTTCCTCTTGGGGGGTGACTTGCCGTTGTGCTGCTGTCTCTGGTGGTTGTGGTTGACGGGTGGAGGAGCAGGAGGCAGGTTGGCGTCGTGGTTGTCATTGTTGGAGTTTTGGTTGCTGACCAGTGCTGATGACACACCGATCCCTGTTCCTGCACTCAGACCCACCCGGGCACAGCCCTACACACACACACACACACACCCACACACACACACGCACACGCACACGCACACGCACACGCACACGCACACGCACACGCACACGGACACACACACACACACACATTATTTCTTCAGTATACTTTAAACCAGGAGTCAACAACCTTTTTGAACTTTAAAGTTACTTCATAGGTACTGAGTGCTACGAAGGGCTACCAGTTTCACACACTCCTCTGAAATAACACATTTGCTCAGTTTTCCTTTAGTTATATATTATAATATAATATGTAATAATGTAATAAAATGTAATAATGATGCTCATCTATCTGAAGACACTGGTCACATTGATGATTTCTCACAATAATTACCAACAATATCAATATTCAACACTTTATTTCTATTCATCTCAGAAGAAGCAATGAAAGCATTTCATGGTTGTTTTCATTGTTTTTGCTGAGATCTAAATCCCTGGGCTAGTGGAAATGGGACATTTTTTTCTTTGAAAAGCATCATTTCATTGGTAAATCGTTGCATTTTCGCAATCTTCAACACTCAGAGGCTTTTGGACCCGTTTCACACTGAACAGAAACTCTGGAGCCACTGGGCATAAATATGAAGAAGCACTGCAGATAAAAGAATTTCAGCTCAATGCTACAGCAAAATAGTGAGGAATGGAGGGTCAAAAATAAAAAGGATAAACAAAAGCACACCTTTAAAATGAAATAAACCTCTAAATCAACCACTGCACCGATTAGGACTTGAACTTGTGGCTGCACTTGAGGAGGAGGAGAGCTGAGGGAGAGAGGAGGTTGAGAAGTGGGGGAGAGCGGGGAGAAGAGGAGCGAAGAGGGAGAAAGGAGAGAGAGGGGAGGAGAGAAGAAGGACAGAGGAGGGAGGAGGAGAGAAGAGGAGAGAATAGAGGAGGGAGGAGGTGACGACTCCTTTCCAACCCAGAAATTTCTGAGCCACCAGGAATTGACCAGAACCCTCCTGTTACCAGTCACCCAGCGCTGCTACAATATTATTTAATCAGCACATTTGTTCAGGAGTTCAGGGTTTTTATAAGCATGGGTGTGAGCAGAGTGGCTAATGTCATTCAGTGGTTGTATAGATCCTGGTGATTTAACTTTAAGTGAATTATTACCACTGTATGACACAGTGAGGTGAAGGAGGGAAGGACCACTGTCTGTGGCAGTGAGGCACTAGGGATTTAAACGTCATGTATTCTAAGCATATTTTTATTTACCTTGTGTTTAAGATATTGCTATTTTTTAATATATATAAATGCAGGTGCGATTAAAAAAGAATAGCAACAGAATAAAATACAATTTTAGAGGCAGTTCATTTGTGAGTTGTGCTATTTTTAGAACATGTCTGTAGTCCTGGTGACCTCTGGTTCTGGTGACCCGTGGTTCTGGTGACCTCTGGCCCTGGTGACCCGTGGTTCTGGTGACCTCTGGTTCTGGTGACCCGTGGTCCTGGTGACCTCTGGCCCTGGTGACCCGTGGTTCTGGTGACCCGTGGTCCTGGTGACCTCTGGTCCTGGTGACCTCTGGTTCTGGTGACCCGTGGTCCTGGTGACCTCTGGTTCTGGTGACCTCTGGTTCTGGTGACCCGTGGTCCTGGTGACCTCTGGCCCTGGTGACCCGTGGTCCTGGTGACCCCCGGTCCTGGTGACCCGTGGTCCTGGTGACCCCCGGTCCTGGTGACCCGTGGTCCTGGTGACCCCCGGTCCTGGTGACCCGGGGTTCTGGTGACCCATGGTTCTGGTGACCCGGGGTTCTGGTGACCCGGGGTTCTGGTGACCCCTGGTTCTGGTGACCTCTGGTCCTGGTGACCCGTGGTCCCAGTGACCCCTGGTGAACCCGGGGACTGTATTGGTGACCCCTGTACAACTCTGTTATAAGCAACACATTACTCCACCACTAGATACTTTATAGACAGGTACAGTCCTTCCTGAAGAACACAGCCCTACAGTGTATGGCAGACGCAGTCTCTCATGTGTCTGGACCATAAAACTGACGGCAGCACAGTGTGAATCAGAACTTATAGTTTTCCAGTACTACCTGAACAGCATGTTGGCCATTTTACGTTTTTATTGGATGAAAATAAGTTTTCTGTGATGCTCATTTTTTATCAGGGCTCCCCAACCATCATGGAGAGGTGTGGCAGAACGCCGGTATATTAATCCCCAACACTAGAAATCTCCTCTGCCATAAGTCAGTTTACCAGAACAACCTGCTACATGTGGCGGAATGCAGTGGGTCACCAGGTCTGCCCTCTGGAGGGTCACAGAGGGTGCAGGGTCACCAGCTGTGATCAGGGTACCTTGGGCGGCTCTCTAAACATCTGGTCCAGACAGATGAACTCCAGGCAGGGCAGCAGCTCGATGAACTGGGAGAAAGAGTCCAGTTTGATGGCGTGACAGCGGACCAGAGTGAGATCCACCAGCCGACTCCACCGGGACTGATCTGAGGACACAAACAGCACCAGGGCCTGAAAACACTGAGTCCACAATAACACTGACCGATTCAAACACATCGAATGAAATCTCATACAGATTAAATCATGAGTGTGACTGGCAGTAAGGTTGAAAGTTACATGCATAGACGTAAAGTGTTTAAAGAAGTCAACGCCTGGAACAGGAACTAACCAACAATATTTTAATGATTTTAAACTTGTCATGAAGTCCAGCATCAAACCAAAAAGCAGCACTTTGTGGACCAAACACAGGATGTGATGGAGCTCGGGGTTGGTTGAGATGCATCAGGTGGACAGAAGAGGTTTGAATTGAAGATGGCTGCCAAGAGGAAACTGATACCTGTGATCCAGTGGTGAGGGTTGTGCAGATGAGGACAGTTGTAGATGAGAAGGTATTTAATGTTGGTGAACACTTCATTCACGACCTTGATACCGATGTCTGTGATGATCCCTGGGTTCTCGATGACGTCGGCCAGCCCATATTTCACCAACTCCGAATGACTCATTTTACCTGCATCAACACCACACACACTCAACAGCAGCAAGACACTGAACCACGTGGACGGCGTTCACACGGCGGAGAGTTCAAGATTACACTGCAGGAGAAATTCATCCACATATCCCAGGTGAAGAGTCTCGAACTGGGGAAACTCCAGCTCTGCCATTTTGAGAGCAGAGAAGACTCCGTCTTTCGTCAAGGACGGCTGGATCCTCAGCTCGTGCAGTCTGTTGGAGATACACGCATTCAAGTTCATGTGTTCATCAAGGTCTCAAACATTACTTTGCAGCACACGGAGGGGCCTAACTCCGCTCCGTTTGTTGCCTGCTAGCAGACTGCTAACTCACTCTGGAGCTTCCGCTAATATTTGGGTTCCAGTATACAGAAAAAGCAGTGTGAGCACAGTGACGGGCAGTGGTTTGTCTATGTGCCCCCTGGCTCAGTGTTTTACATGGTGATGTTGCAAGCTGACAGGCTAATTCACGTCGATGCTAATTAGCCTGGCTCAGTGTTTTACATGGTGATGTTGCAAGCTGACAGGCTAATTCACGTCGATGCTAATTAGCCTGGCTCAGTGTTTTACATGGTGATGTTGCAAGCTGACAGGCTAATTCACGTCGATGCTAATTAGCCTGGCTCAGTGTTTTACATGGTGATGTTGCAAGCTGACAGGCTAATTCACGTCGATGCTAATTAGCCTGGCTCAGTGTTTTACATGGTGATGTTGCAAGCTGACAGGCTAATTCACGTCGATGCTAATTAGCCTGGCTCAGTGTTTTACATGGTGATGTTGCAAGCTGACAGGCTAATTCACGTCGATGCTAATTAGCCTGGCTCAGTGTTTTACATGGTGATGTTGCAAGCTGACAGGCTAATTCACGTCGATGCTAATTAGCCTGGCTCAGTGTTTTACATGGTGATGTTGCAAGCTGACAGGCTAATTCACGTCAATGCTAATTAGCCTGGCTCAGTGTTTTACATGGTGATGTTGCAAGCTGACAGGCTAATTAGCATCGATGTGAGCTAATGGCTAACATGCTAGCAATGCTACTCTGTTCAGAAAAGAAATGTAGTGTTGGCTAAAGTATGCACTCCACCGAGTGCCTTTCAAGTTGTACGTTTTCAAGTTGTAAATGTCATTGGTAAAACTACAGTAAGGCCTCACTATTAAATCTCTGAAGATCCACCCGTTATTATAAAGTGTAGCTGTAACCTCGCACTCGTATGAACTGAAATGACTGAAGGAGCTGAGCTTTTTGCCCACTGAATCATCGGAGTACCTGCGAGACGCTGTGATGATGAGGTAGCCCAGGTCCACCTCCAGAGCGTTTTTACAGGCTCCGAACACGATGGTGTGGAGGTTCCTGAATCCTCCTGCACACACGTACCCACCCATACACAGTTCAGCTGAAGTATGATGTTGGTGGCCTGCTGATCGAGTGCTGGAGACGTGTTGACCTCACCTGACCTCCAGCTGTCCTCCACCACATGCTGGATCAGACCTCCCAGGAAGGGGACCCTCACCAGCTCAAGCTGCTCCAGGTTGCGGGCTGAGGCCAAGCCGGTGACCAGTGGGACATACTTGAGCGAGTTGGTGGGCCCTGCACAGTTTCGCATCACAAAGGTTCTGAGGCTCACACACAGGAAGTCCTTAAAGGGCTGTGGTTTGGTGAGACGGACCCATTTCAGGTACAGATGCCGCAGCATGGACACACAGGGGATCTCTGGGACATTCACACCTACAACAGATTGCACAGCTGGAGAATGGCAGTGATCTGACGGTGTCTGTAGTGCCTCACTCTCCACTCACCCACTAAGTGCAGGGTCTGGATCTTTGCTGTCACAGGGATGGTGAGCTTGTTTTCTGCAGGAATGGGAAAGGCACCATTGCGATTGCGGAATTTACCCAGAATGTGAACTTGGGGCATATAATTCCAAATGGCTTCCACCAGCTCCAGATGGGACGTCTCCACACCCTGAAATCACAGCAGCTCGGGCTAGAAGTGGAGGTTGTAGTAGCAGAACCCAGACGAAGTGAACCATGAGGGGGGAGTCACACTGACCAGCAGGTTGGGACACGCCTGCAGAGCCTCCAACACTCCGGGGATACTGAAAGCTTCATAACCTCGAACTCGCCTCCTCTCCAGGTATCTAGGGTGGAGCCCAAAGAGCTGCTCCAGATCCGGCATCTTCTTCAGAAGCAGCAGGAAACTGCTGTCAATGAATCCTGTCATAAAACACAACGGGTTGAGAGAGACTGTGTGTGTGTAATACTGATATTTCCTTTATATTTCTAAAGCAAACTCGTGAAGAAATACAAATTACAAAGTAAAATCATTTTAAATATGAAAAAGGTGTTTGATCATGATTAATTAAACATTTTGGATTGTTGGTATATGGATTACACTTAAATAGCGCTTTATAGCTGTGTGAGCAGCCCCAAAGCGCTTCACATAGCTCATCACATTCACACACCACTGGAGGCAAGTTGTTAACCTTAAATAAAGTATTCTAATTGTGGGAGCCACGTTACGTTTATGCAAATATAAGATAATAACTAAGTATAGTGTGTATTTTATTTGCAAGTTTATGTTGATTGAATAAATAAGTTAATAGAAAAGGGTTAAATCATAGAAAGCTGGTAAAAGGTAAGCTGGGACTCATTTCATATTTGTTTATTTGGAAAGTTTTGAGATGTAAAACAAAGCATTTTGGTATTTTTGTCACTTTAACAAAGAGCAGGACTGCATGCCGGAATACGGCTTGGAAGTGAATTCAGTCAGTTGTGATTAATGAAGGACATGAGACACATGGTTTTCTTATCGTAGCATCATTTATTGATCTGGAGAAATTAACTGAGTCATCGTTGTTTTTTCATTTTTTACATTGGCGTCCTGTGGAATTTCGTCCTTTTACGAGAACATGGAGGAGTAATCAGAGAGCAACATAGTCCTCAACTCACCACACGAATACATTTCTCATTACTTTGCTCACCCGTTTCTTATGGCAAAAGGAAACCTTGTAGGGTCAAATTTAGATCAATTATACTTCTAATATGACACTTCTGTGTGAGAGCACAATGAAATTCACCCCTCATTCAGTAACTCTGCTCTTCCCAGGCCTGTTACGTGTGTGTGTGTGTGTGTGTGTGTGTGTGTGTGTGTGTGTGTGTGTGTGTGTGTGTGTGTGTGTGTGTGTGTGTGTGGGGGGGGGGGGGGGTGTGTGTGTGTGGGGGTGTGTGTGTGTGTGTGGGGGTGTGTGTGTGTGTGTGTGTGTGTGTGTGTGTGTGTGTGTGTGTGTGTGTGTGTGTGTGTGTAGGGCTGTGCCCGGGTGGGTCTGAGTGCAGGAACAGGGATCGGTGTGTCATCAGCACTGGTCAGCAACCAAAACTCCAACAATGACAACCACGACGCCAACCTGCCTCCTGCTCCTCCACCCGTCAACCACAACCACCAGAGACAGCAGCACAACGGCAAGTCACCCCCCAAGAGGAAAGACCAGTAGAGTCTCATAGTCTCACCTTTTCTCACTCTGTCTCACTGTGTAGCACTGTCTCACTCTCAACACTCTGTCTCTCACTGTCTCACTCTCACACTCTGTCTCTCACAGTCTCACTCTCAACACTCTGTCTCTCACTGTCTCACTCTCACACTCTGCCTCTCACAGTCTCACTCTCACACTCTGCCTCTCACAGTCTCACTCTCAACACTCTGTCTCTCACAGTCTCACTCTCAACACTCTGTCTCTCACAGTCTCACTCTCAACACTCTGTCTCCCACTGTCTCACTCTCAACACTCTGTCTCTCACAGTCTCACTCTCACACTCTGTCTCTCACTGTCTCACTCTCACACTCTGTCTCTTACAGTCTCACTCTCAACACTGTCTCTCACTGTCTCACTCTGTCTCTTACAGTCTCACTCTCAACACTCTGTCTCTCACTGTCTCACTCTGTCTCTTACAGTCTCACTCTCACACTCTGTCTCTCACTGTCTCACTCTCACACTCTGTCTCTTACAGTCTCACTCTCAACACTCTGTCTCTCACTGTCTCACTCTCACACACTGTCTCTCACAGTCTCACTCTCAACACTCTGTCTCTTACAGTCTCACTCTCAACACTCTGTCTCTCACTGTCTCACTCTCACACTCTGTCTCATACAGTCTCACTCTCAACACTCTGTCTCTCACTGTCTCACTCTCAACACTCTGTCTCGTACAGTCTCACTCTCAACACTCTGTCTCTCACTGTCTCACTCTCACACTCTGTCTCGTACAGTCTCACTCTCAACACTGTCTCTCACTGTCTCACTCTGTCTCTTACAGTCTCACTCTCAACACTGTCTCTCACTGTCTCACTCTGTCTCTTACAGTCTCACTCTCAACACTCTGTCTCTCACTGTCTCACTCTGTCTCTTACAGTCTCACTCTCACACTCTGTCTCTCACTGTCTCACTCTCACACTCTGTCTCTTACAGTCTCACTCTCAACACTCTGTCTCTCACTGTCTCACTCTCACACACTGTCTCTCACAGTCTCACTCTCAACACTCTGTCTCTTACAGTCTCACTCTCAACACTCTGTCTCTCACTGTCTCACTCTCACACTCTGTCTCATACAGTCTCACTCTCAACACTCTGTCTCTCACTGTCTCACTCTCAACACTCTGTCTCGTACAGTCTCACTCTCAACACTCTGTCTCTCACTGTCTCACTCTCACACTCTGTCTCGTACAGTCTCACTCTCAACACTGTCTCTCACTGTCTCACTCTCAACACTGTCTCGTACAGTCTCACTCTCAACACTCTGTCTCTCACTGTCTCACTCTCACACTCTGTCTCATACAGTCTCACTCTCAACACTCTGTCTCTCACTGTCTCACTCTCAACACTCTGTCTCGTACAGTCTCACTCTCAACACTCTGCCTCTCACTGTCTCACTCTCAACACTCTGTCTCGTACAGTCTCACTCTCACACTCTGTCTCGTACAGTCTCACTCTCAACACTCTGTCTCTCACTGTCTCACTCTCAACACTCTGTCTCGTACAGTCTCACTCTCAACACTCTGTCTCGTACAGTCTCACTCTCAACACTCTGTCTCTCACTGTCTCACTCTCACACTCTGTCTCGTACAGTCTCACTCTCAACACTCTGTCTCTCACTGTCTCACTCTCACACTCTGTCTCTTACAGTCTCACTCTCAACACTCTGTCTCTCACTGTCTCACTCTCACACTCTGTCTCTTACAGTCTCACTCTCAACACTCTGTCTCTCACTGTCTCACTCTCACACTCTGTCTCTTACAGTCTCACTCTCAACACTCTGTCTCTCACTGTCTCACTCTCAACACTCTGTCTCGTACAGTCTCACTCTCACACTCTGTCTCGTACAGTCTCACTCTAAACACTCTGTCTCTCACTGTCTCACTCTCAACACTCTGTCTCGTACAGTCTCACTCTCAACACTCTGTCTCTCACTGTCTCACTCTCACACTCTGTCTCGTACAGTCTCACTCTCACACTCTGTCTCGTACAGTCTCACTCTAAACACTCTGTCTCTCACTGTCTCACTCTCAACACTCTGTCTCGTACAGTCTCACTCTCAACACTCTGTCTCTCACTGTCTCACTCTCACACTCTGTCTCGTACAGTCTCACTCTCAACACTCTGTCTCCCACTGTCTCACTCTCAACACTCTGTCTCTCACACTCTGTCTCTCACTGTCTCACTCTCACACTCTGTCTCTTACAGTCTCACTCTCAACACTGTCTCTCACTGTCTCACTCTGTCTCTTACAGTCTCACTCTCAACACTCTGTCTCTCACTGTCTCACTCTGTCTCTTACAGTCTCACTCTCACACTCTGTCTCTCACTGTCTCACTCTCACACTCTGTCTCTTACAGTCTCACTCTCAACACTCTGTCTCTCACTGTCTCACTCTCACACACTGTCTCTCACAGTCTCACTCTCAACACTCTGTCTCTTACAGTCTCACTCTCACACTCTGTCTCTTACAGTCTCACTCTCAACACTCTGTCTCTCTCTGTCTCATACAGTCTCACTCTCACACTGTCTCTCTTTGTCTCATACAGTCTCACTCTCACACTCTGTCTCTCTCTGTCTCATACAGTCTCACTCTCAGTAACTCTGCTCTTCCCAGGCCTGTTACGTACGTGTCTGTCTGTCTGTCTGTCTGGTCAATTAGGTATATAAATGAGGCGGTGCCGACCCGATCACCTAATTGTCCGGACTGAGGAAGTATACAATACAGAAGGAGAAAGGATGACCTCACCAGGGGCAGACAATAATTCATGGTGTCAAACAGAGTGCAGTGTGTGCATTGTTGGAGTGAGCTGTGACTTTGTTCTCAGGCTTTCATTTTGGGTATTGTGGCGAGGAAGGAAAGACTTCCTCATTGATTGTTAGGTAAGTTTTACCCCGGATAGAATTGATGATTATTGCCTTGTGTTTGGAGTAGCGCTCACTCTGAGTTGGATTTGATAATCATCCCCAATTTGTTTGTTTAACACTAGAGCACCTTGTAAATAATTTTACAGATTATCAAGAAGCATGAAGCCATAATAGCTAATCAGAATCCTGGAAAAAAACCTGCCATCACAAATTGTGAGGTAAATGTCCACCTACACCCCTTCAGATGCAACTGGAGAATGATTTTATCCAGATCTCCACTGTGACCGTTTTCAGAAATCATGATTTGTGGTGAGTCGTAGCTGCATTTATGTGTAAATGTAAAATAGAGAAATATCACAGTTTTTTCAAATACCCGGGTATGTGTAAATGTGGCCTGAGAACCTAGTTCATTGTGGCTGTTTGGACCAATGGAGTGATGGCACTTCCTCAGTCCCTCCTCTGGCCTCCACACTCCTGCTGTTCTTTTTCTCTTGCTTCTTCCTCAAACGCCTCCCCCTCTCCTTCTCCATGGTCTTCCACCAGCAGTAGTCTGGTGGAAGACCCTTCACGCCCCTTCATGCTACCAATGTCCACGAGTGTCCGCGAAGGGGAACTTTAGGAGCCCGGAAATGTTTTTTTGAATCCGGGTATCAGAGTGGGGAAACTCTAAAACATCAACTCAGCTGTGAGGTGTGGACGGCAAAGACCATCATCTGTGGAAAAAAACATGACGTAATCACCCGCCTCACCTGCCCACCGCAATGTCATCCAATAACCACAACAATCGCAGACTACATGCTCCAGGTGGCGCTGCAAAAGCCATTGATGCTAGCCAGAGAAGGAGCAGGAGCATAGACCTATACAACTCAAGAGTTATATAGACGCCTATGACCAAGAGTCTACTTCTGAATTTATATGTGCTCTCTCTTCTCCTGCGTTTTTGGTGTATTGGTTGAGTCCCAGCACCCCCTAAAGGCCTGGCATATGTACTACATGCTGTGAAGCCTTGTGTTGAGCCTTTTATTCTTAAGAATTTCTTTACCTCCCATGAACTGGATTTTTTATTCATAACGGAGATATGGATGGCTGTTGGTGAGTCCAGTGCTCTTTGTGAACTTCTGCCTCATGACTGTACTTACTTTAATGCTCCGAGGACGTCAGGTCGCAGACGAGGCGTAGCGACTCTCTACAAGCAACATTTTAAATGTAAACGGGTCATATCTTCAAAATCTTATCCCAGCATAGAGATGAACTCCTTTGAGCTGGGCTCTGTCCTCAGGACGCTCTGTCATATACAGACCACCTAAATATAACAGAGACTTTATCAGTGACTTTGATAATTTTTTTAGCAGAAATAATGCCCAATATTAATGGTTGAAGATGTTAATACTTTTTCCATCTGACTGACTGTTTTAACCTTGTACAGTCTGTATCCGGTTCTATGCAAAGAACGCAGACACACACTTGATCTTGTTTGATCACATGGTTTTATTCTTTGCAACCTAAAAATCTGTGATGCAATGTTTTTTGACCATATGCCTGTTGTTTTTGATGTCCCTCTGCCCTGCCATAAGGTTAGAGCACAGCACTGCCAGGTTATCATCTCTCCCACTGCAGCGCAGTTTTCTTCTGACACTGGCACCGTTTGCGCTCAACATTTTAAATAGCAGTTTAGTAAACGGCAGTATACCTGTGAGTTTTAAGCATGCAGTGGTGACACCATTGATTAAAAAGCCTGGCTCTGTAACTCAGCGGAAATAATTTTATCATTAGACGCCGAGAAGGCATTTGACCACGTGGAATGGGGCTACCTGTTCGTTATCCTACGTAAATTTGGTTTTAACCCCAACTTCATATCATGGATTAAGCTTCTTTACACTTCCCCCATGGCTAGTATAAATATGAATGGTATAAAATCAAAATAATTTTCTCTATCCCGTGGCACCCGGCAGGGATGTCCTCTTTCCCCGTCCCTGTTTGCGCTTGCCGTCGAACCCTTAGCCCTATGGCTTCGTGATGAAAGGAAATTTGAAGGGATTTCCAGATTTGGTATTTCTCACAAGCTCTCTCTTCACGCAGATAACCTTCTGCTTTATGTCACCAACCCAGCCAAATCCATCCCTGCTGTCTTAGATATTTTAGAACAATTCAGAAAGCTATCTGGCTATAAAATTAACCTGCACAAAAGTGAGTATCTCCCACTTAACTCCCCTGCAGAGAACCTCACGCCCTCCCTTTTTTCCTTTAGAAAACCGACCCAAGGATTGAAATACCTTGGCATTATTGTAACAAAATCACTCTCTGAATTGTTTGCTAAAAATTTTCAACCGCTACTCGAGCGTTGTAAATCGGATTTTGCTAGGTGGGCTACTATTCCTTTGTCCCTTGTGGGTCGTGTCAATCTAGTCAAAATGACAATTCTTCCCCGTTTTCTCTATGTTTTTGACCACGTTCCGGTATTTCTTCGAAAATCCTTTTTTTCTACACTTGACCAGTTGATTAACTCATTTTTATGGTGCAATAAACGAGCTCGCATAAAGAGGTCAACTCTTCAACTCCCTAAATCTCTTGGAGGCCTGGCCTTACCAGACCTTCGCCGATACTATTGGGCTAGCAATGTCAAGAAAATCCTTTTCTGGAACGTTAAGATTGCGCTCAATGATCGTCCTTTATGGGCCATCATGGAACTCGCCTCTTCACCTGTCGCATTATGGGCAGTGGTTTGTTCACAGTTACCTCTACCAACCAAACGTGTAGCGCAGAACACCATTGTTTCTGAGACCTTAAAAATTTGGAGTCAATTTAGGAAACAATTCGGTCTACACCCCTCATCGAGATTAGCCCCAGTGTTTCGAAACCCTTTGTTCCTTCCATCTTGTTCTGACCTTGCATTTGAATCCTGGTCAAACAAGGGTCTGCAGACCCTTGAAGACCCCTAATATTGATGGTATTTTTCCTCCATTCGCAGACTTATCAAAAAGATTCGCTCTCCCCCAATCGCATTTATTCCGTTTCTTCCAGATCCGACATTTCGTGCAAAATCAATTTCCTCATTTTCCTAATTGCCCCCCTGAGACCTTGATGGATTCCCTTCTCTTTTTGAAAACATCACAAAAATCCCTGACTTCAATCCTATACGATGCTGTTTTTAGAATGAACCCAACTTAACTCCCTGAGAGTTGTCTGGGATCGAGACCTCCAAATATCTATATCTGATGAACAATGGGGCCGTATCCTTAATCTAGTTCACACATCCTCAATATGTGCTAGACACAAACTCCTACAGTGCAAGATTTTGCACAGGAGCCACTTCACTAATGCACGGTTAGCTAAGATTTATCCAGACAGAGCGGACTCTTGTAACAGATGTAATCTCGGACCAGCGGATCACATGCACATGTTTTGGTCGTGCCCCAAACTTTTTGAATTTTGGCGTACCATTTTCGATACGTTGACGACGGCCCTTGGTCGTGCAGTGAATCTTGACCCCCATGTCGCTCTTTTTGGATTACCCCCATCACTTGGTTGGTCGAAAACCTCACAACACATTATTGCGTTCACTACCTCGCTTGCGAGGAGGCTTATCCTCCTGAAATGGACGCACTCATCCCCACCTACACATAATAGATGGATTCAAGAGATTTTGCGATGCGTGAGACTTGAGAAAATCAGATTCTCCCTGAACGGTTCCCTACAAGCCTTTTATCAAATCTGGCAACCCGTTCTACTGCATATAGACACCTTGCACATTGAAGCTGAAACACAATAAACTGAGTTGTTAATTCTTTATTTATTTTAGTTTATTATTTTATCATGTTATTGTTTTTTTTATTATTATTATTTATTTATTTTTAGTTAAAATTTAATTATTTACATAATTTTTTCATTGTGATTATCTTTAACCCTTGAGTCCTTGTCTTGTCTTGTCTTGTCTTGTGGTGTGAATGCTGCGAGTGAATGATTTATTTTGTTCGGGAAGGGAGATCTGCTCTCTAATGCACCTTGGTTTCATATTATGTTCTACCGTAGCGAGTTTAATTACATTGAGAGATGACCATTGTTGCACATCTGTTATGTCTTTACATGTGTCTGTACCTTCCCAATGTAAAAACCAATAAAAATATTTGACAAAAAGCCTGGCTCAGACCCCTCTGTACTTGCAAATTTCAAGCTCATCTCTAAGCTTCCTTAGAAAATAATTTATTGTCAGTTAAAGTCATTCTTGGATAACCACAACATTCTGGAGGTGTATCCATCTGGGCTTAAAACCCTTCACAGCTCTGAGTCGGCACTATTTAAGGTTTTTAATGATATCTTCCTTGCCCCAGACGCTGGCTGCGATGTTGCTCTGGATCTGTTGGACCGTACAGCCGCCTTCGACACAGTGGACCACCAGATCCTCCTGTCTCGTCTGGAGACCTTGGTGGGCATAAAGGGCAGTGCCTCAAATTGGTCTACGTCCTATCTAGCAGAGAGTACTTTCTGTGTCTGTGTAGTAACTGAAGAGTCCTCTGCAGCACCTCTTACATGTGGAGTGCCTCAAGGCTCTATACTTGGCCCTCTTTTATTCTCCCTCTACATACTTCCTCTTGGAACGATTCTCCGGAAACATGGCATCACCTTTCATTTTTATGCCGACGACAGCCAAATGTATTTTCCTCTTAATCAAGGAAACGCTTTATCTGTCAAACTGGTCCTCGATTGCATTGTTGAAATTAAGGCATGGATGTCCCCAAATGTTTTACATTTAAACAATGATAAGACCAAAGTTGTGTTGTTTGGGCCAAGTGATTCCACCAAGGTATAGGTTGATCTGGGTCCTTTAAGTCAACACCTAACACACTCAGCATAAAACCTCGGTGTTAGACTGGAATTTTGATCTTAAACTGGATCGACAAATATAATCAGTGGTCAAGTCCAGCTTTTTCCAGTTGAGACAACAAGCCAAAGTGAAATCTTTTCTGTCATTGCATCACTTTGAGATTTTAATCCATGCTTTTATCACCACTCGTTTAGATTACTGCAAGGTGCTTTATGTTGGGCTCAGCCAGGCTTCATCACACCTTCAGCTGATTCAAAATGCCACCGCTCGACTTTTAACATCCATCCATCCATCATCTGCTGCTTATCCAGGCCGGGTCGCGGAGGCAGCAGTCCGAGCAGAGTTGCCAAGACTTCCCTCACCCCAGACTCTTCCTCCAGCTCTTCTGGTGGCACCCCAAGGTGTTCCCAGGCCATAGAGAGACATAGTCCCTCCAGCGTGTCCTGGGTCTGCCCCGAGGCCTCCTGCCAGAGGGACATGCCCAGAACACCTCCCTAGGGAGGCGTCCGGGGGGGCATCTGAAACAGATGCCCGAGCCACCTCAGCTGGCTCCTCTGGATGTGGAGGAGCAGTGGCTCTACTCCGAGCTCCTCCCTGGTGACTGAGCTCCTCACCCTATCTCTAAGGGTGACTGAGCCCCTCACCCTATCTCTAAGGGTGACTGAGCTCCTCCCCCTATCTCTAAGGGTGACTGAGCTCCTCCCCCTATCTCTAAGGGTGACTGAGCTCCTCACCCTATCTCTAAGGGTGACTGAGCTCCTCCCCCTATCTCTAAGGGTACGCCCAGCCACCCTACGGAGGAAGCTCATTTCAGCCGCTTGTATCCGGGATCTCGTTCTTTCGGTCATGACCCATAGTTCATGACCATAGGTGAGGGTAGGAACGAAGATCGACCGGTAAATCGAGAGCTTCGCTTTTTGTCTCAGCTCCTTCTTCACCACGACGGACCGATACAACGTCTGCATAACTGCAGACGCTGCACCGATCCGCCTGTCGATCTCATGGTCCATCTTTCCCCCACTCGTGAACAAGACCCCAAGATACTTGAACTCCTCCACTTGGGACAAGGGCACTCCACCGACCTGGAGGGGGCAAGCCACCTTTTTCCAGTCGAGAACCATGGCCTCGGATTTCGAGGTGCTGATCCTCATCCCAGCTGCTTCACACTCGGCTGCGAACCGCGTCAGTGCACGCTGAAGGTCCAGGTTCGATGGAGCCAACAGAACCACATCATCTGTAAAAAGCAGAGACGAAATCCCACGGTCCCCAAACCGGACCCCCTCCGGCCCCTCGTTGTGCCTAGAGATTCTGTCCATATATGTAATAAACAGAATCGGTGACAAAGGACAACCCTGCTGGAGGCCAACGTGCACTGGGAACAGGTCCGACTTACTGCTGGCAATGCGAACCAAACTCCTGCTCCGGGAATACAAAGACCGAACAGCCATGAACAAAGGGCCATACTCCACACTCCCGGAGCGCCCTCCACAGGACGTCTCGAGGGACGTGGTCAAAGACCTTCTCCAGATCCACAACACACATGTGGACTGGTTGGGTGAACTCCCATGAACCCTCAAGCACCTGGTGGACTTTTAACAGGGACCAAAAAACATGAGCACATCACACCAGTTTTAGCATCGGTTCACTGGCTCCCAGTCTGCATGAGGATCAATTTTTAAATTATTTTATTTGTTTATAAATGCCTTCACACAGTACTTATCAGATCTGATCCGGCCATACACTCCCTCACACTCTCTCAGGTCGGCAGATCAGTAATTGCTGTTTGTCCCCAAAACCAAGAGGAAGCAGAGAGGTGATTGCTCTTTTTCATCATTGCCCCAAAATTGTGGTATGAGTTGCCTTTACTCATCAAACAGGCCGACTCCCTTCCTGTTTTTAAAACGTCTCTGAAAATGCACTTTTTATGCTTGGCTTTTAACTCAGTCCAAGAGGCTGATTTTTATGGTTTTCTTACAGTTTTTAATTAATTTGTATTTTTTTTTTAATTGTCTTTATTGTTCTACATCTTTTATTCTGTGTTGTTAAGTTATTTTTATTTATTTGTGTATTCTTTCTGCTCCTGTCGATGTTCAGCACTGTGGTCAACTGTGTTCGTTTTTAAAGTGCTCTATAAATAAAGTTGAGTTGAGTGTTCATAGTGACATGTGGACAGAATTTCTTTTGAGAATGTCGGAGAGAAAAAAATATCGTTTTGGCTTATGTGGAGAAGGCCTAATGTCTACCGACTCCCTGCAGGTCACCCGGCTCCAGAGGCGGTTGTTGTTAACCGGGGCCTCAACCGATCATTGTTTTGGCACAAGTTTTATGCCAGATGCCCTTCCTGATGCAACCCTGACTATTTAGCCGGGCTGGGGGCTGGCACTTAAAGCACCTAGGCTCACTGGCAGGTTTAAAAGTCAACAAATAAATAACTAAATAGAAGGAACCACTAAAAATGCCACAACAAAGACTTGTTGAAAATACGATTAAAAAGGGAACAATAAAAAAATAAAAATCAGGTCAACTTTATTAGACAACAAGACCCAAGAGTAAAGTGCAATTAAGACCGATTTAGAAAACAAATGGCAGCAGGACCAAAGTTGCTCCTGTAGTGGCTCGTCTGAAGATTTGGGATGTGGAATCTCTGTCCAGATAGCAGGAGCTGGAACTCTATGGCCAGGAGATGGGAGCCATCTCCAGAAATGGACCTTACAGTCACTGTGGCTGCCTGTTGCACAGCGACTGTAAGCTCAGCTGTGATGCTCCAATCAGCCGCCTGAAACAGGACAACTTTTGCAGACAACACAGATGCTTGTGTCCCTTCTTGTTCACCGCCTCAGTTTTTCTTTAAAGTTTAACCTTGAGTCAATGATAGTCCCCAGATATTTATGTGATTGCACTTGCTTGATAATTTGTCCCTTGATGATGGTGGGCTCAGGTTTATTTGTGTTTTTCCAGAAGTCAATGCCATGTCCTTGGTTTTGGATATATTGTGCTGTAGGTGTGCATCTTCACACCACCTGACAAAGTTGTGAAGGAGCGGGCCATAGCTTTTTTCATTTGCCTATAGCAGGCTCACAATCGGAGTCATTGGCATATTTTAAAATGAATCAGTCTTAAAAAGTGCCCTGACACATATTAGTTTAAAGAATAAATAACAATGGTAAGAGCCCACCCCCTAGTGGTGAGACCTTGTAGGAGCACAGTTTAGGAGATAAAAACCCATTGACCCAGACCCCCTGTGTCCTGTTTGTTAAATAGTTTAAAATCCAGCCCACAAGATAATTACTAGGTTTCCAATGTTCTGAAAATCTCTGGGTTATAATGTATGGCTGAGTCGTACTAAAAGCAAAAGAAAATTCAACAAATCAAAGCCGTGCATGACACCCGCTCCCCTGCAGGTGATTAAAAACCATGATAACCAGAGTGAGTGTAGCATCCTCCACTCTTCTTCTGGGCCTGAAGACAAACTGGGATGGATCAATTGCATTCTTATTATTTACCAAAATTTCAGACCGCACCAGTTATTCAAAGGTTTTAATAATGATTGATGTCAAGGCCACTGGTCTGAAGTCAGTGAGAGTCGTGGGACGATTGGATTTAGGGACTGGGACAATGACAGCACCCTTCCAGAGCCTGAGGGCCTGCTGTGCTTCCAAGGATCTGTTCAAAGTTTTTTTATGAAAAACTGGGCTGAGTTGTGCACAGGTTTTCAGTTGCCGGCCACAGATTTGATCTGGTCCATGACTTTTGTTAACATTTGTGCAGTTAAGGCTTTTTCCACCTCCTCGGGTTTTATAGAGAAATGCTGGTTGTCACACAGTTAGTTTAGCTTAGTTTCTGTGTGTCATTTCTATGATCAAGCAAATTAAATGAGTATAAAAGCAATCAAGAGCATTGTCGGAGCTGAAGCCATTTAAAGTGACATTAGTGCAATCTCTTGTGTTCTGGAGGCCCGTTATAGTGTCCATACTGGACCAGGCTGAGCCAAGGCAGTGAGAAGCCATTCTGTTCTATCGCTCTGTTTTACTTTTAAAATCACAATTTTAAGATCTTTGGTGGCTGACTGTAGGTCTGATGCTCCTCTTTGTTGGAATGCTGGAGTTGTATGGATGTACATATGGATTGTGCATGTCCATAAATATGAAGAAACAAAGCCATAAGAGAGGGGTAATAAGAACAAACCCTGGACTTTTTTGTGTGTGTGTCGTTTTGTTTTGTTTTGTTTGGTCATGGCAATCATGTCTTCTCACACTGTTTATGGCCTTGTTCACACTGCAGGGAAATGCGAAGCAATTCAGATTCTTTACCCACAATGACTCGTGTGAAATCAGGTCGCCTTTGAAATGATCATGCAAAAATATTGGATCCCAGCAAAAAATCGGAATTTTAGGATCACGGCCTGCGGCGTGAACGTAGCCTATGTCACATGAGAACCTGTTTAAATAACATATATTACAGCTGTATTATCATATTATCATAGCTGTATTAAGAGTAGTTTCCTCAGTTTACCTGTATGATATATGATAAGAAATCAGCAAACAACAAAGGAATTGGTGGAAATAGAAAAAGGTCAGGAATGTTTTTTAATATAAATAAATCAGTGTTGTCTTCATTTTAGAAATGCTTTGCTGCTGGCGATGAAGTTTGCGTAAAGGACGTCTTCAGGCCCTAAACGTTACAGCAGATGGCACTAACCTGAAGGCATGTACTCCCACCAGCGGCCGGCACACAGATCCACCACTTTGACCACTCGCAGGTACAAAGTGACAGCTTCTCGAAGTTTCCGAGACAGGCACTCCATGCACATGATGTCCTTCATAGGGAGGTACCTGAAAAACACAGCAGGGACTCACTGAGCTCACCTGATGGTTTCCTCCAGCTGAGTCACAATGTGGAATGTTGAATCAATGACAGACGAAAATACCTAATTCTGTATGATTACTCACATGTGAAAAACATTCATCCAGCAGAGACTGTGCAGACATCTCTGCAAGTAGTGTGTGAGTACGCTTGTTTCACGCTTTACATTGAGGGGGAAAATGCAACCAACCGCATCGTCGAAGATGGAAGTGAAGTGAGCCTGTGTGATCTGCTGGTATCTGGTTCTAAGAATATAAAGCCTCGGTTCTACCGCACAAAAAGTGCGGGGACGGAACGGAGCGGTACGGAGCATAACCGGAGCCAAATCTGGTACCCGTTTCCACCGCAGAAAGGAGCTTTAAAAGTGGGCGGGGCTTAAGAGCTCCGCAGATATGTGACGTTACAACTGTCTTCTCAGCTTGGCGGCAGATCTAGATCTTATGAATCCTCTGTTGTTGTTTACATCCTCCACTTTGCACTTGTTATTTTTTGCAGCAGCAGAGCTGCAGCCACAACTTCCATGTTGGTTCTGAAAGAGCGAATGCTCCGGCAACTTGCCCCGCACCCGAGCGCCCCGGCTGGCTGCGGCACAGAGCTGCACTGGTGCACTGC
Organism: Blennius ocellaris; assembly: GCF_963422515.1. Lineage (NCBI taxonomy): Eukaryota > Metazoa > Chordata > Actinopteri > Blenniiformes > Blenniidae > Blennius > Blennius ocellaris. The sequence continues at coordinate 29,969,302 of NC_137658.1, forward strand.
TCTGGGACACGGGAGCCTTGAGCTTTCTGCTCAAACGCAAGAGTAGCCACTCTACTCCAGCGCTGATCACCGAACAGAACGCTGACCACCTCTGCCTCGTGTTTGAACAGAAACCACAGACCCACCGGGGCGCGGTGCACCCACCGGCGTGGTTTCTGTTCAAACGCAAAGCAGAGGTGGTCAGCGTTCTGTTCAACCGCAGTCAGTGCTGCTGCATTGCAGGGATGGACCGCAGACGCGATGCAGAGAAGCTCGGAGCCTCCGAGTGCACCGGTGCGGCTCTGTGCCGCAGCCAGACGGGGCGCTCAGGTGCGGGGCAAGTCGCCGGAGCGTTCGCTCTCTCAGAACCAACATGGAAGTTGTGGCTGCAGTTATGCTGCAAACAGAAAGCTCCAACGCGATGCAAAGTCCCAAGCCCCACAACAAACACTAAAGTTGAGCAGCAAAGAAAAGAAAAGGAAAATAAAAACAACCAGAGCACAGCTGACCACACTGACAGCAGAGGCTTCATCCAGCTGACACATTAACGTATTGAGGGCGTGTAGTAAATCACTGACCAATCAGCAGACAGACATTAAAATATTGAGGGCGTGTAGTAAATCACTGACCAATCAGCATAGAGACATTAAAATATTGAGGGCGTGTAGTAAATCACGGACCAATCAGCAGACAGCTCCTCAACCTCAGACCCGTTCCATGGTCCTGGTACCCCAACGGAAGGGGAGCGGAGAAGCGACCGCCTTTGGAGAGGTTGTTCCCGCATTCCTGCAGTGGAAACTCAAACCGGAACGGACTAAACCGGTCTATCCCTGCACTTTTTGTGCGGTGGAAACGGGGCTTTTGAATCCCGATGACTCAGAACTCCTGGAGTGAAATACATACATACTTCTTTCGTGAAGTATATATTTCATAAGTCTTACTAAAGACGTGAATGAAGCACAAATTGACTGCAGCATTTTATTTTCTGTAATTTTCTCATGAAATTGAGCTCCGACTCAGTCCTTCAACACCTAAGTCCTCCCATGATTCAGCTGTGGAAGAGAGTGGTGAATGGAGCATTGATGCATTTTTGGACTGAAATGACTAGAGTAATGTTAACTTCCCCAGCCTTCTCCTTCATACGGACATATGTGGAAGACTCCTGGTTATCTCAGATGTCATCAATGGCTTTTTGTTTGTGACTGTCTTTTCTTTGAGGGGCTATAAAGCCCTTCCTATGACCTCCTCATATCAATGCCATTCCAGTGGCACACAGCAGGTGCTTGGGGTGCAGCTGGAGGGGGTTGTACCTGAATATATGACAGAGGACCTCGTGGGACAGCTCGTTGATGTAGTCTTTGTGCTCACTGGGTCTCAGGATGTGCTCCCCTCCACTGCTGCCCCCTGCAGGCTGAAGTTTGGAAGCTTTCCTCCTTGGTGCCATGACGTCTGAGACACTGCCGCCCAGTCTCCTGCACACACACTTCAGAGGCTCCTCCTCTCCAGCATGAAGCTCACTTCTGGACAGAACATGATGGGAGACAACAGGAGACACTGTGAGACACCATCAGGTTTCCCGGAGACACCATCAGGTTTCCCTGAAGACACCATCAGGTACTGAACCTGCTTCGATTCAGGGTGAATTAGAGGGAATTGATTAAATAGAACTCAAACACAGGACCACTGAGGCCACATGCTACAACTCTTGTCATTCATCTTAAAACGGATTAACAGGGTTTCCGGTTATGGCGGCGTGCCGAGTGGTCATGCTTTAGCTTATTCCTCTACTGCTATGCCTAAGTCTTGAGAAAACTCTCATTCTTGGACTGTGTTGAATAAAACACTTGAAATAGAATAAGATTATATAAAATATTAATTAATAGTGATTAATAAAGAGATTGAGGTTTTAAAAATAGAACTAGTTTATTATGAGATGACGACATCAGGCAGACCCCCACATTGTCCAAAATGAACAAAAAACTGTACTGCTTCCTGTACTGACCATACACTAATCTCAAGCTGTCTTTTGAGCGAATACATGCAGACATTTGTACATTTCATACTACCACATCTGCCCAGGGTGGCGCTTGCTGATAACGTTTTGCATTATTACTGGCTGCAAGTTTCTCCCGTCACAGTGTAAATAAGTTTGGAAGCTAACATGAGCTTCGTGGAACGCTAGCATGGTTGTGTGAGGTGAACAGGAGGCTACGAGTGGTTTAATGCCTCTGAATGTCCCGAAGCAGCAGTGCTCACTCGAGTTTAACTTCAGGAAGGTGTGTGGTTTTACTTCAGGAGAGTGTAGAGACTGAAGGTGTGTGGTTTTACTTCAGGAGAGTGTAGAAACTGAAGGTGTGTGGTTTTACTTCAGGAGAGTGTAGAAACTGAAGGTGTGTGGTTTTACTTCAGGAGAGTGTAGAGACTGAAGGTGTGTGGTTTTACTTCAGGAGAGTGTAGAGACTGAAGGTGTGTGGTTTTACTTCAGGAGAGTGTAGAAACTGAAGGTGTGTGGTTTTACTTCAGGAGAGTGTAGAGACTGAAGGTGTGTGGTTTTACTTCAGGAGAGTGTAGAGACTGAAGGTGTGTGGTTTTACTTCAGGAGAGTGTAGAAACTGAAGGTGTGTGGTTTTACTTCAGGAGAGTGTAGAAACTGAAGGTGTGTGGTTTTACTTCAGGAGAGTGTAGAAACTGAAGGTGTGTGGTTCTACTTCAGGAGAGTGTAGAAACTGAAGGTGTGTGGTTCTACTTCAGGAGAGTGTAGAAACTGAAGGTGTGTGGTGAAGCTTCGTCTCATCTGATTATGAAGTGTACGTCTTTTTTGCCCCTCTTCCTATTACTTTTCCCTTTCAAGTACTTTCCAAGTGTTTTTGAGCATCAAGCACTTTTCTTCAACATAAACTATTTGATTTGGGATTTTTTTATCCATGTATTTTATCCGTCCATCCAGCCATCCCATATTGTACTTTGTCCATGTAGAGTTGCCATAGTTCATATTGTGTGTAGGCATAAAGGACCATGGGGCCTCCCGGCCCCAGAATGATGACGAATAAAGTTCAAGAGGACGGATTAGTAAAGAAATACTTTATTAAATTATTAACATACAAGATAAATAATGAAAAACATAACTATCTAAACTGTATGCAAAATTTACATACAATATATAAAAGCCAGAAAAACAATCCCAACTTGAAATGTACAAAGTTTTAAAACAAATGCTCAACATTTGAAATGTGTATCGAATAATTAATGAACATTAATTTGTAGTAACAACTTTGATGCTTCATGTTAACATTTAGTAGTGTTGTACAGAGAGGTTAAGAGACTCCTCCCACTTTAAAGCAGTGATGAAAGCAGCTGGCTGCAGTATCCATGGCAACACTGGCCAGCCTGGAAGTGTCGCAATGCCAGTGGACGGCACATGTGACCACTGCATCTCTAATTTATTCCATTTAATTTTCAATTGTAATCCTGATCAGTCATCCCAGTTTTTTATCAAATGTACCTATAATGAGATTACACATTTTTTAGGTATTGTAACGGATTAGTTAAATTGTTTTGTATCCTAATTACGTAACGCCGCTACATGTAATCCGTTACTACACAACCCTGTGTGTGTGTACTTAAATATAGATTATCTATTTTCTGTGACTATATTTTCATAAGGTATCATTTATATTATCATAGGCTGTGTATGTATATATACACTGCTCCAAAAAATAAAGGGAGCACTTAAACAACACAATGCAACTCCAAGTCAATCACACTTCTGTGAAATCCAACTGTTTCACCTGCTGTTGTGCAAATGGAAAAGACAACAGGTGGAAATTATAGGCAATTAGCAAGACAACCCAAATAAAGGAGTGGTTCTGCAGGTGGTTCCACAGACCACTTCTCAGTTCCTCTGCTCTCTGGCTGAGGTGTTGGTCACTTTTGAATGCTGGCGGTGCTTCACTCTCATGCTAGCATGAGACGGAGTCTACAACCACACAAGTGGCTCAGGTAGTGCAGCTCATCCAGGATGGAACATCAATACCAGCAGTGGCAGGAAGGTTTGCTGTGTCTCTCAGCTTAGTGTCCAGAGCAAGGAGGACATACCAGGAGACAGGCCAGGACACCAGGAGACGTGGAGGAGGCCGCAGGAGGGCAACAAGCCAGCAGCAGGACTGCTACCTCCTACGTCCACAGGTGGGGGTTGTGCTTACAGCCCAACACCGTGCAGGACGTTTGGCATTTGCCAGAGAACACCAAGAAGGGCAAATTGGCCACTGGCACCCTGTGGTCTTCACTGATGAGAGAAGGTTCTCACTGAGCACATGTGGCAGACGTGACAGAGTCTGGAGACCCTGTGGAGAACGTTCTGCTGCAGGAACCTCCTCCAGCATGAGCGCTTTGGCAGTGGGTCAGTAATGGTCGGGGGTCATTTCTCTGGGGGCCACAGCCTCCATGTGCTCCAGAGGTAGCCTGACTGCCATTAGGTACCGAGATGAGGTCCTCAGACCCCTGGTGAGACCACCACTAGGTACTGAGATGAGGTCCTCAGACCCCTGGTGAGACCACCATTAGGTACTGAGATGAGGTCCTCAGACCCCTGGTGAGACCACCACTAGGTACTGAGATGAGGTCCTCAGACCCCTGGTGAGACCACCACTAGGTACTGAGATGAGGTCCTCAGACCCCTGGTGAGACCACCACTAGGTACTGAGATGAGGTCCTCAGACCCCTGGTGAGACCACCACTAGGTACTGAGATGAGGTCCTCAGACCCCTGGTGAGACCACCACTAGGTACTGAGATGAGGTCCTCAGACCCCTGGTGAGACCACCACTAGGTACTGAGATGAGGTCCTCAGACCCCTGGTGAGACCACCATTAGGTACTGAGATGAGGTCCTCAGACCCCTGGTGAGACCACCATTAGGTTCTGAGATGAGGTCCTCAGACCCCTGGTGAGACCACCATTAGGTACTGAGATGAGGTCCTCAGACCCCTGGTGAGACCACCACTAGGTACTGAGATGAGGTCCTCAGACCCCTGGTGAGACCACCATTAGGTTCTGAGATGAGGTCCTCAGACCCCTGGTGAGACCACCATTAGGTACTGAGATGAGGTCCTCAGACCCCTGGTGAGACCACCACTAGGTACCGAGATGAGGTCCTCAGACCCCTGGTGAGACCACCACTAGGTACTGAGATGAGGTCCTCAGACCCCTGGTGAGACCACCACTAGGTACTGAGATGAGGTCCTCAGACCCCTGGTGAGACCACCACTAGGTACCGAGATGAGGTCCTCAGACCCCTGGTGAGACCACCACTAGGTACTGAGATGAGGTCCTCAGACCCCTGGTGAGACCACCACTAGGTACTGAGATGAGGTCCTCAGACCCCTGGTGAGACCACCATTAGGTACTGAGATGAGGTCCTCAGACCCCTGGTGAGACCACCACTAGGTACCGAGATGAGGTCCTCAGACCCCTGGTGAGACCACCATTAGGTACTGAGATGAGGTCCTCAGACCCCTGGTGAGACCACCACTAGGTACCGAGATGAGGTCCTCAGACCCCTGGTGAGACCACCATTAGGTACTGAGATGAGGTCCTCAGACCCCTGGTGAGACCACCACTAGGTACTGAGATGAGGTCCTCAGACCCCTGGTGAGACCACCACTAGGTACTGAGATGAGGTCCTCAGACCCCTGGTGAGACCACCACTAGGTACCGAGATGAGGTCCTCAGACCCCTGGTGAGACCACCACTAGGTACCGAGATGAGGTCCTCAGACCCCTGGTGAGACCACCATTAGGTACTGAGATGAGGTCCTCAGACCCCTGGTGAGACCACCATTAGGTACTGAGATGAGGTCCTCAGACCCCTGGTGAGACCACCACTAGGTACCGAGATGAGGTCCTCAGACCCCTGGTGAGACCACCATTAGGTACTGAGATGAGGTCCTCAGACCCCTGGTGAGACCACCATTAGTTACCGAGATGAGGTCCTCAGACCCCTGGTGAGACCACCACTAGGTACTGAGATGAGGTCCTCAGACCCCTGGTGAGACCACCATTAGGTACTGAGATGAGGTCCTCAGACCCCTGGTGAGACCACCATTAGGTACTGAGATGAGGTCCTCAGACCCCTGGTGAGACCACATTAGGTACTGAGATGAGGTCCTCAGACCCCTGGTGAGACCACCACTAGGTACTGAGATGAGGTCCTCAGACCCCTGGTGAGACCAAATTAGGTACTGAGATGAGGTCCTCAGACCCCTGGTGAGACCAGATGCTGGTGTGGTTGGCTCTGAGTTCCTCCTAATGAGACCATGCTAGACCTCCTGTGGCTGGAGTGTCAGCAGTTCCTGCAAGACGAAGACCTTGATGCTCTGGACCGGCCCGCCCAGTCCCCAGACCTGAATCCAGTTGAGCACATCTGGGACACCATGACTTGCTCCATCCACCAAGGCCACGTTGCACCTCAGACCGTCCAGGAGTTGGCAGATGCTTTAGTCCAGGTCTGGGAGGAGACCCCTCAGGAGACCCTCCCTAACTCATCAGGAGCCCAGGCGTTGTAGGGAGGTCCTACAGGTGGAGGCCACGCCCACTACTGAGCCTCATTCTGACTGGTTGTAAGGACATTACATCCCCTACTTCATCAGGAGCCCAGGTGTTGTAGGGAGGTCCTACAGGTGGAGGCCACGCCCACTACTGAGCCTCATTCTGACTGGTTGTAAGGACATTACATTCCCTACTTCATCAGGAGCCCAGGCGTTGTAGGCAGGTCCTACAGGTGGAGGCCACGCCCACTACTGAGCCTCATTCTAACTGGTTGTAAGGACATTACATTCCCTACTTCCTCAGGAGCCCAGGCGTTGTAGGGAGGTCCTACAGGTGGAGGCCACGCCCACTACTGAGCCTCATTCTGACTGGTTGTAAGGACATTACATCCCCTACTTCATCAGGAGCCCAGGTGTTGTAGGGAGGTCCTACAGGTGGAGGCCACGCCCACTACTGAGCCTCATTCTGACTGGTTGTAAGGACATTACATTCCCTACTTCATCAGGAGCCCAAGCGTTGTAGGGAGGTCCTACAGGTGGAGGCCACGCCCACTACTGAGCCTCATTCTGACTGGTTGTAAGGACATTACATTCCCTACTTCATCAGGAGCCCAGGTGTTGTAGGGAGGTCCTACAGGTGGAGGCCACGCCCACTACTGAGCCTCATTCTGACTGCTTGTAAGGACATTACATTCCCTACTTCATCAGGAGCCCAGGCGTTGTAGGGAGGTCCTACAGGTGGAGGCCACGCCCACTACTGAGCCTCATTCTGACTGCTTGTAAGGACATTACATTCCCTACTTCATCAGGAGCCCAGGCGTTGTAGGGAGGTCCTACAGGTGGAGGCCACGCCCACTACTGAGCCTCATTCTGACTGGTTGTAAGGACATTACATTCCCTACTTCCTCAGGAGCCCAGGCGTTGTAGGGAGGTAATACAGGTGGAGGCCACGCCCACTACTGAGCCTCATTCTGACTGGTTGTAAGGACATTACATTCCCTACCTCATCAGGAGCCCAGGCGTTGTAGGGAGGTCCTACAGGTGGAGGCCACGCCCACTACTGAGCCTCATTCTGACTGCTTGTAAGGACATTACATTCCCTACCTCATCAGGAGCCCAGGCGTTGTAGGGAGGTCCTACAGGTGGAGGCCACGCCCACTACTGAGCCTCATTCTGACTGCTTGTAAGGACATTACATTCCCTACTTCCTCAGGAGCCCAGGCGTTGTAGGGAGGTCCTACAGGTGGAGGCCACGCCCACTACTGAGCCTCATTCTGACTGGTTGTAAGGACATTACATTCCCTACCTCATCAGGAGCCCAGGTGTTGTAGGGAGGTCCTACAGGTGGAGGCCACGCCCACTACTGAGCCTCATTCTGACTGGTTGTAAGGACATTACATTCCCTACTTCCTCAGGAGCCCAGGTGTTGTAGGCAGGTCCTACAGGTGGAGGCCACGCCCACTACTGAGCCTCATTCTGACTTGTTTTAAGGACATTACATCAAAGTTGGATCAGCCTGTAGTGTTTTTCCACTTTAATTCTGAGTGTGACTCCAAATCCAGACCTCCGTGGGTTAATACATTTGATTTCCATTGATCATTTTTGTGTGATTTTGTTGTCAGCACAATCAACTATGTAAAGAACAAAGTATTTAATAGGAATATTTCATTCATTCAGATCTAGGATGTGTTATTTTAGTGTTCCATTTATTGTTTTGAGGAGTGTATATGTTGGGATCTGTAGGACCACAGAAAGTTTGTTCATTTCTGGGGAGAGACAATATTCATTTGTCATGAGACGCAGTCATGACATGAATTCTGACCCAGGAATGTGATGGCCTTTCACACCTAGAGTGGGGAAGGGGGGACATTCTCCAGGACCTTCCTCCCCCCCTTTCTGCTCAAGACTCTTCCCCCATGCAATCAGCCAGTCACTGATTGATTGAAGCTCTCAGGCTTCGACACCTCTGAATCCACACGTGGAACAAAGAGCCTGCGAAGCCAGGCTTCTCTCTCTCTTGCAAAGCAAACTCCAAGGAGGTGGGTTGCTGCAGAGCAGCTCATCCAGCGTTAGCACACAACTAACACGAGAGGCCGGCAACCAGAGGCCTTCACTCCTCAACTCATCTGCTGACCCGGCCACGAGGGTCAGACCTTCCCCTGATCCAGAGACCAGCACCCAGAGTCTGATCTCCAGGAAAACCAACCAGTTCCTCCAGGACGGACCAGGGAAACGACGCCTCACAGAACTTCTTTGTGTTTTCCTCAACCAGCAGGAAAACCATCACAGACCTGAGCGACCAGCTCCTCAGTCTGGACAAAAGGAACAACCAGGAGCTGCAAAGAAGGACTCCTGAAACATCAACTTCATCTTCTTCTCCTCAGCCTGCAGAACCAGCAACCACAGTTAGCAGGAGGTGCTAACTACAGGAGAAGACACCAGCTTCCCTCCAGCAGGACAACAACTGAACTCCTTCAAGGAAGTGGGAACAACAACTGGGCTTTACCTGAGATTAGTTAAACCTGATGCTATGATAGAACTGTTTAACTTTATGAAGATGTGTTGATTCTGTTACAGTGATTGAGTTCTATAGATAATGATATTAGGAGCCGTTATCAACCTGTAAACCAACGTTAGCTCTGCCACAGACACAGGGTCTGCATGCTAATCTTTGCTTTACTAACTAGTTAACTCACAATCCTACACATATCACATCAAAGACAACATCACACAGTAACTGAACACCATCTGACGACTCCTGACGTTTTACAAGACAAGTCTCATTCACATCAACTCATTCTAGAAATGGTCCTTTAGCAGAGACACACAGGAAGCAGATGCTAAAGACTAGCTTCTATTGTTCTTTTGCTATCAGCACATGGTGGAGACTCAGGACAGACCTCCTGTTCTCTGATAACCTCCATTTGGAATGTAGTTTCTTGTGATCCACCATCTTGTTTTGTAGTTCCATCACACGTCACACACACACACTCCCTCCAACTCTCTCTCTCTCTCTCTCTTTCTCTCCACACACACACACACACACACACACACCAAGCTGTATATAGGTAGTTAGAATCTGTTTTATTTGTTTTCATTGTTAATAAATATAATTTTTGGAATCATACTTGCTGTTTTATTAATGAGCACAAAGGTGAATGAAATGTCGACCTCTTCTGTGTTAAGAACTCCAAAATCCTTCAACCTTTACTGTTAATTCTGGTAATTGTAATTAATTTAACTATTAATTCAAATTCCTGATTAACTGTTTAGTATATCTTATGAGACTGATAGAACTGAATTGGCTATCATTTCCTGTTAAGACAGGTGGAGCGCCGAGGTTCTGATACACATCAGATTAAATTTCAACATTATTAATAACTATCTTTGATAATTATTAATCATTATCGATAGCCAACCAAAACATAAATAGTGATCCATATGAGGACATAATGGTCCCAACATATATATATATATATATATATATATAGTTTGGAAGTGGGAGCCATGTACTATATAAATGGCACACACGTTCTCTCATGCTGAATCCTCACATCGAAGTTCCGCATGTCATGCCCATGTGTAAAGCAAAAAAAAGCACATGTGCATGCCTGTGTGTGGGCGCAGTCCTGGGGCTTAATTCAAAGCACAAGTCCTGTAGCTACCGTTTTGGCGCAGGTTTATCAACATTTGAGGAAGTTTAGTGGGTGAAATTTGAGCTCAAAGTCACAAGGAGGAGGCTGCGACATATGGGCTGCGTCTCATTTCTCCCCCTTAGCCCGTCATCTTACTGAAATGCGCGTTCACAAGGGTCGAGAGGTGTACCATTTCACTACTGTGCAGAGGCGGAGGGGTGAGGGGAAGGGCTATTCACCCCTCTAAACGAGGAGTTTACAGATGCACACTTTAAACAGAGGGGTAGGAGGACATGGCGCGGAAGGACTCGCATTTCACATATATACGCTAGAGACCGTGTTTATAACATTTTATTATTACACTGTAGAGTTCCAATGTCTTCTAATATGGTGTTTTGAAAACAGGGACCCCCGAGCAAACAAAGAAGCTCATCTGCTTTCACATGGTGAATGAGGAAATATTTCTGAAGTCCCAATACAGCACAAAAACTGAGTAATCCATGTCTCCGCCTATTTCTTCACCTTGATGTGGAAAGGTGGAAAACGAAACAAAGCAGCCAAGCTCCTGCAACATGTCGAATTTGGGACGGCAGGACGATGCTCCTGCTGGAAAATCAACAAACATCCGTGGCTCAGCTCTGCTGATATAACGGTGCCGTATTATGACGTCATAACTGTGAGATGGAGCGAGAGAGGGAGGGGCTGAGCAGAGGGAGAGGGGGGTGAGCAGAGGGAGAGGGGCAGGGCTGAACAGAGGGAGAGGGGGGTGAGCAGAGGGAGAGGGGGGTGAGCAGAGGGAGAGGGGGCTGAGCAGAGGGAGAGGGGCGGGGCTGAACAGAGTGAGAAGGGGCTGAGCAGAGGGAGAGGGGCAGGGCTGAACAGAGGGAGAGGGGCGGGGCTGAACAGAGGGAGAGGGGGGTGAGCAGAGGGAGAGGGGGGTGAGCAGAGGGAGAGGGGGCTGAGCAGAGGGAGAGGGGCGGGGCTGAACGGAGGGAGAGGGGCAGGGCTGAGCAGAGGGAGAGGGGGGTGAGCAGAGGGAGAGGGGGGTGAGCAGAGGGAGAGGGGCGGGGCTGAACAGAGTGAGAAGGGGCTGAGCAGAGGGAGAGGGGCGGGGCTGAACGGAGGGAGAGGGGCAGGGCTGAGCAGAGGGAGAGGGGGTGTGCGGAGGGAGAGGGGAGGGGCTGAGCAGAGGGAGAAGGGGTGAGCAGAGGGAGAGGGGTGTCCCAAATCTAAGGGCTGAAACATATCCCTTTGCCCTCGTTTTGGAGGTGAAGGGCTAAGGGGTAGGCGGAGGCGTACAAAAGAGAATTGGGATTGGGCCTTAGAGTTGGTAACTGTGAAGGCTAATTTAAAAAAAAAACTAACAAACAAAAAAACACTGCACTAATCAAAAAGTTGAACCAAAGATTTGATTTGAGTCTGCTCTATCATGATATAGCGTTTTGAAGGAGATAAGACGTTTACCATCAGAGGAGAGAGCTTTTAAACTGCAGCAAGAGAGCGGGATTTGGTGTTCGGAACTTTGATGGCGAATAAAAACACCGTTCGACTACTGAAAATGATATTCTAGATTATTGAGGAGAGTTTCCTCTATCATTTGTTAGGCTTTTGGACTCAGAGACGCTGCTCACCTGCACGTGGAGAAGCCTGTTATCCCCTTTTCCGCGGGGCTCCGGAGAAAGCGCAGGGGCTGCAGAGGTGGACGTACGAAGCGGAGGAGGCCGTTTTTCCCCGGTATCGTCATGGGTAACGTACGCTTCATCTCCAACAAGATGGAGGAGCTGGCCGCGCTGACCCACCACCAAAGGGCTTACCGGGAGTGCGGACTCATGTGCTTCACGGAGACATGGCTAAGTGGACAGACGCCGGACGCTGTGGTCTCCGTGGACGGATTCAAACTTGTGCGTGCAGACCGGTGTGTGGCGGGGAGCGGAAAGAGGAAAGGCGGAGGACTCGTGGTCTTTGTGAACGAACATTGGTGTAACTCGGACCACGTGCACGTGAAAGAACAAGTCTGTTCCCCGGACCTGGAGTTAATGGTGGTCAGCATGAGGCCCTATTATTTGCCTAGGGAGATGTCACATGCGGTGGTTTTGTGCATATATATTCCTCCCTCTGCTGATGCGGCAGCAGCATGTGAACGTATCGGCGCCACCGTGACTCAGATCCAGACGCAGCACCCCCGCGCCCTTCTGCTTCTCAGCGGGGACTTTAACCACGCCCCTCTCTCAGCCACTCTACCTACTTTCACACAGTACGTGAAGTGCCGCACAAGAGACAATAGGACTCTGGACTTAATGTATGCGAATGTGAAGGACGCCTACACGTCTGCCCCCCTCACCCTGCTTGGGCGCTCGGATCATAACCTGGTCCACCTGAGACCGGTGTCCACACCCAAGGTGAGGAGACGGCCAGCGCAGGAGAGGACTGTCTCCACACCCAAGGTGAGGAGACGGCCAGCGCAGAAGAGGACTGTCTCCACACCCAAGGTGAGGAGACAGCCAGCGCAGGAGAGGACTGTCTCCACACCCAAGGTGAGGAGACAGCCAGCGCAGGAGAGGACTGTCTCCACACCCAAGGTGAGGAGACGGCCAGCGCAGGAGAGGACTGTCTCCACACCCAAGGTGAGGAGACGGCCAGCGCAGGAGAGGACTGTGACAGTGTGGAGTGAAGAGGCCATGAGAGGCTTAAAGACTGTTTTCAGACCACAGACTGGGACATGATGTGTGACTCTCATGGGGACGACATCGATGGCCTAACCCACTGTGTCACGGACGACATTAACTTCTTTGTGGAGAACATCGTGCCGACCCGGAAGGTCCGGAATTTCTCCAACAACCACCCCTGGGTGACCCCTGAGCTTAAAGCCCTCCTGAACCAGAAGAAAAGGGCTTTCAACTCAGGGGACAGAGAGGAGCAGAGGAGAGTCCAACACGAGCTCCAGGAGGATCAGGAGGGCCAAGAAGGACTGTGGGCAGAAACTGGAGCAGAAACTGGACCAGGGCAACGTGTGACGTGTGGAGGGGTCTAGAGAACATCTCCGGATTTGGACGTAGTGCCAGAGGGACAGCTGATGGAGACCAGCGCCGGGCGGACCAATTCAACCAATATTTCAATCGTTTTGATTCTCCCCCCACTCCCTCTGCACCCCATCCTGCTCCCATCTCTTCACACGTCTCCAGCTCAGTGGACACTGCCCCCCTCCCCAGACCACCTTCACCTGCCTCCTGCCCCCCCGCACCCACGTCTCCAGCACCCACCATACGGACTTCCTCAATCACCTGCCCTACCCCCAGCAGTCTACCCCCGTCCCCCCCTGACTGCCCCCTCTCCATCACACCGGACCAGGTGAGGAGAGAGCTGAGGCGACTGAAGCAGAGGAAAGCCACAGGACCAGACGGCATCAGTCCCAGGCTGCTGAGGACCTGTGCAGACCAGCTCTCCCAGGTCCTGGGCCTCAGCCTGGAGAAGGTCCCAGTCCTGTGGAAGACCTCCTGTGTGATCCCGGTTCCTAAAACAGCACACGCCAGGGAACCGGCCCACTACAGACCAGTCGCCCTGACCTCCCACCTGATGAAGACCATGGAGCAGCTCGTCCTCACCCACCTCCGCACTGTGGTGAGCTCCACCCTGGACCCGCTGCAGTTTGCCTACAGGCCTAACATCGGAGTAGAGGACGCCGTCATCTACCTGCAGCAGGGGGCGCTCACCCACCTGGAGCCCGGCGGGAGCCCGAGCGCTGTGAGGGTCATGTTCTTTGATTTCTCCAGCGCTTTCAACACCATCAGGCCGGCGCTGCTGCGAGGGAAGCTGGAGCATGAACATCTCACTGCATGGACCATTGACTACCTCACGGACTGACCACAGTATGTGAGTCTGAGGTGGTAGTCTGCAGCACCGGGGCCCCTCAGGGCCCCTCAGGGCACCGTCCTCTCACCGTTCCTCTTCACCATCTACACGTCGGACTTCACCTACAACACGGACAGCTGTCATCTGCAGAAGTTCTCCGATGACTCCGCCATCGTGGGCCGGGTGTCCGAGGGGAACGAACTGGAGTACCGGTCGGTCATCAGGGACTAACTGGAGTACCGGTCAGTCATCATGGACTTTGTGGACTGGTGTGATCCAACCACTTGTGCTTGAACACCAGTAAGATGAAGGAGATGGTGATGGACTTCAGGAGGAAGAGACTTCCACACACACCGGGAACATCCAGGGGGAGGACATTGAGGAGGTGGACAGTTTCAAGTACCTGGGTGTTCACCTCAACAATAAACTGGACTGGTCCCACAACACCGACGCCCTGTACAAGAAGGGCCAAAGTGGCCCCCACCTTCTGAGGAGACTGACGTCCTTCGGAGTGAGCAGGCCTCTGCTCAGGACTTTTTATGACTCTGTGGTGGCCTCTGCTCTCCACTACACTGCCATGTGCTAGGCCCCGGGCTCCTGGCCCCTGGCCCCCTGGCCCCCTGGCCCCCTGGTCTCTGGCAGCACAGAGCGGGACAAGAACAGACTGGACAAGCTGGTCAGGAGGGCCAGCTCCGTCCTGGGCCCCTGGCCCCTGGACTCTGTGAAGGAGGTAAGTGACAGGAGGGTGGTAGTTAAGGCCACCTCCATCATGGACAACACCACCCACCCACTGCACGGGACTGTAGAGGAGCTGAGGAGCTCTCAGTGGCAGACTGAGACACCCTCAGTGTAGGACGGAGCAAGTCCTTCATCCCTACTGCTGTTAGACTGTACAACAAGACTGTAAAGTAACATGCAACAGTATGTGCAACAACCCCTGCACATAGGACACTTTATTTGTAAGTGTCCTAGGTGCTTAATTTGTAAAATTAGTCACTTAATTTGTAAAATTGTATATAAGATACTCTATTCTACTAACAGTTTGCACATTCCTCTCCTTTCCTCATGTGTCCTCAAGAGCTGTATGCAACAAGTACATTTCTCCTCTGTGAGATTAATAAAGGCGATCTTATCTTATCTGAAGTCGATAGACATTTGCGCTCAGAGTAGCTAGCATTTGTAAATCTTATTTTGAAAGGCAAATTACGGAATTCCTGTCGGATTTCGATTGGGGTACCAGTGTGTGATTTGAAGGGCTTCATGAGACGAACAATTGACTTTTAGTTTGATCTCTCTACAACATTCCTAAGGGGTGCGGTCGCCGTTTAAGTGTTTTATGGTGGCCGTTGTAGTGTTTGTAGGATGTCGGATATAGGTTTGGGGTATCAGTGCATCATTTTTAGGTCTCGATGAGACGGACAATTAAGTTTTGCTTTGATCTCTCTACGACATTCCTACAGGCCGTGGTGGCCGTTTATAATTTTCTAGGTGGGGCTCGAGAGACATTTTAGCACTCTGGGGGTTCATTTTGACATGTCCTTAATTCTACCGCCAGTCTTTAGGAGCGTGCCAAATACATTTTTTGTATGTTTAGTGGATCATATTGGGCCTCAAATCCACCTAGGACGAAAAAACAAAAAAATAAAAGAATAAATATTACAAAAACAAATTGGGTCCTGGCCTCCAGGCCCATACCTCTTTCCACCAGCAAAACTTCGGCCCATCAGGTGCAACATCAGCCCCACATATAGGGCTTTTCCTCCAGAAAGAACCAGGAGCTAGTTACGGGCCGGTGCCAGGGCCAGTTCTTAAGTGAGCACTACCGTTAACGGAGTCAAGCAAGAGTCACGTCATTACGTCACTCCAAAACGTGATAAGTCACTGATTTCGCCAATCAGCACTCATATGGAAGAACAGAGGAGACAGACTGTATTCATCTGTTTGGACCGGGTCGTTCCATCTAGTCCTGACCTGAACCTCGCATGCAGACCAAAGAGATGGAAAACGTCGAGTCTCTTCTTCGTTCTATTGGTGTTTTTTCACGTCTGTCTCCGTCCGGAGCCACGGAGTGGAGAGAGCGAGAGAAAAAAAAAACATGTGAATGTGGGAGGTGCGACGGTGCTGCAGGTTGGTGAAGCCTTCCAGAGATTCATTAAAACAGAGCATACAGGATAAGTACACTGCCCTAGGCAGAGTTAAAAGCCAACCTAAAAAAATTGGTCTTGAGTTTTGATTTAAAAAGGCCGAGATCAGTGATGGTGCGAATGTCGGGGGGCAGTTTGTTCCACAGTGTGGGAGCAGCAACAGCAAAAGAGCGATCGCCCCACTGTTTATATCTCCACCTTGGAATGTCTAAAAGAAGCTGACCTGAAGAACCAGGGCCCTGCCAGGGTCACGTAGGGTTAAAATATCAGACAGGTAAGAGGGACCCAGGCCATTGATGGCATTAAAAACAAACAGAAGTTTAAAATCGATTCTGAAACGAACTGGAAGCCAGTGGAGAGACGACAGCACAGGGGGAATGTGTTCACGTCTGGGTGAGTTTGTTAGAAATCTGGCAGCGGCATTCTGGACTAATTGGAGACGTGCAATGGAAGACTGGCTGAGGCCCACATAAAGACTGGCTGAGGCCCACATAAAGACTGGCTGAGGCCGACATAAAGACTGGCTGAGGCCCACATAAAGACTGGCTGAGGCCGACATAGAGGGCATTACAGTAGTCCAGTCTTGAGCTAAAAAAAGCATGTATTGCTTTCTCAAGATCCTGTTGATTCAGGAACGGCTTCACTTTGGCCAGGAGACGGAGCTGATAAAAACTGGCTTTGACAACAGAACTAATCTGTTTATCAAATTTAAGACCGTTGTCGAACGTTACCCCAAGATTTGTAACAAGTGGTTTAAAATAGGGGGCCAGAGCACCAGAGTGTGTTTTAAAAACATTCGTCATAGGTGGTGTGCCAAACAAGATGCATTCTGTTTTCGTGTCATTCAAGTGCAAAAAGTTGTGTACCAACCACTGCTTTACATCAGTAAAACAATCCATCAGCCTTGTAAGAGCAGTGCTTTCATTGGGTCTTATGGGTAAATATATCTGCAGGTCATCAGCATAGAGGTGGAAGGACAGATTGTGTTTTCTTATAATTGATCCCAGAGGTAGCAGACACAAGGAAAACAGAACAGGGCCGAGAACACATCCCTGTGGCACCCCACAAGGGAGAGATGTGCGTGAAGAGCAGAGGTCACCAATCATCACAGAGAAGCTCCTGTTTGCCAAGTATGACCTAAAGCATTGGAGGACGGTGCCACGGATGCCAGCATACTGCTCTGGGCGAGATAGAAGGACTGCATGGTCGACTGTATCAAAGGCTGCTGTGAGGTCCAACACAGCGGGGTTCCCAACATCCAAGGACAAGGCAATGTCGTTATGCACCCTTAGTAGTGCTGACTCAGAGCTATGTCTGGATCTAAAACCAGATTGGAACTTGTCAATAGCACAATTTGTCTGTAATTGGATAAAAACAACCTTTTCTAAGACCTTAGAGATAAAAGACAAATGGGAAACAGGCCTGAAATTGGACAGCACAGAGGGGTCAAGGTGCAGTTTTTGCTGGAATTATATCTAAGGGACAGTTAGTCAAGAGATGTCGGTGGGGAATCCATGATGGTGGTGTTGCAGGCGTCGCCATACTTATTTACAGGTCGCCACCATCTTGAAATCGAGCAAGGCGGAAGCGTGACCGGAAATGACGCACAGGAAGTGACGTTCACATAAGCGACATACAGGAAGTGACGTGTAGGACTGAAAACGTAGTGAATTACGTTCACGGAGGCCGACCCACAGTAAGTTACGTTCCGATTGAACATGCAGGAAGGTACGTAGACGACATGAACACTTGGGAAGTGGCGTAGCGGGATCCACTCGCCAGATATGACGCCAAAAAGATGTCGTTCGCTGAAAAGACGCACATTTGTCGTTTCTTTTTTCCAGTCTTTCATATGTCAACAGAAGGAGGATTGTCTTCTCATAAGGTAAAGAGTTGCCTTGTTGTCTATATAGAAACGATCAGCCTGCTCTAATAAGAAGCAGTAGTTTATCACTGTTAATGAGAGAAGGAGGAGTTTTGTGGTTAAGTTAGGAGCAATGAACGTTTAAGTTGCTCTTTCTATCCTCCTTCCTTGTTTTGGTGTATTAAGTGTCATTTCCCCCAGTAACTTTTGGTGTGTTAAGAATTAAGAATTAAGAATGTGCCGACATTGAACTGCACCAGTAATCATATCATTCTGTATTAATGGATATATACAATGTATGGATTTATATATTCACTTTGTGTCACCATGTGTCTTTATGTGTAAAAGTACATTACTATTCATCCTTGGTCACTAAAATATGACTAATAATTGATTTATTATAATCAGGCATCTTAATAGGAAACTTTTCATCAGTGCATTCACATGAGAAAGTTATTAAAGGTTATGAGAGAAATTTTAAATCAAATGTATAACATAATGCAACGAATCATTTAGATGTTTGTCAATAAAGTTAAATGTTTATGTCTGTGCCACATATAGAGAACTGAAATTGCATTTATCTTCACATCTGCATTTAAAAAATAATTTCACACACTAACAATAGAAATCATTGAGCTAACATATATACAGGCTATGAATATAATAAGTTAAGAGAAGTATAAAAAGATACATAATGTAAACACTGCAGTGAAATCAACACAGTAAAGTGATCAGAAAGTTATAACAAATATAAATGATAATGATTGACTTGTTCTTTTTTCAGAGCAAATCTTATATTTTAAATATAATGAAACAACAATAATGTGAATACATCTCTTGTTTTGCAAGGTTTTTTTAATCCAGACACAGAAATGCTGGAATGGATGCAGTGCAAAGTTTGCAAAGGCTGCTGCATGTTGGTTGTGCCTTAAAATCCCACAAACATCTGGAGGAGTTATCCAGCTGTGGAGGGAAGACCACCAATGAGAGCACAAGGTACTACAACAATAGTGTGTACAGTTATTCAATAGATGTGTGTCGTATGGCAGAAATGACTGAACCACTTGGTGAGATATTTATTCTGCACTGTGTTGATGTTGTGTCTTTATATGAGCTCACTACTTTCATAAAGGTTTAATCATCATAGATAGTTTGATGTCTTTATATGAGGTCACTACTTTCATAAAGGTTTAATCATCATAGATAGTTTGATGTCTTTATATGAGATCACTACTTTCATAAAGGTTTAATCATCAACAGTAGTTTGATGTCTTTATATGAGGTCACTACTTTCATAAAGGTTTAATCATCAACAGTAGTTTGATGTCTTTATATGAGGTCACTATTCTCATAAAGGTTTAATAATCAACAGTAGTTTGATGTCTTTATATGAGGTCACTACTTTCATAAAGGTTTAATCATCAACAGTAGTTTGATGTCTTTATATGAGGTCACTACTTTCATAAAGGTTTAATCATCAACAGTAGTTTGATGTCTTTATATGAGGTCACTACTTTCATAAAGGTTTAATCATCAACAGTAGTTTGATGTCTTTATATGAGGTCACTATTCTCATAAAGGTTTAATAATCAACAGTAGTTTGATGTCTTTATATGAGGTCACTACTTTCATAAAGGTTTAATCATCAACAGTAGTTTGATGTCTTTATATAAGGTCACTACTTTCATAAAGGTTTAATCATCAACAGTAGTTTGATGTCTTTATATGAGGTCACTACTTTCATAAAGGTTTAATCATCATAGATAGTTTGATGTCTTTATATGAGGTCACTACTTTCATAAAGGTTTAATCATCATAGATAGTTTGATGTCTTTATATGAGGTCACTACTTTCATAAAGGTTTGATGTGTCTTTACATGAGGTCACTACTTTCATAAATGTTTAATGATCAACAGTAGTTTGATGTCTTTATATGATATACCTACTTTCATAAAGGTTTAATCATCAACAGTAGTTTGATGTCTTTGTATGAGGTCTCTACTTTCATAAAGGTTTAATCATCAACAGTAGTTTGATGTCTTTATATGAGGTCACTACTTTCATAAAGGTTTAATCATCATAGATAGTTTGATGTCTTTATATGAGGTCACTACTTTCATAAAGGTTTAATCATCATAGATAGTTTGATGTCTTTATATGAGGTCATTACTTTCATAAAGGTTTAATCATCAACAGTAGTTTGATGTCTTTATATGAGGTCTCTACTCTCATAAAGGTTTAATCATCAACAGTAGTTTGATGTCTTTATATGAGGTCACTACTTTCATAAAGGTTTAATCATCAACAGTAGTTTGATGTGTCTTTATATGAGGTCACTACTTTCATAAAGGTTTAATCATCAACAGTAGTTTGATGTCTTTATATGAGGTCACTACTTTCATAAAGGTTTAATAATCAACAGTAGTTTGATGTCTTTATATGAGGTCACTACTTTCATAAAGGTTTAATCATCATAGATAGTTTGATGTCTTTATATGAGGTCACTACTTTCATAAAGGTTTAATCATCAACAGTAGTTTGATGTGTTTATATGAGGTCACTACTTTCATAAAGGTTTAATCATCAACAGTAGTTTGATGTCTTTATATGAGGTCACTACTTTCATAAAGGTTTAATCATCATAGATAGTTTGATGTCTATATGAGGTCACTATTTTCATAAAGGTTTAATCATCAACAGTAGTTTGATGTGTCTTTATATGAGGTCATTACTTTCATAAAGGTTTAATCATCAACAGTAGTTTAATGTTTTTATATGAGGTCACTACTTTCATAAAGGTTTAATCATCAACAGTAGTTTGATGTGTCTTTATATGAGGTCACTACTTTCATAAAGGTTTAATCATCAACAGTAGTTTGATGTGTCTTTATATGAGGTCACTACTTTCATAAAGGTTTGATGTGTATTTACATGAGGTCACTACTTTCATAAAGGTTTAATCATCAACAGTAGTTTGATGTCTTTATATGAGGTCACTACTTTCATAAAGGTTTAATAATCAACAGTAGTTTGATGTCTTTATATGAGGTCACTACTTTCATAAAGGTTTAATCATCAACAGTAGTTTGATGTGTCTTTATATGAGGTCACTACTTTCATAAAGGTTTAATCATCAACAGTAGTTTGATGTTTTTATATGAGGTCACTACTTTCATAAAGGTTTAATCATCAACAGTAGTTTGATGTCTTTATATGAGGTCACTACTTTCATAAAGGTTTAATCATCAACAGTAGTTTGATGTCTTTATATGAGGTCACTACTTTCATAAAGGTTTAATCATCAACAGTAGTTTGATGTCTTTATATGAGGTCACTACTTTCATAAAGGTTTAATCATCAGCAGTAGTTTGATGTGTCTTTATATGAGGTCACTACTTTCATAAAGGTTTAATCATCAACAGTAGTTTGATGTGTCTTTATATGAGGTCATTACTTTCATAAAGGTTTAATCATCAACAGTAGTTTGTGTCTTTATATGAGGTCACTACTTTCATAAAGGTTTAATCATCAACAGTAGTTTGTGTCTTTATATGAGGTCACTACTTTCATAAAGGTTTAATCATCAACAGTAGTTTGATGATCACATTGTCAAAGTAAAATATCAACTGATTCTGCATCTTGTCTACAGTTGGTGATTAATATAGTTTAAATCACAGAAACAATAATTCCCAGACAGTTTTGACTTTAATCAAAGTGGAACTTTTCTTGTCATTGGTTTTCACAAGGTGTTTTTCTCTGCAGGATCATTGAGGCTGTTGAAGGAGGAGGAAGATCCTCACTGTGTTTTCCAGAGAGCAGATCAAGGTGAGTGAAACAAACTGTGCTGTTAGTGGTTCTAATATCTGTTCTCTCTTCTCTCTTTGATCTTTGGCTTCAGAGCTTCATGATGACCTCATGGACTGGAGGGTCGTTCAGACAGAATGAACCTCTGGAAGATGTCGTCAGCATCACCTGCCCTCCAGCAGCACGTCATCATGAAGATGTTTCAGTGACCAGCAGGTCACGAAACATCTCTTCATCAAGTTTGAGAGTTTTTACGTAACAAAAGCTTGATTTGTTTACTTTTATTCTTCTGTATTGTAACAGATGTTGGAGCTACTGGAAGAGATGGAGGAGGTCACAGGAATCAAGAAGACCAGAGACTCATCAGTTATGTTTTGGATGTTCTACTTCCAGAAGTAAGACAATCAATCAAATGGAGGACATCGTAGAAGTAGAGTGGTCAATATTTTGTGTCTTTTGAAACCTTGTCAGTGTTTTTCAGATCATCATCAACATCCTGATGTGCTCAGGTCCCACAAGGCTGGAGGCCCAGGTCCTCATAGCCAGTGGGAGAAAGTTCTAACTCTCTCACAGGCTGACCAACCGTACATGATGAACAAGAGTCTGAATGCATCTGGTGATGGTGGAGTAATCTGATTACTTCCTGTTTTCACCTCATAGAAGTGTGTAGCTGCACTGCTGCTGCTCATTACCGTCTTATCTATTGGAATCTTTACCTTTACATTTGGTTCTCAGAGTGCTGGTTTACTGGAGGTTCCTAGGTTTTCTAAAAGTAGAAAGGAGGCGGAGCTTTCAGAGTGGATCTCTCTCTTATCTATCTATCTGTCTGTCCTCTCTTCTGTCCTCTCACCTCAACCGCTCAGCAGAAAAGACGCCACCTCTGACTCTGGTTTCTGCAAAGGTTTCTTCCTGTTAGAGGGACTTTTCCTTTCCACACTTGCTCATATGAGTTTTCTCTATCAAAGTCACCTGAGCTTGTGTATAAAATAAAGAACAATGATATGATTCATGGATGTTTGATTCTTTTAAAGTTGTCACAGGTACTTTTTGAAGGTTTGTCATGGACATTTACTCCTTTCCTGCTGAAGTAACTACAGTTACTCTCCATTCTTGTAGTGAGTTTTGCTTAATGCACCACCTTGTCACAGCATGAATGAAGCAGCAGATCAGTTTAGTAGCTGAACTCTCCAGATGTGGTTCCAGATGCAGTGTCTTGCTGAAATAGGTCCAGAGAGAGTTGGACAACTTGGTCCATCATGTCCACAGCAAGTGTCTCCAGAATAAAGGTTTGATCCTACAGAATAAAGGTTTGCTACGTGGCTCAGCAACAATGTGGGATATAAAATAAGAGGTGCAGTGATGTGAAATGTCAATGTACTGCAGTATTTAGAATAGAGAAGAGTAAATGTACTGCAGTATTTAGAACAGAGAAGAGTAAATGTACTGCAGTATTTAGAACAGAGAAGAGTAAATGTACTACAGTATTTAGAACAGAGAAGAGTAAATGTACTGCAGTATTTAGAATAGAGAAGAGTAAATGTACTGCAGTATTTAGAATAGAGAAGAGTAAATGTACTGCAGTATTTAGAATAGAGAAGAGTAAATGTACTGCAGTATTTAGAACAGAGAAGAGTAAATGTACTGCAGTATTTAGAACAGAGAAGAGTAAATGTACTGCAGTATTTAGAACAGAGAAGAGTAAATGTACTGCAGTATTTAGAACAGAGAAGAGTAAATGTACTGCAGTATTTAGAATAGAGAAGAGTAAATGTACTGCAGTATTTAGAATAGAGAAGAGTAAATGTACTGCAGTATTTAGAATAGAGAAGAGTAAATGTACTGCAGTATTTAGAATAGAGAAGAGTAAATGTACTGCAGTATTTAGAATAGAGAAGAGTAAATGTACTGCAGTATTTAGAACAGAGAAGAGTATATGTACTGCAGTATTTAGAACAGAGAAGAGTAAATGTACTGCAGTATTTAGAACAGAGAAGAGTATATGTACTGCAGTATTTAGAATAGAGAAGAGTAAATGTACTGCAGTATTTAGAATAGAGAAGAGTAAATGTACTGCAGTATTTAGAATAGAGAAGAGTAAATGTACTGCAGTATTTAGAATAGAGAAGAGTAAATGTACTGCAGTATTTAGAATAGAGAAGAGTAAATGTACTGCAGTATTTAGAATAGAGAAGAGTAAATGTACTGCAGTATTTAGAACAGAGAAGAGTAAATGTACTGCAGTATTTAGAACAGAGAAGAGTAAATGTACTGCAGTATTTAGAATAGAGAAGAGTAAATGTACTGCAGTATTTAGAATAGAGAAGAGTAAATGTACTGCAGTATTTAGAACAGAGAAGAGTAAATGTACTGCAGTATTTAGAACAGAGAAGAGTAAATGTACTGCAGTATTTAGAATAGAGAAGAGTTAATGTACTGCAGTATTTAGAATAGAGAAGAGTAAATGTACTGCAGTATTTAGAATAGAGAAGAGTAAATGTACTGCAGTATTTAGAACAGAGAAGAGTATATGTACTGCAGTATTTAGAACAGAGAAGAGTAAATGTACTGCAGTATTTAGAATAGAGAAGAGTAAATGTACTGCAGTATTTAGAACAGAGAAGTGTATATGTACTGCAGTATTTAGAATAGAGAAGAGTAAATGTACTGCAGTATTTAGAACAGAGAAGAGTAAATGTACTGCAGTATTTAGAACAGAGAAGAGTAAATGTACTGCAGTATTTAGAACAGAGAAGAGTATATGTACTGCAGTATTTAGAACAGAGAAGAGTAAATGTACTGCAGTATTTAGAATAGAGAAGAGTAAATGTACTGCAGTATTTAGAATAGAGAAGAGTAAATGTACTGCAGTATTTAGAACAGAGAAGAGTATATGTACTGCAGTATTTAGAACAGAGAAGAGTAAATGTACTGCAGTATTTAGAACAGAGAAGAGTATATGTACTGCAGTATTTAGAACAGAGAAGAGTAAATGTACTGCAGTATTTAGAACAGAGAAGAGTAAATGTACTACAGTATTTAGAATAGAGAAGAGTAAATGTACTGCAGTATTTAGAACAGAGAAGAGTAAATGTACTACAGTATTTAGAACAGAGAAGAGTAAATGTACTGCAGTATTTAGAACAGAGAAGAGTAAATGTACTGCAGTATTTAGAACAGAGAAGAGTAAATGTACTACAGTATTTAGAACAGAGAAGAGTAAATGTACTGCAGTATTTAGAACAGAGAAGAGTAAATGTACTGCAGTATTTAGAACAGAGAAGAGTAAATGTACTACAGTATTTAGAACAGAGAAGAGTAAATGTACTGCAGTATTTAGAACAGAGAAGAGTAAATGTACTACAGTATTTAGAACAGAGAAGAGTAAATGTACTGCAGTATTTAGAACAGAGAAGAAGGGTAGATGAGACACTCTGTCGTCCTGAAGGTAAGGAAACATGACAAATAGAGTGAAAGCTTATTCAGGATGTCTGAAATAATTCTGCCTCATTTCATCGTCAATAATTCCTCACCAGTAAACATTATTGTCTCAAATAGCAATGTTTCATTTCTTTTCAGAAATGTTTGTAGTTATTCGTTATTCCATCTGAGCCTGGAGATCAGAGGCTGTTTTTATGATGATATATTGAATTGAATTGTTCAAAATTGGGTTACATCCTCTTCTACATTTGTAAAGTTTTCTTTGTTTACGAGAATCAGATCCTTTATGTAATTGAAAAGTGATTCAGCATTTTCTTGAGGATGCATACAGGTTGATAATGAAACCTCCATTATATTTTTGTTCAAAGCATTCTTTTCTCGAGGCTGTGTTTGTATGAATTGAATATGGAATATGATGGTGGGGGTTCTCTCTCTCTTCAATCCACTGGGCTCTGGACTTTATATAAATACTCTCTGAGCTTTATTCACATTATATCTACCTGGATGTTCCTCCAGTGTTCTTGTGCTTCTTCGAACTGAACATGATCCATGAAACCGTGACGCAACTGAAGCAGTGATCTCAGTTGTCCTTTTCAATATGGTGGCGTCCACAAACTAGTATGTCGACAACCGCAAAGGAGTATGTCAGCGGCCGTACACCGCCATTTTTATACCGCACTGGTGAGGTTTCAGTTCTGGAGGAGCACGGTTGTATTGAGGATCATGTACTCTTGCCTCCCACCGACAGTGACGCTGTAATTGTGCGTCGGAACAAAACATATTGCAAGTAGTACTGCCTCCCACCAACAGTGGCGCTGGGGTGGTGATTCGGATCAAAATGGCCAAACAAGATGGCGGCGGTCGTCCGGAAGCGGAAACATTGTCGGCCATTTTGGATTCCCCACCGACGGCTTCTCCAGTTAGTGTGTTTCATGCCACGAACCACCTTAGTGAAAGACGGCAAAGAAATGGTCTCAAACTGCTCAAAGACAGCAGGTTGCATAGAAGGAGCACTCACATCATCAGGGGACGTACCTAAGGTATTACTGATAGTCCGCCTGACTGATGCCACTTTGTCAGTAAGAAAAGCTAGAAAGTCTTCACAGGTTGCAGTGGAGGCATCAGACAAGACGGCGGGGCGAGGGTTAATAACAGAGTCAATAGTGGTAAACAACACTCTTGACTGGTGAGAACTGTTGGCTATAATGGAGGACAGATATCTGGACTTAGCCTCCTTGAGAGATCTCTGGTAAGTAGCCAAACTATCCCTTAACAAGCCAAGAGACACATGCAGTTTGTATTTTTTCCACCGTCGTTCAGCCTGTCTACATTGCTGTCTGAGCAGACAGGTGTGATCGTTCAACCAGGGGTCTGTCTTGGTTTTGGTGTGTTTTTGCCGAAACGGTGCAACAGAATATAATGGAAACCTGGTTCCTGGACCAAACCACTGTTACAGTCCATCTCCTGGTTCCTGGACCAAACCACTGTTACAGTCCGTCTCCTGGTTCCTGGACCAAACCACTGTTACAGTCTGTCTCCTGGTTCCTGGACCAGACCACTGTTACAGTCTGTCTCCTGGTTCCTGGACCAAACCACTGTTACAGTCTGTCTCCTGGTTCCTGGACCAGACCACTGTTACAGTCTGTCTCCTGGTTCCTGGACCAGACCTCTGTAACAGTCTGTCTCCTGGTACAGTCCGTCCACTGTTACAGTCCGTCTCCTGGTCTCCTGGTTCCTGGACCAGACCTCTGTTACAGTCTGTCTCGTGGTTCTTGTATGAACACTGTATTGGTGAAATCAGTGAAGTATCACGTTTAAGAGTGATGCAATGACGTGGCTCTCACTGGCACCGTTGGAAAAAGAAAAAGAACCGATTCTTTAGCGGTGGTCATTTAAGAACTGATCCTGAATGAGCAGCTGGTTCTTTCTGGTGAAAAACCCTAATTATCAACATGACAATATTCTGTACATTACCCGACACTCCATTACTATATAATCTACATGACCTACATGACTATATTGTCACCATGACACTGCATTATCCACAGTACTATAAAATCTACAGTACTACATTAACTAGATTACAGTACATTACTTACCATACCTACATGACAGTACATGACCTACGGTACTACATGACCATACACTTCCTGAGGAGGCTGAAGAAATTGGGCATGTCTCCCAGGATACTCAGGAACTTCTACAGCTGTGTGGTTGATACACCTTAACCAGCTGCATCCCACCTGGTCCATCACACCTGGTCCATCACACCTGGTCCATCACACCTGGTCCATCACACCTGGTCCATCACACCTGGTATGGCAGCACTACTGTGGCGGAGCGCAGTGGCCTGCAGAGAGGATCAGCAGAACACCACTACCTCTCTGCAGAGCCTCTACCAGCACAGGGCCACCCCCCCCCCCCCCCATCCACAGCACAGACTGTTCAGACCCCCCCCCCCCATCCACAGCACAGACTGTTCAGACCCCCCCCCATCCACAACACAGACTGTTCAGACCCCCCCCCCGATCCACAACACAGACTGTTCAGACCCCCCCCCCCCCATCCACAACACAGACTGTTCAGACCCCCCCCCCCATCCACAACACAGACTGTTCAGACTCTCCACCCAACCACAACACGGACTGTCAGACCTCCACCCATCCACAACACGGACTGTTCAGGCCCTCCACCCATCCACAACACAGACTGTTCAGACCTCCACCCATCCACAACACAGACTGTTCAGACCCCCCCCATCCACAACACAGACTGTTCAGACCTCCACCCATCCACAACACAGACTGTTCAGACCTCCACCCATCCACAACACAGACTGTTCAGGCCCTCCACCCATCCACAACACAGACTGTTCAGACCTCCACCCTTCCACAACACAGACTGTTCAGGCCCTCCACCCATCCACAACACAGACTGTTCAGGCCCTCCACCCATCCACAACACAGACTGTACAGACCCTCCACCCATCCACAACACAGACTGTTCAGGCCCTCCACCCATCCACAACACAGACTGTTCAGGCCCTCCACCCATCCACAACACAGACTGTTCAGGCCCTCCACCCATCCACAACACAGACTGTTCAGGCCCTCCACCCATCCACAACACAGACTGTTCAGGCCCTCCACCCATCCACAACACAGACTGTTCAGACCTCCACCCATCCACAACACAGACTGTTCAGGCCCTCCACCCATCCACAACACAGACTGTTCAGGCCCTCCACCCATCCACAACACAGACTGTTCAGACCTCCACCCTTCCACAACACAGACTGTTCAGACCTCCACCCATCCACAACACAGACTGTTCAGACCTCCACCCATCCACAACACAGACTGTTCAGGCCCTCCACCCATCCACAACACAGACTGTACAGGCCCTCCACCCATCCACAACACAGACTGTACAGACCCTCCACCCATCCACAACACAGACTGTTCAGACCCTCCACCCATCCACAACACAGACTGTTCAGACCCTCCACCCATCCACAACACAGACTGTTCAGACCCTCCACCCATCCACAACACAGACTGTTCAGACCCTCCACCCATCCACAACACAGACTGTTCAGACCTCCACCCATCCACAACACAGACTGTTCAGGCCCTCCACCCATCCACAACACAGACTGTTCAGGCCCTCCACCCATCCACAACACAGACTGTTCAGGCCCTCCACCCATCCACAACACAGACTGTTCAGGCCCTCCACCCATCCACAACACAGACTGTTCAGGCCCTCCACCCATCCACAACACAGACTGTTCAGGCCCTCCACCCATCCACAACACAGACTGTTCAGGCCCTCCACCCATCCACAACACAGACTGTTCAGACCCTCCACCCATCCACAACACAGACTGTTCAGACCCTCCACCCATCCACAACACAGACTGTTCAGACCTCCACCCATCCACAACACAGACTGTTCAGGCCCTCCACCCATCCACAACACAGACTGTTCAGGCCCTCCACCCATCCACAACACAGACTGTTCAGGCCCTCCACCCATCCACAACACAGACTGTTCAGGCCCTCCACCCATCCACAACACAGACTGTTCAGGCCCTCCACCCATCCACAACACAGACTGTTCAGGCCCTCCACCCATCCACAACACAGACTGTTCAGGCCCTCCACCCATCCACAACACAGACTGTTCAGGCCCTCCACCCATCCACAACACAGACTGTTCAGGCTCTCCACCCATCCACAACACAGACTGTTCAGGCCCTCCACCCATCCACAACACAGACTGTTCAGGCCCTCCACCCATCCACAACACAGACTGTTCAGGCCCTCCACCCATCCACAACACAGACTGTTCAGGCCCTCCACCCATCCACAACACAGACTGTTCAGGCCCTCCACCCATCCACAACACAGACTGTTCAGACCCTCCACCCATCCACAACACAGACTGTTCAGACCCTCCACCCATCCACAACACAGACTGTTCAGGCCCTCCACCCATCCACAACACAGACTGTTTAGACCCTCCACCCATCCACAACACAGACTGTTTAGACCCTCCACCCATCCACAACACAGACTGTTTAGACCCTCCACCCATCCACAACACAGACTGTTCAGGCCCTCCACCCATCCACAACACAGACTGTTTAGACCCTCCACCCATCCACAACACAGACTGTTCAGGCCCTCCACCCATCCACAACACAGACTGTTTAGACCCTTCACCCATCCACAACACAGACTGTTCAGGCCCTCCACCCATCCACAACACAGACTGTTCAGACCTCCACCCATCCACAACACAGACTGTTCAGGCCCTCCACCCATCCACAACACAGACTGTTCAGACCTCCACCCATCCACAACACAGACTGTCAGACCTCCACCCATCCACAACACAGACTGTCAGACCTCCACCCATCCACAACACAGACTGTCAGACCTCCACCCATCCACAACACAGACTGTCAGACCTCCACCCATCCACAACACAGACTGTCAGACCTCCACCCATCCACAACACAGACTGTTCAGACCTCCACCCATCCACAGCACAGACTGTTCAGACCTCCACCCATCCACAACACAGACTGTCAGACCTCCACCCATCCACAACACAGACTGTTCAGACCTCCACCCATCCACAGCACAGACTGTTCAGACCTCCACCCATCCACAACACAGACTGTTCAGACCTCCACCCATCCACAACACAGACTGTTCAGGCCCTCCACCCATCCACAACACAGACTGTTCAGACCCTCCACCCATCCACAACACAGACTGTCAGACCTCCACCCATCCACAACACAGACTGTTCAGGCCCTCCACCCATCCACAACACAGACTGTTCAGACCCTCCACCCATCCACAACACAGACTGTCAGACCTCCACCCATCCACAACACAGACTGTTCAGGCCCTCCACCCATCCACAACACAGACTGTTCAGACCTCCACCCATCCACAACACAGACTGTCAGACCTCCACCCATCCACAACACAGACTGTTCACCTTCTGCCCTCAGGCCGGAGGTTCAGAAGCTTGAAAAGCAAAACTAACGGACTGAAAAACTCTTTCTTCTCCGTTGCCATCAGACTCTGAACAGCTTCTGACATGTTTACTTTTAATCTGTACATTGCACACAATGCAAATCTCACTTTCTGACTAACATTTTGCACTGCTCTGTTATTTTCTTTTCTTTTCTTTTATTCTATTTTCTTGTGTATATACTTATTTATGTATGTCGGCACCAGGGCAGACGGCAAAGTAAGAATTTCATTACACTGTGAAACTTGGCTTTTACTGTTGAAATGACAAATAAAACACCTTGAACCTTGAATCTTGAATTACACTACATTATCTACAGTGCTACATGACATACATCACAGTACATTACCTACACAGGGTTAGGTAGTAACGAATTAGATGTAACGGCATTACGCAATTAGGATACAAAAATATTTAACTGTAATCCATTACAATTAGGGATGCTCGATATTGGCTTTTCTACCGATATCCGATATTCCGATATTGTCCAACTCTTAATTTCCGATACCGATATCACCGATACCGATATATGCTGGCTTTTTACATCAAAACTGTTAGGTAACAACAACATAAAATATCTCCTACTGTGGAATTAACACATTATGCCTAATTTTATTGTGATGCCCCACTGGATGCATATGTGAATCAAACATGGCTTTCCAAATGTACACACTGAGAAAAATAAGAGAACAACAACTTAAATTATGGAAAAAAGTGCCATGTTTATTTAGTGTTAGAGAGAAACCTCAACAACAAACTCAACAACACCACAGACAATATAAAAAAAAAAGGAAGAGGCATATCTTCAGTCCATTAGTTGTAAACAGTCAATGAATGAATAACTGGACATAACTTGTCAAATAATAGACTCAAACTGGGCTCAATCTCTTTTAAGAGGAACAAAATAGTGCAAATATAAACAAGAAAGGCACAGAAATGCTCACAAAATTAAAACAGCCCTCCTTTAAAGTGCAACAAAAACAAAGACTGAAGTTGACTCGTCCACATAACTGGTCTATTTCTTTCCCCATGTCCTCATGTGTAAGAGGGAGATTGTTCTGTATGAATACAAGCATCTCAGCATCTCAGCAATGTATGAGATTTCTCTTCTCATCAATGATGTGGGCACCAGTGCTGAACACTGGTTCACTGTCAACACTGGTGCAGGGTGCAGTCAGGTACTGGTACCAGTGCTGAACACTGGTTCACTGTCAACACTGGTGCAGGGTGCAGTCAGGTACTGGTACCAGTGCTGAACACTGGTTCACCGTCAACACTGGTGCAGGGTGCAGTCAGGTACTGGTACCAGTGCTGAACACTGGTTCACTGTCAACACTGGTGCAGGGTGCAGTCAGGTACTGGTACCAGTGCTGAACACTGGTTCACTGTCAACACTGGTGCAGGGTGCAGTCAGGTACTGGTACCAGTGCTGAACACTGGTTCACTGTCAACACTGGTGCAGGGTGCAGTCAGGTACTGGTACCAGTGCTGAACACTGGTTCACTGTCAACACTGGTGCAGGGTGCAGTCAGGTACTGGTACCAGCAGGGAAGAGGGCCTGGTTGAGCCTCCAGTCCTCCACGGACATTTCATTCACCGGGCTTCTCCTTCTTAGCCACGAGTCCAGCGTGTTGTATTTGTTGTTGTTAAACGTCATCAAGCGCGCGCCCGTAAACGTCCCATGCTGCGTTCATGCAGACTCGGAAATTCCGATATCGGTTATAAAAATCCGATACCGTTATTTCCAAATATTACATTTTTAAGTCAAAATCGGCCGATAATATCGGTCCTCCGATATTATCGGACATCCCTAATTACAATACATAAAATAATGTGTAATCTTGTTAATGTATATCGGATAAAAACTGGGATTGCTGAGCAGGATTACAATAGAAAATCAGATGGAATAAACCAGAAATGTAGTTGTCACATGTGCGTACAATGCTAATGACGCCTCCAGCAGTGAAAGTGTTGTGAACGTCTCACCTGAAGAAACATCTGGTAGATAAAACCTGCTGACTTTACTGAAACACACCTGGTCAACTAGTTTTATTAGCTCAAAACCTGCCAGTAACCTGCCAATACCAACTAGTTTTATTAGCTCATAACCTGTCACTAACCTGACAATACCAACTAGTTTTATTAGCTCATAACCTGCCAGCAACCTGCCAATACCAACTAGTTTTATTAGCTCATAACCTGCCAGTAACCTGTCAATACCAACTAGTTTTATTAGCTCATAACCTGCCAGTAACCTGCCAATACCAACTAGTTTTATTAGCTCATAACCTGCCAGTAACCTGCCAATACCAACTAGTTTTATTAGCTCATAACCTGCCAGTCACCTGCCAATACCAACTGGTTTAATTAGCTCATCAACTGTCAGTAACCTGCCAAAACCAACTAGTTTTGTTAGCTCATAACCTGCCAGCAACCTGCCAATACCAACTAGTTTTAATAGCTCATAACCTGTCACTAACCTGACAATACCAACTAGTTTTATTAGCTCATAACCTGCCAGTAACCGACCAATACCAACTAGTTTTATTAGCTCATAACCTGCCAGCAACCTGCCAATACCAACTAGTTTTATTAACTCATAACCTGCCAGTAACCTGCCAATACCAACTAGTTTTATTAGCTCATAACCTGCCAGCAACCTGTCAATACCAACTAGTTTTATTAGCTCATAACCTGCCAGTAACCTGCCAATACCAACTAGTTTTATTAGCTCATAACCTGCCAGTAACCTGCCAATACCAACTAGTTTTATTAGCTCATAACCTGCCAGTCACCTGCCAATACCAACTGGTTTAATTAGCTCATCAACTGTCAGTAACCTGCCAAAACCAACTAGTTTTGTTAGCTCATAACCTGCCAGCAACCTGCCAATACCAACTAGTTTTAATAGCTCATAACCTGTCACTAACCTGACAATACCAACTAGTTTTATTAGCTCATAACCTGCCAATAACCTGCCAAAAGCAACTAGTTTTATTAGCTCACAACCTGCCAGCAACCTGTCAATACCAACTAGTTTTATTAGCTCATAACCTGTCAGTAACCTGCCAAAACCAACTAGTTTTATTAGCTCATAACCTGTCAGTAGCCTGCCAATACCAACTAGTTTTATTAGCTCATAACCTGTCAGTAACCTGCCAATACCAACTAGTTTTATTAGCTTATAACCTGCCAGTAACCTGCCAATACCAACTAGTTTTATTAGCTCATAACCTGCCAGTAACCTGCCAATACCAACTAGTTTTATTAGCTCATAACCTGCCAGTCACCTGCCAATACCAACTGGTTTAATTAGCTCATAACCTGCCAGCAACCTGCCAATACCAACTAGTTAATTAACTCATAACCTGCCAGCAACCCGCCAATACCAACTAGTTAATTAACTCATAACCTGCCAGTAACCTGCCAATACCAACTAGTTTTATTAACTCATAACCTGCCAGTAACCTGCCAATACCAACTAGTTTTATTAGCTCATCAACTGTCAGTAACCTGCCAAAACCAACTAGTTTTATTAGCTCATAACCTGCCAGTCACCTGCCAATACCAACTAGTTTTATTAGCTCATCAACTGTCAGTCACCTGCCAATACCAACTAGTTTTATTAGCTCATAACCTGCCAGTATCCTGCCAATACCAACTAGTTTTATTAACTCATAACCTGCCAGTAACCTGCCAATACCAACTAGTTTTATTAGCTCATAACCTGCCAGTATCCTGCCAATACCAACTAGTTTAATTAGCTCATAACCTGCCAGCAACCTGCCAATACCAACTAGTTAATTAACTCATAACCTGCCAGCAACCCGCCAATACCAACTAGTTAATTAACTCATAACCTGCCAGTAACCTGCCAATACCAACTAGTTTTATTAACTCATAACCTGCCAGTAACCTGCCAATACCAACTAGTTTTATTAGCTCATCAACTGTCAGTAACCTGCCAAAACCAACTAGTTTTATTAGCTCATAACCTGCCAGTCACCTGCCAATACCAACTAGTTTTATTAGCTCATAACCTGCCAGTAACCTGCCAATACCAACTAGTTTTATTAGCTCATAACCTGTCACTAACCTGACAATACCAACTAGCTTTATTAGCTCATAACCTGCCAGTAACCTGCCAATACCAACTAGTTTTATTAGCTCATAACCTGTCACTAACCTGACAATACCAACTAGCTTTATTAGCTCATAACCTGCCAGAAACCTGCCAATACCAACTAGTTTAATTAGCTCATAACCTGCCAGTAACCTGCCAAAACCAACTAGTTTTATTAACTCATAACCTGCCAGTAACCTGCCAATACCAACTAGTTTTATTAACTCATAACCTGCCAGAAACCTGCCAATACCAACTAGTTTTATTAACTCATAACCTGCCAGTAACCTGCCAAAACCAACTAGTTTTATTAACTCATAACCTGCCAGTAACCTGCCAATACCAACTAGTTTTATTAACTCATAACCTGCCAGTAACCTGCCAATACCAACTAGTTTTATTAGCTCATAACCTGCCAGTATCCTGCCAATACCAACTAGTTTAATTAGCTCATAACCTGCCAGCAACCTGCCAATACCAACTAGTTAATTAACTCATAACCTGCCAGCAACCCGCCAATACCAACTAGTTAATTAACTCATAACCTGCCAGTAACCTGCCAATACCAACTAGTTTTATTAACTCATAACCTGCCAGTAACCTGCCAATACCAACTAGTTTTATTAGCTCATCAACTGTCAGTAACCTGCCAAAACCAACTAGTTTTATTAGCTCATAACCTGCCAGTAACCTGCCAAAACCAACTAGTTTTATTAACTCATAACCTGCCAGTAACCTGCCAAAACCAACTAGTTTTATTAACTCATAACCTGCCAGAAACCTGCCAAAACCAACTACTTTTATTAGCTCATAACCTGTCAGTAACCTGCCAAAACCAACTACTTTTATTAGCTCATAACCTGTCAGTAGCCTGCCAAAACCAACTAGTTTTATTAGCTCATAACCTGTCAGCAACCTGCCAAAACCGACTAGTTTTATTAGATCATAACTTGTCAGTAGCCTGCCAAAACCAACTAGTTTTATTAACTCATAACCTGCCAGTAACCTGCCAATACCAACTAGTTTTATTAACTCATAACCTGCCAGTAACCTGCCAATACCAACTAGTTTTATTAGCTCATAACCTGCCAGTATCCTGCCAATACCAACTAGTTTAATTAGCTCATAACCTGCCAGCAACCTGCCAATACCAACTAGTTAATTAACTCATAACCTGCCAGCAACCCGCCAATACCAACTAGTTAATTAACTCATAACCTGCCAGTAACCTGCCAATACCAACTAGTTTTATTAACTCATAACCTGCCAGTAACCTGCCAATACCAACTAGTTTTATTAGCTCATCAACTGTCAGTAACCTGCCAAAACCAACTAGTTTTATTAGCTCATAACCTGCCAGTAACCTGCCAAAACCAACTAGTTTTATTAACTCATAACCTGCCAGTAACCTGCCAAAACCAACTAGTTTTATTAGCTCATAACCTGCCAGTAACCTGCCAAAACCAACTACTTTTATTAGCTCATAACCTGTCAGTAACCTGCCAAAACCAACTAGTTTTATTAGCTCATAACCTGTCAGTAGCCTGCCAAAACCAACTAGTTTTATTAGCTCATAACCTGTCAGCAACCTGCCAAAACCGACTAGTTTTATTAGATCATAACTTGTCAGTAGCCTGCCAAAACCAACTAGTTTTATTAGCTCATAACCTGTCAGCAACCTGCCAATACCAACTAGTTTTATTAGCTCATAACCTGTCAGCAACCTGCCAAAACCGACTAGTTTTATTAGATCATAACTTGTCACTAACCTGACAATACCAACTAGTTTTATTAGCATATAACCTGCCAGTAACCTGCCAATACCAACTAGTTTTATTAGCTCATAACCTGTCAGCAACCTGCCAAAACCGACTAGTTTTATTAGATCATAACTTGTCACTAACCTGACAATACCAACTAGTTTTATTAGCATATAACCTGCCAGTAACCTGCCAATACCAACTAGTTTTATTAGCTCATAACCTGTCAGTAACCTGCCAATACCAACTAGTTTGATTAGCTCATCAACTGTCAGTCACCTGCCAATACCAACTAGTTTTATTAGCTCATAACCTGCCAATACCAACTAGTTTTATTAGCTCATAACCTGTCACTAGCATGCCAATACCAACTAGTTTTATTAGCTCATAACCTGCCAGACACCTGCCAATACCAACTAGTTTTATTAGCTCATCAACTGTCAGTCACCTGCCAATACCAACTAGTGTTATTAGCTCAAAACCTGTCAGTAACCTGCCAATACCAACTAGTTTTATTAGCTCATAACCTGCCAGACACCTGCCAATACCAACTAGCTTTATTAGCTCATCAACTGTCAGACACCTGCCAATACCAACTAGTTTTATTAGCTCATAACCTGCCAGTAACCTGCCAATACCAACTAGTTTTATTAGCTCATAACCTGCCAGACACCTGCCAATACCAACTAGTTTTATTAGCTCATAACCTGTCACCAACCTGCCAATACCAACTAGTTTTATTAGCTCATAACCTGCCAGTAACCTGCCAATACCAACTAGTTTTATTAGCTCATAACCTGTCAGTAACCTGCTAATACAAACTAGTTGTATTAGTTCATAACCTGACAGTAACCAGCCAATACCAACTAGTTTTATTAGCTCATCAACTGTCAGTCACCTGCCAATACCAACTAGTTTTATTCGCTCATAACCTGCCTGTCACCTGCCAATACCAACTAGTTTTAATAGCTCATAACCTGTCACTAACCTGACAATACCAACTAGTTTTATTAGCTCATAACCTGCCAGTAACCTGCCAATACCAAGTAGTTTTATCATCTCATCCCCTGTCAGTCACCTGCCAATACCAACTAGTTTTATTAGCTCATAACCTGCCAGTAACCTGCCAAAACCAACTAGTTTTATTAGCTCATAACCTGCCAGTAACCTGCCAATACCAACTAGTTTTATTAGCTCATCAACTGTCAGTCACCTGCCAATACCAACTAGTTTTATTAGCTCATAACCTGCCAATACCACATAGTTTTATTAGCTCATAACCTGTCACTAACCTGACAATACCAACTAGTTTTATTAGCTCAAACCTGCCAGTAATCTGCCAATACCAACTAGTTTTATTAGCTCATCAACTGTCAGTCACCTGCCAATACCTACTAGTTTTATTAGCTCATCAACTGTCAGTCACCTGCCAATACCAACTAGTTGTATTAGTTCATAACCTGTCAGTAACCTGCCAATACCAACTAGTTTTATTAGCTCATCAACTGCCAGTCACCTGCCAATACCAACTAGTTTTATTAGCTCATCAACTGTCAGTCACCTGCCAATACCAACTAGTTTTATTAGCTCATAACCTGCCAGTCACCTGCCAATACCAACTAGTTTTAATAGCTCATAACCTGCCAGTAACCTTCCAATACCAACTAGTTTTATTAGCTCATAACCTGTCACTAACCTGACAATACCAACTAGTTTTATTAGCTCAAAACATGCCAGTAACCTGCCAAAACCAACTACTTTTATTAGCTCATAACCTGTCAGTAACCTGCCATAACCAACTAGTTTTATTAGCTCATAACCTGTCAGTAGCCTGCAGATACCAACTAGTTTTATTAGCTCATAACCTGTCAGGAACCTGCCAATACCAACTAGTTTTATTAGCTTATAACCTGCCACTAACCTGACAATACCAACTAGTTTTATTAGCTCATAACCTGCCAGTAACCTGCCAATACCAACTAGTTTTATTAGCTCATCAACTGTCAGTCACCTGCCAATACCAACTAGTTTTATTAGCTCATAACCTGCCAGTAACCTGCCAAAACCAACTAGTTTTATTAACTCATAACCTGCCAGTAACCTGCCAAAACCAACTAGTTTTATTAACTCATAACCTGCCAGAAACCTGCCAAAACCAACTACTTTTATTAGCTCATAACCTGTCAGTAACCTGCCAAAACCAACTAGTTTTATTAGCTCATAACCTGTCAGTAGCCTGCCAAAACCAACTAGTTTTATTAGCTCATAACCTGTCAGCAACCTGCCAAAACCGACTAGTTTTATTAGATCATAACTTGTCAGTAACCTGCCAAAACCAACTAGTTTTATTAGCTCATAACCTGTCAGCAACCTGCCAATACCAACTAGTTTTATTAGCTCATAACCTGTCAGCAACCTGCCAAAACCGACTAGTTTTATTAGATCATAACTTGTCACTAACCTGACAATACCAACTAGTTTTATTAGCATATAACCTGCCAGTAACCTGCCAATACCAACTAGTTTTATTAGCTCATAACCTGTCAGCAACCTGCCAAAACCGACTAGTTTTATTAGATCATAACTTGTCACTAACCTGCCAATACCAACTAGTTTTATTAGATCATAACCTGCCAGTAACCTGCCAAAACCAACTAGTTTTATTAGCTCATAACCTGTCAGCAACCTGCCAATACCAACTAGTTTTATTAGCTCATAACCTGTCAGCAACCTGCCAAAACCGACTAGTTTTATTAGATCATAACTTGTCACTAACCTGACAATACCAACTAGTTTTATTAGCATATAACCTGCCAGTAACCTGCCAATACCAACTAGTTTTATTAGCTCATAACCTGTCAGCAACCTGCCAAAACCGACTAGTTTTATTAGATCATAACTTGTCACTAACCTGACAATACCAACTAGTTTTATTAGCATATAACCTGCCAGTAACCTGCCAATACCAACTAGTTTTATTAGCTCATAACCTGTCAGTAACCTGCCAATACCAACTAGTTTGATTAGCTCATCAACTGTCAGTCACCTGC
This sequence comes from Blennius ocellaris, assembly GCF_963422515.1. NCBI lineage: Eukaryota > Metazoa > Chordata > Actinopteri > Blenniiformes > Blenniidae > Blennius > Blennius ocellaris. The sequence goes on from NC_137658.1 coordinate 30,009,043, forward strand.
CAATACCAACTAGTTTTATTAGCTCATAACCTGCCAATACCAACTAGTTTTATTAGCTCATAACCTGTCACTAGCATGCCAATACCAACTAGTTTTATTAGCTCATAACCTGCCAGACACCTGCCAATACCAACTAGTTTTATTAGCTCATCAACTGTCAGTCACCTGCCAATACCAACTAGTGTTATTAGCTCAAAACCTGTCAGTAACCTGCCAATACCAACTAGTTTTATTAGCTCATAACCTGCCAGACACCTGCCAATACCAACTAGCTTTATTAGCTCATCAACTGTCAGACACCTGCCAATACCAACTAGTTTTATTAGCTCATAACCTGCCAGTAACCTGCCAATACCAACTAGTTTTATTAGCTCATAACCTGCCAGACACCTGCCAATACCAACTAGTTTTATTAGCTCATAACCTGTCACCAACCTGCCAATACCAACTAGTTTTATTAGCTCATAACCTGCCAGTAACCTGCCAATACCAACTAGTTTTATTAGCTCATAACCTGTCAGTAACCTGCTAATACAAACTAGTTGTATTAGTTCATAACCTGACAGTAACCAGCCAATACCAACTAGTTTTATTAGCTCATCAACTGTCAGTCACCTGCCAATACCAACTAGTTTTATTCGCTCATAACCTGCCTGTCACCTGCCAATACCAACTAGTTTTAATAGCTCATAACCTGTCACTAACCTGACAATACCAACTAGTTTTATTAGCTCATAACCTGCCAGTAACCTGCCAATACCAACTAGTTTTATCATCTCATCCCCTGTCAGTCACCTGCCAATACCAACTAGTTTTATTAGCTCATAACCTGCCAGTAACCTGCCAAAACCAACTAGTTTTATTAGCTCATAACCTGCCAGTAACCTGCCAATACCAACTAGTTTTATTAGCTCATCAACTGTCAGTCACCTGCCAATACCAACTAGTTTTATTAGCTCATAACCTGCCAATACCACATAGTTTTATTAGCTCATAACCTGTCACTAACCTGACAATACCAACTAGTTTTATTAGCTCAAACCTGCCAGTAATCTGCCAATACCAACTAGTTTTATTAGCTCATCAACTGTCAGTCACCTGCCAATACCTACTAGTTTTATTAGCTCATCAACTGTCAGTCACCTGCCAATACCAACTAGTTGTATTAGTTCATAACCTGTCAGTAACCTGCCAATACCAACTAGTTTTATTAGCTCATCAACTGCCAGTCACCTGCCAATACCAACTAGTTTTATTAGCTCATCAACTGTCAGTCACCTGCCAATACCAACTAGTTTTATTAGCTCATAACCTGCCAGTCACCTGCCAATACCAACTAGTTTTAATAGCTCATAACCTGCCAGTAACCTTCCAATACCAACTAGTTTTATTAGCTCATAACCTGTCACTAACCTGACAATACCAACTAGTTTTATTAGCTCAAAACATGCCAGTAACCTGCCAAAACCAACTACTTTTATTAGCTCATAACCTGTCAGTAACCTGCAATAACCAACTAGTTTTATTAGCTCATAACCTGTCAGTAGCCTGCAGATACCAACTAGTTTTATTAGCTCATAACCTGTCAGGAACCTGCCAATACCAACTAGTTTTATTAGCTTATAACCTGCCACTAACCTGACAATACCAACTAGTTTTATTAGCTCATAACCTGCCAGTAACCTGCCAATACCAACTAGTTTTATTAGCTCATCAACTGTCAGTCACCTGCCAATACCAACTAGTTTTATTAGCTCATCAACTGTCAGTCACCTGCCAATACCAACTAGTTGTATTAGTTCATAACCTGTCAGTAACCTGCCAATACCAACTAGTTTTATTAGCTCATAACCTGCCAGTCACCTGCCAATACCAACTAGTTTTAATAGCTTATCAACTGTCAGTAACCTGCTAATACCAAGCAGTTTTATTAGCTCACAACCTGCCAGTAACCTTCCAATACCAACTAGTTTTATTAGCTCATAACCTGTCACTAACCTGACAATACCAACTAGTTTTATTAGCTCATAACCTGCCAATAACCTGCCAATACCAACTAGTTTTATTAGCTCACAACCTGCCAGCAACCTGTCAATACCAACTAGTTTTATTAGCTCATAACCTGTCAGTAACCTGCCAAAACCAACTAGTTTTATTAGCTCATAACCTGTCAGTAGCCTGCCAATACCAACTAGTTTAATTAGCTCATAACCTGCCAGCAACCTGCCAATACCAACTAGTTTTATTAACTCATAACCTGCCAGTAACAACTAGTTTTATTAGCTCATAACCTGCCAGTAACCTGCCAATACCAACTAGTTTTATTAGCTCATAACTTGCCAGTTACCTGCCAACACCAACTAGTTTTATTAGCTCATAACCTGCCAGTAACCTGCCAATACCAACTAGTTTTATTAGCTCATAACCTGCCAGTCACCTGCCAATACCAACTAGTTTTAGTAGCTCATAACCTGCCAGCAACCTGCCAATACCAACTAGTTTTATTAGCTCATCAATGTCAGTCACCTGCCAATACCAACTAGTTTTATTAGCTCATCAACTGTCAGTAACCTGCCAATACCAACTAGTTTTATTAGCTCATAACCTGCCAGTCACCTGCCAATGCCAACTAGTTTCATTAGCTCATAACCTGTCGCTAACCTGACAATACCAACTAGTTTTATTAGCTCATAAACTGCCAGTAACCTGCCAATACCAACTAGTTTAGTTAGCTAATAACCTGCCAGCAACCTGCCAATACCAACTAGTTTTATTAACTCACAACCTGCCAGTAACCTTCCAATACCAACTAGTTTTATTAGCTCATAACCTGTCACTAACCTGACAATACCAACTAGTTTTATTAGCTCATAACCTGCCAGCAACCTGTCAATACCAACTAGTTTTATTAGCTCATAACCTGCCAGTAACCTGCCAATACCAACTAGTTTAATTAGCTCAAAACATGCCAGTAACCTGCCAAAACCAACTACTTTTATTAGCTCATAACCTGTCAGTAACCTGCCAAAACCAACTAGTTTAATTAGCTCATAACCTCTCAGTAGCCTGCCAATACCAACTAGTTTTATTAGCTCATAACCTGTCAGTAACCTGCCAATACCAACTATTTTTATTAGCTCATAACCTGTCACTAAGCTGACAATACCAACTAGTTTTATTAGCTTATAACCTGCCAGTAACTTGCCAATACCAACTAGTTTAATTAGCTCATAACCTGCCAGCAACCTGCCAATACCAACTAGTTTTATGAACTCATAACCTGCCAGTAACAACTAGTTTTATTAGCTCATAACCTGCCAGTAACCTGCCAATACCAACTAGTTTTATTAGCTCATAACTTGCCAGTTACCTGCCAATACCAACTAGTTTTATTAGCTCATAACCTGCCAGTCACCTGCCAATACCAACTAGTTTTAGTAGCTCATAACCTGCCAGCAACCTGCCAATACCAACTAGTTTTATTAGCTCATCGTCAGTCACCTGCCAATACCAACTAGTTTTATTAGCTCATCAACTGTCAGTAACCTGCCAATACCAACTAGTTTTATTAGCTCATAACCTGCCAGTAACCTGCCAATACCAACTAGTTGTATTAGTTCATAACCTGTCAGTAACCTGCCAATACCAACTAGTTTAGTTAGCTAATAACCTGCCAGCAACCTGCCAATACCAACTAGTTTTATTAACTCACAACCTGCCAGTCACCTGCCAATACCAACTAGTTTTAATAGCTTATCAACTGTCAGTAACCTGCTAATACCAAGCAGTTTTATTAGCTCACAACCTGCCAGTAACCTTCCAATACCAACTAGTTTTATTAGCTCATAACCTGTCACTAACCTGACAATACCAACTAGTTTTATTAGCTCATAACCTGCCAATAACCTGCCAAAACCAACTAGTTTTATTAGCTCACAACCTGCCAGCAACCTGTCAATACCAACTAGTTTTATTAGCTCATAACCTGTCAGTAACCTGCCAAAACCAACTAGTTTTATTAGCTCATAACCTGTCAGTAGCCTGCCAATACCAACTAGTTTTATTAGCTCATAACCTGTCAGTAACCTGCCAATACCAACTAGTTTTATTAGCTTATAACCTGCCAGTAACCTGCCAATAACAACTAGTTTTTTTAGCTCATAACCTGCCAGTAACCTGCCAATACCAACTAGTTTAATTAGCTCATAACCTGCCAGTAACCTGCCAATACCAACTAGTTTAATTAGCTCAAAACATGCCAGTAACCTGCCAAAACCAACTACTTTTATTAGCTCATAACCTGTCAGTAACCTGCCAAAACCAACTAGTTTTATTAGCTCATAACCTGTCAGTAGCCTGCCAATACCAACTAGTTTTATTAGCTCATAACCTGTCAGTAACCTGCCAATACCAACTAGTTTTATTAGCTTATAACCTGCCAGTAACCTGTCAATAACAACTAGTTTTTTTAGCTCATAACCTGCCAGTAACCTGCCAATACCAACTAGTTTAATTAGCTCATAACCTGCCAGCGACCTGCCAATACCAACTAGTTTTATTAGCTCATAACTTGCCAGTTACCTGCCAACACCAACTAGTTTTATTAGCTCATAACCTGCCAGTAACCTGCCAATACCAACTAGTTTTATTAGCTCATCAATGTCAGTCACCTGCCAATACCAACTAGTTTTAATAGCTCATCAACTGTCAGTAACCTGCTAATACCAAGCAGTTTTATTAGCTCACAACCTGCCAGTAACCTTCCAATACCAACTAGTTTTATTAGCTCATAACCTGTCACTAACCTGACAATACCAACTAGTTTTATTAGCTTATAACCTGCCAGTAACTTGCCAATACCAACTAGTTTAATTAGCTCATAACCTGCCAGCAACCTGCCAATACCAACTAGTTTTATGAACTCATAACCTGCCAGTAACAACTAGTTTTATTAGCTCATAACCTGCCAGTAACCTGCCAATACCAACTAGTTTTATTAGCTCATAACTTGCCAGTTACCTGCCAATACCAACTAGTTTTATTAGCTCATAACCTGCCAGTCACCTGCCAATACCAACTAGTTTTAGTAGCTCATAACCTGCCAGCAACCTGCCAATACCAACTAGTTTTATTAGCTCATCGTCAGTCACCTGCCAATACCAACTAGTTTTATTAGCTCATCAACTGTCAGTAACCTGCCAATACCAACTAGTTTTATTAGCTCATAACCTGCCAGTAACCTGCCAATACCAACTAGTTGTATTAGTTCATAACCTGTCAGTAACCTGCCAATACCAACTAGTTTAGTTAGCTAATAACCTGCCAGCAACCTGCCAATACCAACTAGTTTTATTAACTCACAACCTGCCAGTCACCTGCCAATACCAACTAGTTTTAATAGCTTATCAACTGTCAGTAACCTGCTAATACCAAGCAGTTTTATTAGCTCACAACCTGCCAGTAACCTTCCAATACCAACTAGTTTTATTAGCTCATAACCTGTCACTAACCTGACAATACCAACTAGTTTTATTAGCTCATAACCTGCCAATAACCTGCCAAAACCAACTAGTTTTATTAGCTCACAACCTGCCAGCAACCTGTCAATACCAACTAGTTTTATTAGCTCATAACCTGTCAGTAACCTGCCAAAACCAACTAGTTTTATTAGCTCATAACCTGTCAGTAGCCTGCCAATACCAACTAGTTTTATTAGCTCATAACCTGTCAGTAACCTGCCAATACCAACTAGTTTTATTAGCTTATAACCTGCCAGTAACCTGCCAATAACAACTAGTTTTTTTAGCTCATAACCTGCCAGTAACCTGCCAATACCAACTAGTTTAATTAGCTCAAAACATGCCAGTAACCTGCCAAAACCAACTACTTTTATTAGCTCATAACCTGTCAGTAACCTGCCAAAACCAACTAGTTTTATTAGCTCATAACCTGTCAGTAGCCTGCCAATACCAACTAGTTTTATTAGCTCATAACCTGTCAGTAACCTGCCAATACCAACTAGTTTTATTAGCTTATAACCTGCCAGTAACCTGTCAATAACAACTAGTTTTTTTAGCTCATAACCTGCCAGTAACCTGCCAATACCAACTAGTTTAATTAGCTCATAACCTGCCAGCGACCTGCCAATACCAACTAGTTTTATTAGCTCATCAACTGTCAGTAACCTGCCAATACAAACTAGTTTTACTAGCTCATAACCTGCCAGTCACCTGCCAATACCAACTAGTTTTAATAGCTCATCAACTGTCAGTAACCTGCTAATACCAAGCAGTTTTATTAGCTCACAACCTGCCAGTAACCTTCCAATACCAACTAGTTTTATTAGCTCATAACCTGTCACTAACCTGACAATACCAACTAGTTTTATTAGCTCATAACCTGCCAGCAACCTGTCAATACCAACTAGTTTTATTAGCTCATAACCTGCCAGTAACCTGCCAATACCAACTAGTTTAATTAGCTCAAAACATGCCAGTAACCTGCCAAAACCAACTACTTTTATTAGCTCATAACCTGTCAGTAACCTGCCAAAACCAACTAGTTTAATTAGCTCATAACCTCTCAGTAGCCTGCCAATACCAACTAGTTTTATTAGCTCATAACCTGTCAGTAACCTGCCAATACCAACTAGTTTTATTAGCTCATAACCTGTCACTAACCTGACAATACCAACTAGTTTTATTAGCTTATAACCTGCCAGTAACTTGCCAATACCAACTAGTTTAATTAGCTCATAACCTGCCAGCAACCTGCCAATACCAACTAGTTTTATTAACTCATAACCTGCCAGTAACAACTAGTTTTATTAGCTCATAACCTGCCAGTAACCTGCCAATGCCAACTAGTTTTATTAGCTCATAACCTGCCAGTAACCTGCCAATACCAACTAGTTTAGTTAGCTAATAACCTGCCAGCAACCTGCCAATACCAACTAGTTTTATTAACTCACAACCTGCCAGTAACCTTCCAATACCAACTAGTTTTATTAGCTCATAACCTGTCACTAACCTGACAATACCAACTAGTTTTATTAGCTCATAACCTGCCAGCAACCTGTCAATACCAACTAGTTTTATTAGCTCATAACCTGCCAGTAACCTGCCAATACCAACTAGTTTAATTAGCTCAAAACATGCCAGTAACCTGCCAAAACCAACTACTTTTATTAGCTCATAACCTGTCAGTAACCTGCCAAAACCAACTACTTTTATTAGCTCATAACCTGTCAGTAACCTGCCAAAACCAACTAGTTTAATTAGCTCATAACCTGTCAGTAGCCTGCCAATACCAACTAGTTTTATTAGCTCATAACCTGTCAGTAACCTGCCAATACCAACTATTTTTATTAGCTCATAACCTGTCACTAACCTGACAATACCAACTAGTTTTATTAGCTTATAACCTGCCAGTAACTTGCCAATACCAACTAGTTTAATTAGCTCATAACCTGTCAGTAACCTGCCAATACCAACTAGTTTTATTAGCTCATCAACTGTCAGTCACCTGCCAATACCAACTAGTTGTATTAGTTCATAACCTGTCAGTAACCTGCCAATACCAACTAGTTTTATTAGCTCATCAACTGCCAGTCACCTGCCAATACCAACTAGTTTTATTAGCTCATCAACTGTCAGTCACCTGCCAATACCAACTAGTTTTATTAGCTCATAACCTGCCAGTCACCTGCCAATACCAACTAGTTTTAATAGCTCATAACCTGCCAGTAACCTTCCAATACCAACTAGTTTTATTAGCTCATAACCTGTCACTAACCTGACAATACCAACTAGTTTTATTAGCTCAAAACATGCCAGTAACCTGCCAAAACCAACTACTTTTATTAGCTCATAACCTGTCAGTAACCTGCCATAACCAACTAGTTTTATTAGCTCATAACCTGTCAGTAGCCTGCAGATACCAACTAGTTTTATTAGCTCATAACCTGTCAGGAACCTGCCAATACCAACTAGTTTTATTAGCTTATAACCTGCCACTAACCTGACAATACCAACTAGTTTTATTAGCTCATAACCTGCCAGTAACCTGCCAATACCAACTAGTTTTATTAGCTCATCAACTGTCAGTCACCTGCCAATACCAACTAGTTTTATTAGCTCATAACCTGCCAGTAACCTGCCAAAACCAACTAGTTTTATTAACTCATAACCTGCCAGTAACCTGCCAAAACCAACTAGTTTTATTAACTCATAACCTGCCAGAAACCTGCCAAAACCAACTACTTTTATTAGCTCATAACCTGTCAGTAACCTGCCAAAACCAACTAGTTTTATTAGCTCATAACCTGTCAGTAGCCTGCCAAAACCAACTAGTTTTATTAGCTCATAACCTGTCAGCAACCTGCCAAAACCGACTAGTTTTATTAGATCATAACTTGTCAGTAACCTGCCAAAACCAACTAGTTTTATTAGCTCATAACCTGTCAGCAACCTGCCAATACCAACTAGTTTTATTAGCTCATAACCTGTCAGCAACCTGCCAAAACCGACTAGTTTTATTAGATCATAACTTGTCACTAACCTGACAATACCAACTAGTTTTATTAGCATATAACCTGCCAGTAACCTGCCAATACCAACTAGTTTTATTAGCTCATAACCTGTCAGCAACCTGCCAAAACCGACTAGTTTTATTAGATCATAACTTGTCACTAACCTGCCAATACCAACTAGTTTTATTAGATCATAACCTGCCAGTAACCTGCCAAAACCAACTAGTTTTATTAGCTCATAACCTGTCAGCAACCTGCCAATACCAACTAGTTTTATTAGCTCATAACCTGTCAGCAACCTGCCAAAACCGACTAGTTTTATTAGATCATAACTTGTCACTAACCTGACAATACCAACTAGTTTTATTAGCATATAACCTGCCAGTAACCTGCCAATACCAACTAGTTTTATTAGCTCATAACCTGTCAGCAACCTGCCAAAACCGACTAGTTTTATTAGATCATAACTTGTCACTAACCTGACAATACCAACTAGTTTTATTAGCATATAACCTGCCAGTAACCTGCCAATACCAACTAGTTTTATTAGCTCATAACCTGTCAGTAACCTGCCAATACCAACTAGTTTGATTAGCTCATCAACTGTCAGTCACCTGCCAATACCAACTAGTTTTATTAGCTCATAACCTGCCAATACCAACTAGTTTTATTAGCTCATAACCTGTCACTAGCATGCCAATACCAACTAGTTTTATTAGCTCATAACCTGCCAGACACCTGCCAATACCAACTAGTTTTATTAGCTCATCAACTGTCAGTCACCTGCCAATACCAACTAGTGTTATTAGCTCAAAACCTGTCAGTAACCTGCCAATACCAACTAGTTTTATTAGCTCATAACCTGCCAGACACCTGCCAATACCAACTAGCTTTATTAGCTCATCAACTGTCAGACACCTGCCAATACCAACTAGTTTTATTAGCTCATAACCTGCCAGTAACCTGCCAATACCAACTAGTTTTATTAGCTCATAACCTGCCAGACACCTGCCAATACCAACTAGTTTTATTAGCTCATAACCTGTCACCAACCTGCCAATACCAACTAGTTTTATTAGCTCATAACCTGCCAGTAACCTGCCAATACCAACTAGTTTTATTAGCTCATAACCTGTCAGTAACCTGCTAATACAAACTAGTTGTATTAGTTCATAACCTGACAGTAACCAGCCAATACCAACTAGTTTTATTAGCTCATCAACTGTCAGTCACCTGCCAATACCAACTAGTTTTATTCGCTCATAACCTGCCTGTCACCTGCCAATACCAACTAGTTTTAATAGCTCATAACCTGTCACTAACCTGACAATACCAACTAGTTTTATTAGCTCATAACCTGCCAGTAACCTGCCAATACCAACTAGTTTTATCATCTCATCCCCTGTCAGTCACCTGCCAATACCAACTAGTTTTATTAGCTCATAACCTGCCAGTAACCTGCCAAAACCAACTAGTTTTATTAGCTCATAACCTGCCAGTAACCTGCCAATACCAACTAGTTTTATTAGCTCATCAACTGTCAGTCACCTGCCAATACCAACTAGTTTTATTAGCTCATAACCTGCCAATACCACATAGTTTTATTAGCTCATAACCTGTCACTAACCTGACAATACCAACTAGTTTTATTAGCTCAAACCTGCCAGTAATCTGCCAATACCAACTAGTTTTATTAGCTCATCAACTGTCAGTCACCTGCCAATACCTACTAGTTTTATTAGCTCATCAACTGTCAGTCACCTGCCAATACCAACTAGTTGTATTAGTTCATAACCTGTCAGTAACCTGCCAATACCAACTAGTTTTATTAGCTCATCAACTGCCAGTCACCTGCCAATACCAACTAGTTTTATTAGCTCATCAACTGTCAGTCACCTGCCAATACCAACTAGTTTTATTAGCTCATAACCTGCCAGTCACCTGCCAATACCAACTAGTTTTAATAGCTCATAACCTGCCAGTAACCTTCCAATACCAACTAGTTTTATTAGCTCATAACCTGTCACTAACCTGACAATACCAACTAGTTTTATTAGCTCAAAACATGCCAGTAACCTGCCAAAACCAACTACTTTTATTAGCTCATAACCTGTCAGTAACCTGCAATAACCAACTAGTTTTATTAGCTCATAACCTGTCAGTAGCCTGCAGATACCAACTAGTTTTATTAGCTCATAACCTGTCAGGAACCTGCCAATACCAACTAGTTTTATTAGCTTATAACCTGCCACTAACCTGACAATACCAACTAGTTTTATTAGCTCATAACCTGCCAGTAACCTGCCAATACCAACTAGTTTTATTAGCTCATCAACTGTCAGTCACCTGCCAATACCAACTAGTTTTATTAGCTCATCAACTGTCAGTCACCTGCCAATACCAACTAGTTGTATTAGTTCATAACCTGTCAGTAACCTGCCAATACCAACTAGTTTTATTAGCTCATAACCTGCCAGTCACCTGCCAATACCAACTAGTTTTAATAGCTTATCAACTGTCAGTAACCTGCTAATACCAAGCAGTTTTATTAGCTCACAACCTGCCAGTAACCTTCCAATACCAACTAGTTTTATTAGCTCATAACCTGTCACTAACCTGACAATACCAACTAGTTTTATTAGCTCATAACCTGCCAATAACCTGCCAATACCAACTAGTTTTATTAGCTCACAACCTGCCAGCAACCTGTCAATACCAACTAGTTTTATTAGCTCATAACCTGTCAGTAACCTGCCAAAACCAACTAGTTTTATTAGCTCATAACCTGTCAGTAGCCTGCCAATACCAACTAGTTTAATTAGCTCATAACCTGCCAGCAACCTGCCAATACCAACTAGTTTTATTAACTCATAACCTGCCAGTAACAACTAGTTTTATTAGCTCATAACCTGCCAGTAACCTGCCAATACCAACTAGTTTTATTAGCTCATAACTTGCCAGTTACCTGCCAACACCAACTAGTTTTATTAGCTCATAACCTGCCAGTAACCTGCCAATACCAACTAGTTTTATTAGCTCATAACCTGCCAGTCACCTGCCAATACCAACTAGTTTTAGTAGCTCATAACCTGCCAGCAACCTGCCAATACCAACTAGTTTTATTAGCTCATCAATGTCAGTCACCTGCCAATACCAACTAGTTTTATTAGCTCATCAACTGTCAGTAACCTGCCAATACCAACTAGTTTTATTAGCTCATAACCTGCCAGTCACCTGCCAATGCCAACTAGTTTCATTAGCTCATAACCTGTCGCTAACCTGACAATACCAACTAGTTTTATTAGCTCATAAACTGCCAGTAACCTGCCAATACCAACTAGTTTAGTTAGCTAATAACCTGCCAGCAACCTGCCAATACCAACTAGTTTTATTAACTCACAACCTGCCAGTAACCTTCCAATACCAACTAGTTTTATTAGCTCATAACCTGTCACTAACCTGACAATACCAACTAGTTTTATTAGCTCATAACCTGCCAGCAACCTGTCAATACCAACTAGTTTTATTAGCTCATAACCTGCCAGTAACCTGCCAATACCAACTAGTTTAATTAGCTCAAAACATGCCAGTAACCTGCCAAAACCAACTACTTTTATTAGCTCATAACCTGTCAGTAACCTGCCAAAACCAACTAGTTTAATTAGCTCATAACCTCTCAGTAGCCTGCCAATACCAACTAGTTTTATTAGCTCATAACCTGTCAGTAACCTGCCAATACCAACTATTTTTATTAGCTCATAACCTGTCACTAAGCTGACAATACCAACTAGTTTTATTAGCTTATAACCTGCCAGTAACTTGCCAATACCAACTAGTTTAATTAGCTCATAACCTGCCAGCAACCTGCCAATACCAACTAGTTTTATGAACTCATAACCTGCCAGTAACAACTAGTTTTATTAGCTCATAACCTGCCAGTAACCTGCCAATACCAACTAGTTTTATTAGCTCATAACTTGCCAGTTACCTGCCAATACCAACTAGTTTTATTAGCTCATAACCTGCCAGTCACCTGCCAATACCAACTAGTTTTAGTAGCTCATAACCTGCCAGCAACCTGCCAATACCAACTAGTTTTATTAGCTCATCGTCAGTCACCTGCCAATACCAACTAGTTTTATTAGCTCATCAACTGTCAGTAACCTGCCAATACCAACTAGTTTTATTAGCTCATAACCTGCCAGTAACCTGCCAATACCAACTAGTTGTATTAGTTCATAACCTGTCAGTAACCTGCCAATACCAACTAGTTTAGTTAGCTAATAACCTGCCAGCAACCTGCCAATACCAACTAGTTTTATTAACTCACAACCTGCCAGTCACCTGCCAATACCAACTAGTTTTAATAGCTTATCAACTGTCAGTAACCTGCTAATACCAAGCAGTTTTATTAGCTCACAACCTGCCAGTAACCTTCCAATACCAACTAGTTTTATTAGCTCATAACCTGTCACTAACCTGACAATACCAACTAGTTTTATTAGCTCATAACCTGCCAATAACCTGCCAAAACCAACTAGTTTTATTAGCTCACAACCTGCCAGCAACCTGTCAATACCAACTAGTTTTATTAGCTCATAACCTGTCAGTAACCTGCCAAAACCAACTAGTTTTATTAGCTCATAACCTGTCAGTAGCCTGCCAATACCAACTAGTTTTATTAGCTCATAACCTGTCAGTAACCTGCCAATACCAACTAGTTTTATTAGCTTATAACCTGCCAGTAACCTGCCAATAACAACTAGTTTTTTTAGCTCATAACCTGCCAGTAACCTGCCAATACCAACTAGTTTAATTAGCTCATAACCTGCCAGTAACCTGCCAATACCAACTAGTTTAATTAGCTCAAAACATGCCAGTAACCTGCCAAAACCAACTACTTTTATTAGCTCATAACCTGTCAGTAACCTGCCAAAACCAACTAGTTTTATTAGCTCATAACCTGTCAGTAGCCTGCCAATACCAACTAGTTTTATTAGCTCATAACCTGTCAGTAACCTGCCAATACCAACTAGTTTTATTAGCTTATAACCTGCCAGTAACCTGTCAATAACAACTAGTTTTTTTAGCTCATAACCTGCCAGTAACCTGCCAATACCAACTAGTTTAATTAGCTCATAACCTGCCAGCGACCTGCCAATACCAACTAGTTTTATTAGCTCATAACTTGCCAGTTACCTGCCAACACCAACTAGTTTTATTAGCTCATAACCTGCCAGTAACCTGCCAATACCAACTAGTTTTATTAGCTCATCAATGTCAGTCACCTGCCAATACCAACTAGTTTTAATAGCTCATCAACTGTCAGTAACCTGCTAATACCAAGCAGTTTTATTAGCTCACAACCTGCCAGTAACCTTCCAATACCAACTAGTTTTATTAGCTCATAACCTGTCACTAACCTGACAATACCAACTAGTTTTATTAGCTTATAACCTGCCAGTAACTTGCCAATACCAACTAGTTTAATTAGCTCATAACCTGCCAGCAACCTGCCAATACCAACTAGTTTTATGAACTCATAACCTGCCAGTAACAACTAGTTTTATTAGCTCATAACCTGCCAGTAACCTGCCAATACCAACTAGTTTTATTAGCTCATAACTTGCCAGTTACCTGCCAATACCAACTAGTTTTATTAGCTCATAACCTGCCAGTCACCTGCCAATACCAACTAGTTTTAGTAGCTCATAACCTGCCAGCAACCTGCCAATACCAACTAGTTTTATTAGCTCATCGTCAGTCACCTGCCAATACCAACTAGTTTTATTAGCTCATCAACTGTCAGTAACCTGCCAATACCAACTAGTTTTATTAGCTCATAACCTGCCAGTAACCTGCCAATACCAACTAGTTGTATTAGTTCATAACCTGTCAGTAACCTGCCAATACCAACTAGTTTAGTTAGCTAATAACCTGCCAGCAACCTGCCAATACCAACTAGTTTTATTAACTCACAACCTGCCAGTCACCTGCCAATACCAACTAGTTTTAATAGCTTATCAACTGTCAGTAACCTGCTAATACCAAGCAGTTTTATTAGCTCACAACCTGCCAGTAACCTTCCAATACCAACTAGTTTTATTAGCTCATAACCTGTCACTAACCTGACAATACCAACTAGTTTTATTAGCTCATAACCTGCCAATAACCTGCCAAAACCAACTAGTTTTATTAGCTCACAACCTGCCAGCAACCTGTCAATACCAACTAGTTTTATTAGCTCATAACCTGTCAGTAACCTGCCAAAACCAACTAGTTTTATTAGCTCATAACCTGTCAGTAGCCTGCCAATACCAACTAGTTTTATTAGCTCATAACCTGTCAGTAACCTGCCAATACCAACTAGTTTTATTAGCTTATAACCTGCCAGTAACCTGCCAATAACAACTAGTTTTTTTAGCTCATAACCTGCCAGTAACCTGCCAATACCAACTAGTTTAATTAGCTCAAAACATGCCAGTAACCTGCCAAAACCAACTACTTTTATTAGCTCATAACCTGTCAGTAACCTGCCAAAACCAACTAGTTTTATTAGCTCATAACCTGTCAGTAGCCTGCCAATACCAACTAGTTTTATTAGCTCATAACCTGTCAGTAACCTGCCAATACCAACTAGTTTTATTAGCTTATAACCTGCCAGTAACCTGTCAATAACAACTAGTTTTTTTAGCTCATAACCTGCCAGTAACCTGCCAATACCAACTAGTTTAATTAGCTCATAACCTGCCAGCGACCTGCCAATACCAACTAGTTTTATTAGCTCATCAACTGTCAGTAACCTGCCAATACAAACTAGTTTTATTAGCTCATAACCTGCCAGTCACCTGCCAATACCAACTAGTTTTAATAGCTCATCAACTGTCAGTAACCTGCTAATACCAAGCAGTTTTATTAGCTCACAACCTGCCAGTAACCTTCCAATACCAACTAGTTTTATTAGCTCATAACCTGTCACTAACCTGACAATACCAACTAGTTTTATTAGCTCATAACCTGCCAGCAACCTGTCAATACCAACTAGTTTTATTAGCTCATAACCTGCCAGTAACCTGCCAATACCAACTAGTTTAATTAGCTCAAAACATGCCAGTAACCTGCCAAAACCAACTACTTTTATTAGCTCATAACCTGTCAGTAACCTGCCAAAACCAACTAGTTTAATTAGCTCATAACCTCTCAGTAGCCTGCCAATACCAACTAGTTTTATTAGCTCATAACCTGTCAGTAACCTGCCAATACCAACTAGTTTTATTAGCTCATAACCTGTCACTAACCTGACAATACCAACTAGTTTTATTAGCTTATAACCTGCCAGTAACTTGCCAATACCAACTAGTTTAATTAGCTCATAACCTGCCAGCAACCTGCCAATACCAACTAGTTTTATTAACTCATAACCTGCCAGTAACAACTAGTTTTATTAGCTCATAACCTGCCAGTAACCTGCCAATGCCAACTAGTTTTATTAGCTCATAACCTGCCAGTAACCTGCCAATACCAACTAGTTTAGTTAGCTAATAACCTGCCAGCAACCTGCCAATACCAACTAGTTTTATTAACTCACAACCTGCCAGTAACCTTCCAATACCAACTAGTTTTATTAGCTCATAACCTGTCACTAACCTGACAATACCAACTAGTTTTATTAGCTCATAACCTGCCAGCAACCTGTCAATACCAACTAGTTTTATTAGCTCATAACCTGCCAGTAACCTGCCAATACCAACTAGTTTAATTAGCTCAAAACATGCCAGTAACCTGCCAAAACCAACTACTTTTATTAGCTCATAACCTGTCAGTAACCTGCCAAAACCAACTACTTTTATTAGCTCATAACCTGTCAGTAACCTGCCAAAACCAACTAGTTTAATTAGCTCATAACCTGTCAGTAGCCTGCCAATACCAACTAGTTTTATTAGCTCATAACCTGTCAGTAACCTGCCAATACCAACTATTTTTATTAGCTCATAACCTGTCACTAACCTGACAATACCAACTAGTTTTATTAGCTTATAACCTGCCAGTAACTTGCCAATACCAACTAGTTTAATTAGCTCATAACCTGCCAGCAACCTGCCAATACCAACTAGTTTTATTAACTCATAACCTGCCAGTAACAACTAGTTTTATTAGCTCATAACCTGCCAGTAACCTGCCAATACCAACTAGTTTTATTAGCTCATAACTTGCCAGTTACCTGCCAATACCAACTAGTTTTATTAGCTCATAACCTGCCAGTCACCTGCCAATACCAACTAGTTTTAGTAGCTCATAACCTGCCAGCAACCTGCCAATACCAACTAGTTTTATTAGCTCATCGTCAGTCACCTGCCAATACCAACTAGTTTTATTAGCTCATCAACTGTCAGTAACCTGCCAATACCAACTAGTTTTATTAGCTCATAACCTGCCAGTAACCTGCCAATGCCAACTAGTTTCATTAGCTCATAACCTGTCGCTAACCTGACAATACCAACTAGTTTTATTAGCTCATAACCTGCCAGTAACCTGCCAATACCAACTAGTTTAGTTAGCTCATAACCTCTCAGTAGCCTGCCAATACCAACTAGTTTTATTAACTCATAACCTACCAGCAACCTGCCAATACCAACTAGTTTTTTTAGCTCATAACCTGCCAGCAACCTGCCAATACCAACTACTTTTATTAACTCATAACCTGCCAGTAACCTGCCAATACCAACTAGTTTTATTAGCTCATAACCTGCCAGTAACCTGCCAATACCAACTAGTTTAATTAGCTCATAACCTGCCAGCAACCTGCCAATACCAACTAGTTTAATTAACTCATAACGTGCCAGTAACCTGCCAATACCAACTAGTTTTATTAACTCATAACCTGCCAGTAACCTGCCAATACCAACTACTTTTATTAGCTCACAACCTGCCAGTCACCTGCCAATACCAACTAGTTTTATTAGCTCATAGCCTGTCAGTAACCTGCCAATACCAACTAGTTTTATTAGCTCATAGCCTGTCAGTAACCTGCCAATACCAACTAGTTTTATTAGCTCATAACCTGCCAGTAACCTGCCAATGCCAACTAGTTTTATCAACTCATAACCTGCCAGCAACCTGCCAATACCAACTAGTTTTATTAGCTCAAAACCTGTCACTAACCTGCCAATACCAACTAGTTTTACTAGCTCATAGCCTGTCAGTAACCTGCCAATACCAACTAGTTTTATTAGCTCATCAACTGTCAGTCACCTGCCAATACCAACTAGTTTTATTAGCTCATAACCTGTCAGTAACCTGCCAATACCAACTAGTTGTATAAGCTCATAATCTGTCACTAACCTGCCAATACCAACTAGTTTTACTAGCTCATAGCCTGTCAGTAACCTGCCAATACCAACTTGTTTTATTAGCTCATCAACTGTCAGTAACCTGCCAAAACCAACTAGTTATATTAGCTCATAACTTGCCAGTAACCTGCCAATACCAACTAGTTTTATTAGCTCATAACCTGCCAGTAACCTGCCAATACCAACTAGTTTAATTAGCTCAAAACATGCCAGTAACCTGCCAAAACCAACTACTTTTATTAGCTCATAACCTGTCAGTAACCTGCCAAAACCAACTAGTTTAATTAGCTCATAACCTCTCAGTAGCCTGCCAATACCAACTAGTTTTATTAGCTCATAACCTGTCAGTAACCTGCCAATACCAACTAGTTTTATTAGCTCATAACCTGTCACTAACCTGACAATACCAACTAGTTTTATTAGCTTATAACCTGCCAGCAACCTGCCAATACCAACTAGTTTTATTAACTCATAACCTGCCAGTAACAACTAGTTTTATTAGCTCATAACCTGCCAACAACCTGCCAATACCAACTAGTTTTATTAGCTCATAACTTGCCAGTTACCTGCCAACACCAACTAGTTTTATTAGCTCATAACCTGCCAGTAACCTGCCAATACCAACTAGTTTTATTAGCTCATAACCTGCCAGTCACCAGCCAATACCAACTAGTTTTAGTAGCTCATAACCTGCCAGCAACCTGCCAATACCAACTAGTTTTATTAGCTCATCAACTGTCAGTAACCTGCCAATACCAACTAGTTTTATTAGCTCATAACCTGCCAGTCACCTGCCAATGCCAACTAGTTTTATTAGCTCATAACCTGTCGCTAACCTGACAATACCAACTAGTTTTATTAGCTCATAACCTGCCAGTAACCTGCCAATACCAACTAGTTTAGTTAGCTCATAACCTGCCAGTAACCTGCCAATACCAACTAGTTTAGTTAGCTCATAACCTGCCAGCAACCTGCCAATACCAACAAGTTTTATTAACTCATAACCTGCCAGTAACCTGCCAATACCAACTAGTTTTATTAACTCATAACCTGCCAGTAACCTGCCAATACCAACTAGTTTTATTAACTCATAACCTGCCAGAAACCTGCCAATACCAACTAGTTTAATTAGCTCACAACCTGCCAGTAACCTGCCAATACCAACTAGTTTTATTAACTCATAACCTGCCAGTAACCTGCCAATACCAACTAGTTTTATTAACTCATAACCTGCCAGTAACCTGCCAATACCAACTAGTTTTATTAACTCATAACCTGCCAGTAACCTGCCAATACCAACTAGTTTTATTAGCTCACAACCTGCCAGTAACCTGCCAATACCAACAAGTTTTATTAACTCATAACCTGCCAGTAACCTGCCAATACCAACTAGTTTTATTAGCTCATCAACTGTCAGTCACCTGCCAATACCAACTAGTTTTATTAGCTCATAGCCTGCTAGTAACCTGCCAATACCAACTAGTTTCATTAGCTCACAACCTGCCAGTCACCTGCCAATACCGACTAGTTTTATTAGCTCATCAACTGCCAGTCACCTGCCAATACCAACTAGTTTAATTAGCTCATAACCTGCCAGTAACCTTCCAATACCAACTAGTTTTATTAGCTCATAACCTGCCAGTAACCTGCCAATACCAACTAGTTTAATTAGCTCATAACCTGCCAGCAACCTGCCAATACCAACTAGTTTAATTAACTCATAACGTGCCAGTAACCTGCCAATACCAACTAGTTTTATTAACTCATAACCTGCCAGTAACCTGCCAATACCAACTAGTTTTATTAGCTCATAGCCTGTCAGTAACCTGCCAATACCAACTAGTTTTATTAGCTCATAACTTGCCAGTAACCTGCCAATGCCAACTAGTTTTATCAACTCATAACCTGCCAGCAACCTGCCAATACCAACTAGTTTTATTAGCTCATAACCTGTCACTAACCTGCCAAAACCAACTACTTTTATTAGCTCATAACCTGTCAGTAACCTGCCAAAACCAACTAGTTTAATTAGCTCATAACCTGTCAGTAGCCTGCCAATACCAACTAGTTTTATTAGCTCATAACCTGTCAGTAACCTGCCAATACCAACTATTTTTATTAGCTCATAACCTGTCACTAACCTGACAATACCAACTAGTTTTATTAGCTTATAACCTGCCAGTAACTTGCCAATACCAACTAGTTTAATTAGCTCATAACCTGCCAGCAACCTGCCAATACCAACTAGTTTTATTAGCTCATAACCTGCCAGTAACCTGCCAATACCAACTAGTTTTATTAGCTCATAACTTGCCAGTTACCTGCCAATACCAACTAGTTTTATTAGCTCATAACCTGCCAGTCACCTGCCAATACCAACTAGTTTTAGTAGCTCATAACCTGCCAGCAACCTGCCAATACCAACTAGTTTTATTAGCTCATCGTCAGTCACCTGCCAATACCAACTAGTTTTATTAGCTCATCAACTGTCAGTAACCTGCCAATACCAACTAGTTTTATTAGCTCATAACCTGCCAGTAACCTGCCAATGCCAACTAGTTTCATTAGCTCATAACCTGTCGCTAACCTGACAATACCAACTAGTTTTATTAGCTCATAACCTGCCAGTAACCTGCCAATACCAACTAGTTTAGTTAGCTCATAACCTCTCAGTAGCCTGCCAATACCAACTAGTTTTATTAACTCATAACCTACCAGCAACCTGCCAATACCAACTAGTTTTTTTTAGCTCATAACCTGCCAGCAACCTGCCAATACCAACTAGTTTTATTAACTCATAACCTGCCAGTAACCTGCCAATACCAACTAGTTTTATTAGCTCATAACCTGCCAGTAACCTGCCAATACCAACTAGTTTAATTAGCTCATAACCTGCCAGCAACCTGCCAATACCAACTAGTTTAATTAACTCATAACGTGCCAGTAACCTGCCAATACCAACTAGTTTTATTAACTCATAACCTGCCAGTAACCTGCCAATACCAACTACTTTTATTAGCTCACAACCTGCCAGTCACCTGCCAATACCAACTAGTTTTATTAGCTCATAGCCTGTCAGTAACCTGCCAATACCAACTAGTTTTATTAGCTCATAGCCTGTCAGTAACCTGCCAATACCAACTAGTTTTATTAGCTCATAACCTGCCAGTAACCTGCCAATGCCAACTAGTTTTATCAACTCATAACCTGCCAGCAACCTGCCAATACCAACTAGTTTTATTAGCTCAAAACCTGTCACTAACCTGCCAATACCAACTAGTTTTACTAGCTCATAGCCTGTCAGTAACCTGCCAATACCAACTAGTTTTATTAGCTCATCAACTGTCAGTCACCTGCCAATACCAACTAGTTTTATTAGCTCATAACCTGTCAGTAACCTGCCAATACCAACTAGTTGTATAAGCTCATAATCTGTCACTAACCTGCCAATACCAACTAGTTTTACTAGCTCATAGCCTGTCAGTAACCTGCCAATACCAACTTGTTTTATTAGCTCATCAACTGTCAGTAACCTGCCAAAACCAACTAGTTATATTAGCTCATAACTTGCCAGTAACCTGCCAATACCAACTAGTTTTATTAGCTCATAACCTGCCAGTAACCTGCCAATACCAACTAGTTTAATTAGCTCAAAACATGCCAGTAACCTGCCAAAACCAACTACTTTTATTAGCTCATAACCTGTCAGTAACCTGCCAAAACCAACTAGTTTAATTAGCTCATAACCTCTCAGTAGCCTGCCAATACCAACTAGTTTTATTAGCTCATAACCTGTCAGTAACCTGCCAATACCAACTAGTTTTATTAGCTCATAACCTGTCACTAACCTGACAATACCAACTAGTTTTATTAGCTTATAACCTGCCAGCAACCTGCCAATACCAACTAGTTTTATTAACTCATAACCTGCCAGTAACAACTAGTTTTATTAGCTCATAACCTGCCAACAACCTGCCAATACCAACTAGTTTTATTAGCTCATAACTTGCCAGTTACCTGCCAACACCAACTAGTTTTATTAGCTCATAACCTGCCAGTAACCTGCCAATACCAACTAGTTTTATTAGCTCATAACCTGCCAGTCACCAGCCAATACCAACTAGTTTTAGTAGCTCATAACCTGCCAGCAACCTGCCAATACCAACTAGTTTTATTAGCTCATCAACTGTCAGTAACCTGCCAATACCAACTAGTTTTATTAGCTCATAACCTGCCAGTCACCTGCCAATGCCAACTAGTTTTATTAGCTCATAACCTGTCGCTAACCTGACAATACCAACTAGTTTTATTAGCTCATAACCTGCCAGTAACCTGCCAATACCAACTAGTTTAGTTAGCTCATAACCTGCCAGTAACCTGCCAATACCAACTAGTTTAGTTAGCTCATAACCTGCCAGCAACCTGCCAATACCAACAAGTTTTATTAACTCATAACCTGCCAGTAACCTGCCAATACCAACTAGTTTTATTAACTCATAACCTGCCAGTAACCTGCCAATACCAACTAGTTTTATTAACTCATAACCTGCCAGAAACCTGCCAATACCAACTAGTTTAATTAGCTCACAACCTGCCAGTAACCTGCCAATACCAACTAGTTTTATTAACTCATAACCTGCCAGTAACCTGCCAACACCAACTAGTTTTATTAACTCATAACCTGCCAGTAACCTGCCAATACCAACTAGTTTTATTAACTCATAACCTGCCAGTAACCTGCCAATACCAACTAGTTTTATTAGCTCACAACCTGCCAGTAACCTGCCAATACCAACAAGTTTTATTAACTCATAACCTGCCAGTAACCTGCCAATACCAACTAGTTTTATTAGCTCATCAACTGTCAGTCACCTGCCAATACCAACTAGTTTTATTAGCTCATAGCCTGCTAGTAACCTGCCAATACCAACTAGTTTCATTAGCTCACAACCTGCCAGTCACCTGCCAATACCGACTAGTTTTATTAGCTCATCAACTGCCAGTCACCTGCCAATACCAATTAGTTTAATTAGCTCATAACCTGCCAGTAACCTTCCAATACCAACTAGTTTTATTAGCTCATAACCTGCCAGTAACCTGCCAATACCAACTAGTTTAATTAGCTCATAACCTGCCAGCAACCTGCCAATACCAACTAGTTTAATTAACTCATAACGTGCCAGTAACCTGCCAATACCAACTAGTTTTATTAACTCATAACCTGCCAGTAACCTGCCAATACCAACTAGTTTTATTAGCTCATAGCCTGTCAGTAACCTGCCAATACCAACTAGTTTTATTAGCTCATAACTTGCCAGTAACCTGCCAATGCCAACTAGTTTTATCAACTCATAACCTGCCAGCAACCTGCCAATACCAACTAGTTTTATTAGCTCATAACCTGTCACTAACCTGCCAATACCAACTAGTTTTACTAGCTCATAGCCTGTCAGTAACCTGCCAATACCAACTAGTTTTATTAGCTCATCAACTGTCAGTCACCTGCCAATACCAACTAGTTTTATTAGCTCATAACCTGTCAGTAACCTACCAATACCAACTAGTTGTATTAGCTCATAATCTGTCACTAACCTGCCAATACCAACTAGTTTTACTAGCTCATAGCCTGTCAGTAACCTGCCAATACCAACTAGTTTTATTAGCTCATCAACTGTCAGTAACCTGCCAAAACCAACTAGTTATATTAGCTCATAACTTGCCAGTAACCTGCCAATGCCAACTAGTTTTATTTACTCATAACCTGCCAGCAACCTGCCAATACCAACTAGTTTTATTAGCTCATCAACTGTCAGTCACCTGCCTATACCAACTAGTTTTATTAGCTCACAGCCTGCTAGTAACCTGCCAATACCAACTAGTTTTATTAGCTCATAACCTGCCTGTCACCTGCCAATACCAACTAGTTTTATTAGCTCATTAACTGTCAGTAACCTGCCAATACCAACTAGTTTTATTAGCTCATAGCCTGCTAGTAACCTGGCAATACCAACTAGTTTTATTAGCTCATAACCTGCCTGTCACCTGCCAATACCAACTAGTTTTAGTAGCTCATTAACTGTCAGTAACCTGCCAATACCAACTAGTTTTATTAGCTCATAGCCTGCTAGTAACCTGCCAATACCAACTAGTTTTATTAGCTCACAACCTGCCTGTCACCTGCCAATACCAACTAGTTTTATTAGCTCATCAACTGTCAGTCACCTGCCAATACCAACTAGTTTTATTAGCTCATAGCATGCTAGTAACCTGCCAATACCAACTAGTTTCATTAGCTCACAACCTGCCAGTCACCTGCCAATACCAACTAGTTTTATTAGCTCATCAACTGTCAGTCACCTGCCAATACCAACTAGTTTTATTAGCTCATAGCCTGCTAGTAACCTGCCAATACCAACTTGTTTCATTAGCTCACAACCTGCCAGTCACCTACCAATACCAACTAGTTTTATTAGCTCATAACCTGCCAGTCACCTGCCAATACCGACTAGTTTTATTAGCTCATCAACTGCCAGTCACCTGCCAATACCAACTAGTTTTATTAGCTCATAACCTGCCAGTAACCTTCCAATACCAACTAGTTTTATTAGCTCATAACCTGCCAGTAACCTGCCAATACCAACTAGTTTTATTAGCTCATCAACTGCCAGTCACCTGCCAATACCAACTAGTTTTATTAGCTCATAACCTGCCAGTAACCTTCCAATACCAACTAGTTTTATTAGCTCATAACCTGCCAGTGACCTGCCAATACCAACTAGTTTTATTAGCTCATCAACTGCCAGTCACCTGCCAATACCAACTAGTTTTATTAGCTCATAACCTGCCAGTAACCTTCCAATACCAACTAGTTTTATTAGCTCATAACCTGCCAGTAACCTTCCAAAACCAACTAGTTTTATTAGCTCATAACCTGCCAGCAACCTGCCAATGCCAACTAGTTTTATTAGCTCATTAACTGCCAGTAACCTTCCAAAACCAACTAGTTTTATTAGCTCATTAACTGTCAGTAACCTGCCAATACCAACTAGTTTTATTAGCTCCTAACCTGCCAGTAACCTGCCAATACCAACTAGTTTTATTAGCTCCTAACCTGCCAGTAACCTGCCAAAACCAACTAGTTTTATTAGCTCATTAATTGTCAGTAACCTGCCAATACCAACTAGTTTTATTAGCTCATAACCTGTCAGTAACCTACCAATACCAACTAGTTGTATTAGCTCATAATCTGTCACTAACCTGCCAATACCAACTAGTTTTACTAGCTCATAGCCTGTCAGTAACCTGCCAATACCAACTAGTTTTATTAGCTCATAGCCTGCTAGTAACCTTCCAATACCAACTAGTTTCATTAGCTCACAACCTGCCAGTCACCTGCCAATACCAACTAGTTTTATTAGCTCATCAACTGTCAGTCACCTGCCAATACCAACTAGTTTTAATAGCTCATAGCCTGCTAGTAACCTGCCAATACCAACTAGTTTCATTAGCTCACAACCTGCCAGTCACCTGCCAATACCGACTAGTTTTATTAGCTCATCAACTGCCAGTAACCTGCCAATACCAACTAGTTTTATTAGCTCATAACCTGCCAGTAACCTGCCAATACCGACTAGTTTTATTAGCTCATCAACTGCCAGTCACCTGCCAATACCAACTAGTTTTATTAGCTCATAACCTGCCAGTAACCTTCCAATACCAACTAGTTTTATTAGCTCATAACCTGCCAGTAACCTGCCAATACCAACTAGTTTTATTAGCTCATAACCTGCCAGTAACCTGCCAATACCAACTAGTTTTATTAACTCATAACCTGCCAGTAACCTGCCAATACCAACTAGTTTTATTAACTCATAACCTGCCAGAAACCTGCCAATACCAACTAGTTTTATTAGCTCATAACCTGCCAGTAACCTTCCAATACCAACTAGTTTTATTAGCTCATAACCTGCCAGTAACCTGCCAATACCAACAAGTTTTATTAACTCATAACCTGCCAGTAACCTGCCAATACCAACTAGTTTTATTAACTCATAACCTGCCAGTAACCTGCCAATACCAACTAGTTTTATTAACTCATAACCTGCCAGAAACCTGCCAATACCAACTAGTTTAATTAGCTCACAACCTGCCAGTAACCTGCCAATACCAACTAGTTTTATTAACTCATAACCTGCCAGTAACCTGCCAATACCAACTAGTTTTATTAACTCATAACCTGCCAGTAACCTGCCAATACCAACTAGTTTTATTAACTCATAACCTGCCAGTAACCTGCCAATACCAACTAGTTTTATTAGCTCACAACCTGCCAGTAACCTGCCAATACCAACAAGTTTTATTAACTCATAACCTGCCAGTAACCTGCCAATACCAACTAGTTTTATTAGCTCATCAACTGTCAGTCACCTGCCAATACCAACTAGTTTTATTAGCTCATAGCCTGCTAGTAACCTGCCAATACCAACTAGTTTCATTAGCTCACAACCTGCCAGTCACCTGCCAATACCGACTAGTTTTATTAGCTCATCAACTGCCAGTCACCTGCCAATACCAACTAGTTTAATTAGCTCATAACCTGCCAGTAACCTTCCAATACCAACTAGTTTTATTAGCTCATAACCTGCCAGTAACCTGCCAATACCAACTAGTTTAATTAGCTCATAACCTGCCAGCAACCTGCCAATGCCAACTAGTTTAATTAACTCATAACGTGCCAGTAACCTGCCAATACCAACTAGTTTTATTAACTCATAACCTGCCAGTAACCTGCCAATACCAACTAGTTTTATTAGCTCATAGCCTGTCAGTAACCTGCCAATACCAACTAGTTTTATTAGCTCATAACTTGCCAGTAACCTGCCAATGCCAACTAGTTTTATCAACTCATAACCTGCCAGCAACCTGCCAATACCAACTAGTTTTATTAGCTCCTAACCTGCCAGTAACCTGCCAATACCAACTAGTTTTATTAGCTCCTAACCTGCCAGTAACCTGCCAAAACCAACTAGTTTTATTAGCTCATTAATTGTCAGTAACCTGCCAATACCAACTAGTTTTATTAGCTCATAACCTGTCAGTAACCTACCAATACCAACTAGTTGTATTAGCTCATAATCTGTCACTAACCTGCCAATACCAACTAGTTTTACTAGCTCATAGCCTGTCAGTAACCTGCCAATACCAACTAGTTTTATTAGCTCATAGCCTGCTAGTAACCTTCCAATACCAACTAGTTTCATTAGCTCATAACCTGCCAGTAACCTTCCAATACCAACTAGTTTTATTAGCTCATCAACTGTCAGTCACCTGCCAATACCAACTAGTTTTAATAGCTCATAGCCTGCTAGTAACCTGCCAATACCAACTAGTTTCATTAGCTCACAACCTGCCAGTCACCTGCCAATACCGACTAGTTTTATTAGCTCATCAACTGCCAGTAACCTGCCAATACCAACTAGTTTTATTAGCTCATAACCTGCCAGTCACCTGCCAATACCGACTAGTTTTATTAGCTCATCAACTGCCAGTCACCTGCCAATACCAACTAGTTTTATTAGCTCATAACCTGCCAGTAACCTTCCAATACCAACTAGTTTTATTAGCTCATAACCTGCCAGTAACCTGCCAATACCAACTAGTTTTATTAGCTCATCAACTGCCAGTCACCTGCCAATACCAACTAGTTTTATTAGCTCATAACCTGCCAGTAACCTTCCAATACCAACTAGTTTTATTAGCTCATAACCTGCCAGTAACCTGCCAATACCAACTAGTTTTATTAGCTCATCAACTGCCAGTCACCTGCCAATACCAACTAGTTTTATTAGCTCATAACCTGCCAGTAACCTTCCAATACCAACTAGTTTTATTAGCTCATAACCTGCCAGTCACCTGCCAATACCAACTAGTTTTAATAGCTCATCAACTGTCAGTAACCTGCTAATACCAAGCAGTTTTATTAGCTCACAACCTGCCAGTAACCTTCCAATACCAACTAGTTTTATTAGCTCATAACCTGTCACTAACCTGACAATACCAACTAGTTTTATTAGCTCATAACCTGCCAGCAACCTGTCAATACCAACTAGTTTTATTAGCTCATAACCTGCCAGTAACCTGCCAATACCAACTAGTTTAATTAGCTCAAAACATGCCAGTAACCTGCCAAAACCAACTAGTTTTATTAGCTCATCACCTGTCAGTCACCTGCCAATACCAACTAGTTTTATTAGCTCATAACCTGTCACTAACCTGACAATACCAACTAGTTTTATTAGCTTATAGCCTGCTAGTAACCTGCCAATACCAACTAGTTTTATTAGCTCATAGCCTGCTAGTAACCTGCCAATACCAACTAGTTTTATTAGCTCATCAACTGTCAGTCACCTGCCAATACCAACTAGTTTTATTAGCTCATAGCCTGCTAGTAACCTGCCAATACCAATTAGTTTCATTAGCTCACAACCTGCCAGTCACCTACCAATACCAACTAGTTTTATTAGCTCATCAACTGTCAGTCACCTGCCAATACCAACTAGTTTTATTAGCTCATCAACTGCCAGTCACCTGCCAATACCAACTAGTTTTATTAGCTCATAACCTGCCAGTAACCTTCCAATACCAACTAGTTTTATTAGCTCATAACCTGCCAGTAACCTGCCAATACCAACTAGTTTTATTAGCTCATCAACTGCCAGTCACCTGCCAATACCAACTAGTTTTATTAGCTCATAACCTGCCAGTAACCTTCCAATACCAACTAGTTTTATTAGCTCATAACCTGCCAGTAACCTGCCAATACCAACTAGTTTTATTAGCTCATCAACTGCCAGTCACCTGCCAATACCAACTAGTTTTATTAGCTCATAACCTGCCAGTAACCTGCCAATACCAACTAGTTTTATTAGCTCATAACCTGCCAGTAACCTTCCAATACCAACTAGTTTTATTAGCTCATAACCTGCCAGTAACCTTCCAAAACCAACTAGTTTTATTAGCTCATAACCTGCCAGCAACCTGCCAATGCCAACTAGTTTTATTAGCTCATTAACTGCCAGTAACCTTCCAAAACCAACTAGTTTTATTAGCTCATTAACTGTCAGTAACCTGCCAATACCAACTAGTTTTATTAGCTCCTAACCTGCCAGTAACCTGCCAATACCAACTAGTTTTATTAGCTCCTAACCTGCCAGTAACCTGCCAAAACCAACTAGTTTTATTAGCTCATTAATTGTCAGTAACCTGCCAATACCAACTAGTTTTATTAGCTCATAACCTGTCAGTAACCTACCAATACCAACTAGTTGTATTAGCTCATAATCTGTCACTAACCTGCCAATACCAACTAGTTTTACTAGCTCATAGCCTGTCAGTAACCTGCCAATACCAACTAGTTTTATTAGCTCATAGCCTGCTAGTAACCTTCCAATACCAACTAGTTTCATTAGCTCACAACCTGCCAGTCACCTGCCAATACCAACTAGTTTTATTAGCTCATCAACTGTCAGTCACCTGCCAATACCAACTAGTTTTAATAGCTCATAGCCTGCTAGTAACCTGCCAATACCAACTAGTTTCATTAGCTCACAACCTGCCAGTCACCTGCCAATACCGACTAGTTTTATTAGCTCATCAACTGCCAGTAACCTGCCAATACCAACTAGTTTTATTAGCTCATAACCTGCCAGTCACCTGCCAATACCGACTAGTTTTATTAGCTCATCAACTGCCAGTCACCTGCCAATACCAACTAGTTTTATTAGCTCATAACCTGCCAGTAACCTTCCAATACCAACTAGTTTTATTAGCTCATAACCTGCCAGTAACCTGCCAATACCAACTAGTTTTATTAGCTCATCAACTGCCAGTCACCTGCCAATACCAACTAGTTTTATTAGCTCATAACCTGCCAGTAACCTTCCAATACCAACTAGTTTTATTAGCTCATAACCTGCCAGTAACCTGCCAATACCAACTAGTTTTATTAGCTCATCAACTGCCAGTCACCTGCCAATACCAACTAGTTTTATTAGCTCATAACCTGCCAGTAACCTTCCAATACCAACTAGTTTTATTAGCTCATAACCTGCCAGTCACCTGCCAATACCAACTAGTTTTAATAGCTCATCAACTGTCAGTAACCTGCTAATACCAAGCAGTTTTATTAGCTCACAACCTGCCAGCAACCTGTCAATACCAACTAGTTTTATTAGCTCATCAACTGCCAGTCACCTGCCAATACCAACTAGTTTTATTAGCTCATAACCTGTCACTAACCTGACAATACCAACTAGTTTTATTAGCTCATCAACTGCCAGTCACCTGCCAATACCAACTAGTTTTATTAGCTCATAACCTGTCACTAACCTGACAATACCAACTAGTTTTATTAGCTCATAACCTGCCAGCAACCTGTCAATACCAACTAGTTTTATTAGCTCATAACCTGCCAGTAACCTGCCAATACCAACTAGTTTAATTAGCTCAAAACATGCCAGTAACCTGCCAAAACCAACTAGTTTTATTAGCTCATAACCTGTCAGTAACCTGCCAATACCAACTAGTTTAATTAGCTCAAAACATGCCAGTAACCTGCACAAACCAACTAGTTTTATTAGCTCATAACCTGTCAGTCACCTGCCAATACCAACTAGTTTTATTAGCTCATAACCTGTCACTAACCTGACAATACCAACTAGTTTTATTAGCTCATAGCCTGCTAGTAACCTGCCAATACCAACTAGTTTTATTAGCTCATAGCCTGCTAGTAACCTGCCAATACCAACTAGTTTTATTAGCTCATCAACTGTCAGTCACCTGCCAATACCAACTAGTTTTAATAGCTAATAGCCTGCTAGTAACCTGCCAATACCAACTAGTTTCATTAGCTCACAACCTGCCAGTCACCTGCCAATACCGACCAGTTTTATTAGCTCATCAACTGCCAGTAACCTGCCAATACCAACTAGTTTTATTAGCTCATAACCTGCCAGTCACCTGCCAATACCGACTAGTTTTATTAGCTCATCAACTGCCAGTCACCTGCCAATACCAACTAGTTTTATTAGCTCATAACCTGCCAGTAACCTTCCAATACCAACTAGTTTTATTAGCTCATAACCTGCCAGTAACCTGCCAATACCAACTAGTTTTATTAGCTCATCAACTGCCAGTCACCTGCCAATACCAACTAGTTTTATTAGCTCATAACCTGCCAGTAACCTTCCAATACCAACTAGTTTTATTAGCTCATAACCTGCCAGTAACCTGCCAATACCAACTAGTTTTATTAGCTCATCAACTGCCAGTCACCTGCCAATACCAACTAGTTTTATTAGCTCATAACCTGCCAGTAACCTTCCAATACCAACTAGTTTTATTAGCTCCTAACCTGCCAGTAACCTGCCAAAACCAACTAGTTTTATTAGCTCATTAATTGTCAGTAACCTGCCAATACCAACTAGTTTTATTAGCTCATAACCTGTCAGTAACCTACCAATACCAACTAGTTGTATTAGCTCATAATCTGTCACTAACCTGCCAATACCAACTAGTTTTACTAGCTCATAGCCTGTCAGTAACCTGCCAATACCAACTAGTTTTAATAGCTCATAGCCTGCTAGTAACCTGCCAATACCAACTAGTTTCATTAGCTCACAACCTGCCAGTCACCTGCCACTACCGACTAGTTTTATTAGCTCATCAACTGCCAGTAACCTGCCAATACCAACTAGTTTTATTAGCTCATAACCTGCCAGTCACCTGCCAATACCGACTAGTTTTATTAGCTCATCAACTGCCAGTCACCTGCCAATACCAACTAGTTTTATTAGCTCATAACCTGCCAGTAACCTTCCAATACCAACTAGTTTTATTAGCTCATAACCTGCCAGTAACCTGCCAATACCAACTAGTTTTATTAGCTCATCAACTGCCAGTCACCTGCCAATACCAACTAGTTTTATTAGCTCATAACCTGCCAGTAACCTTCCAATACCAACTAGTTTTATTAGCTCATAACCTGCCAGTAACCTGCCAATACCAACTAGTTTTATTAGCTCATCAACTGCCAGTCACCTGCCAATACCAACTAGTTTTATTAGCTCATAACCTGCCAGTAACCTTCCAATACCAACTAGTTTTATTAGCTCATAACCTGCCAGTCACCTGCCAATACCAACTAGTTTTAATAGCTCATCAACTGTCAGTAACCTGCTAATACCAAGCAGTTTTATTAGCTCACAACCTGCCAGTAACCTTCCAATACCAACTAGTTTTATTAGCTCATAACCTGTCACTAACCTGACAATACCAACTAGTTTTATTAGCTCATAACCTGCCAGCAACCTGTCAATACCAACTAGTTTTATTAGCTCATAACCTGCCAGTAACCTGCCAATACCAACTAGTTTAATTAGCTCAAAACATGCCAGTAACCTGCCAAAACCAACTAGTTTTATTAGCTCATCACCTGTCAGTCACCTGCCAATACCAACTAGTTTTATTAGCTCATAACCTGTCACTAACCTGACAATACCAACTAGTTTTATTAGCTCATAGCCTGCTAGTAACCTGCCAATACCAACTAGTTTTATTAGCTCATAGCCTGCTAGTAACCTGCCAATACCAACTAGTTTTATTAGCTCATCAACTGTCAGTCACCTGCCAATACCAACTAGTTTTATTAGCTCATAGCCTGCTAGTAACCTGCCAATACCAACTAGTTTCATTAGCTCACAACCTGCCAGTCACCTACCAATACCAACTAGTTTTATTAGCTCATCAACTGTCAGTCACCTGCCAATACCAACTAGTTTTATTAGCTCATCAACTGCCAGTCACCTGCCAATACCAACTAGTTTTATTAGCTCATAACCTGCCAGTAACCTTCCAATACCAACTAGTTTTATTAGCTCATAACCTGCCAGTAACCTGCCAATACCAACTAGTTTTATTAGCTCATCAACTGCCAGTCACCTGCCAATACCAACTAGTTTTATTAGCTCATAACCTGCCAGTAACCTTCCAATACCAACTAGTTTTATTAGCTCATAACCTGCCAGTAACCTGCCAATACCAACTAGTTTTATTAGCTCATCAACTGCCAGTCACCTGCCAATACCAACTAGTTTTATTAGCTCATAACCTGCCAGTAACCTTCCAATACCAACTAGTTTTATTAGCTCATAACCTGCCAGTAACCTTCCAAAACCAACTAGTTTTATTAGCTCATAACCTGCCAGCAACCTGCCAATGCCAACTAGTTTTATTAGCTCATTAACTGCCAGTAACCTTCCAAAACCAACTAGTTTTATTAGCTCATTAACTGTCAGTAACCTGCCAATACCAACTAGTTTTATTAGCTCCTAACCTGCCAGTAACCTGCCAATACCAACTAGTTTTATTAGCTCCTAACCTGCCAGTAACCTGCCAAAACCAACTAGTTTTATTAGCTCATTAATTGTCAGTAACCTGCCAATACCAACTAGTTTTATTAGCTCATAACCTGTCAGTAACCTACCAATACCAACTAGTTGTATTAGCTCATAATCTGTCACTAACCTGCCAATACCAACTAGTTTTACTAGCTCATAGCCTGTCAGTAACCTGCCAATACCAACTAGTTTTATTAGCTCATAGCCTGCTAGTAACCTTCCAATACCAACTAGTTTCATTAGCTCACAACCTGCCAGTCACCTGCCAATACCAACTAGTTTTATTAGCTCATCAACTGTCAGTCACCTGCCAATACCAACTAGTTTTAATAGCTCATAGCCTGCTAGTAACCTGCCAATACCAACTAGTTTCATTAGCTCACAACCTGCCAGTCACCTGCCAATACCGACTAGTTTTATTAGCTCATCAACTGCCAGTAACCTGCCAATACCAACTAGTTTTATTAGCTCATAACCTGCCAGTCACCTGCCAATACCGACTAGTTTTATTAGCTCATCAACTGCCAGTCACCTGCCAATACCAACTAGTTTTATTAGCTCATAACCTGCCAGTAACCTTCCAATACCAACTAGTTTTATTAGCTCATAACCTGCCAGTAACCTGCCAATACCAACTAGTTTTATTAGCTCATCAACTGCCAGTCACCTGCCAATACCAACTAGTTTTATTAGCTCATAACCTGCCAGTAACCTTCCAATACCAACTAGTTTTATTAGCTCATAACCTGCCAGTAACCTGCCAATACCAACTAGTTTTATTAGCTCATCAACTGCCAGTCACCTGCCAATACCAACTAGTTTTATTAGCTCATAACCTGCCAGTAACCTTCCAATACCAACTAGTTTTATTAGCTCATAACCTGCCAGTCACCTGCCAATACCAACTAGTTTTAATAGCTCATCAACTGTCAGTAACCTGCTAATACCAAGCAGTTTTATTAGCTCACAACCTGCCAGCAACCTGTCAATACCAACTAGTTTTATTAGCTCATCAACTGCCAGTCACCTGCCAATACCAACTAGTTTTATTAGCTCATAACCTGTCACTAACCTGACAATACCAACTAGTTTTATTAGCTCATCAACTGCCAGTCACCTGCCAATACCAACTAGTTTTATTAGCTCATAACCTGTCACTAACCTGACAATACCAACTAGTTTTATTAGCTCATAACCTGCCAGCAACCTGTCAATACCAACTAGTTTTATTAGCTCATAACCTGCCAGTAACCTGCCAATACCAACTAGTTTAATTAGCTCAAAACATGCCAGTAACCTGCCAAAACCAACTAGTTTTATTAGCTCATAACCTGTCAGTAACCTGCCAATACCAACTAGTTTAATTAGCTCAAAACATGCCAGTAACCTGCCAAAACCAACTAGTTTTATTAGCTCATAACCTGTCAGTCACCTGCCAATACCAACTAGTTTTATTAGCTCATAACCTGTCACTAACCTGACAATACCAACTAGTTTTATTAGCTCATAGCCTGCTAGTAACCTGCCAATACCAACTAGTTTTATTAGCTCATAGCCTGCTAGTAACCTGCCAATACCAACTAGTTTTATTAGCTCATCAACTGTCAGTCACCTGCCAATACCAACTAGTTTTAATAGCTCATAGCCTGCTAGTAACCTGCCAATACCAACTAGTTTCATTAGCTCACAACCTGCCAGTCACCTGCCAATACCGACTAGTTTTATTAGCTCATCAACTGCCAGTAACCTGCCAATACCAACTAGTTTTATTAGCTCATAACCTGCCAGTCACCTGCCAATACCGACTAGTTTTATTAGCTCATCAACTGCCAGTAACCTGCCAATACCAACTAGTTTTATTAGCTCATAACCTGCCAGTCACCTGCCAATACCAACTAGTTTTATTAGCTCATAACCTGCCAGTAACCTGCCAATACCAACTAGTTTTATTAGCTCATCAACTGCCAGTCACCTGCCAATACCAACTAGTTTTATTAGCTCATAACCTGCCAGTAACCTTCCAATACCAACTAGTTTTATTAGCTCATAACCTGCCAGTAACCTTCCAAAACCAACTAGTTTTATTAGCTCATAACCTGCCAGCAACCTGCCAATGCCAACTAGTTTTATTAGCTCATTAACTGCCAGTAACCTTCCAAAACCAACTAGTTTTATTAGCTCCTAACCTGCCAGTAACCTGCCAATACCAACTAGTTTTATTAGCTCCTAACCTGCCAGTAACCTGCCAATACCAACTAGTTTTATTAGCTCCTAACCTGCCAGTAACCTGCCAAAACCAACTAGTTTTATTAGCTCATTAATTGTCAGTAACCTGCCAATACCAGTACTGGTGCTGATGGGAGGAAGACCTTCTCAACATGTTTAGAGGATCTCATGCTTTAGCTATTATTTGGGGCTGCACATGCCACATTTTATTTATTTATTTAGTCTGCTCGTTGACTCAGTAGCAGGTCCAGCAGGTTGTTCAGTTATTATCAACCAGTGGTGCATGCTGTCAGATACAGCCTCTCATCAAACATTCATATTTAGTCTGGAAAAAACCCAACATTAAAACCAATGAGGAAATGGGACGAGAGAGAGAAAGAGAGAGTGTTTTGGAAAAGATGGGCACAACAGAAATTGAAAGCTTTATTTGTATTGTGGTTTTGATTCTTTAAAAAAACAAAACAAACACCTGATTGGTTACCGAATTTTGATAGTTCAAAACTTGTGAAGTGTAATTTGTGTCTGCTGTCTTAGATGTGTCAATACACTGAGCAGCAGATATTTACTGGTGAAGTAATCCAAAAGTAACTAAAAGTACTCTGGTACGTTACTTTTTATTTTAGTACTGTGAATAAGTTACTGATTACATTTTTGACAAGTAACTTGCAATTGTAACGGATTACTGTTTACAAGCAAGATCCCCAACCCTGGACCTACATTATTAGTTTTTCCATTACAGTACCACAGTGCAACAGTACCAACAGCATTACATGTTCTACAGACAACACTAGTTGTACTACAACGCTACAGTACTACAACACTACAACACTACAGTACTACAGTACTCCACAGGCACAGTTGCAGCAGTCTGCTTATGATTCGGCTCAGCTAGCTGAGCAGCTGCTTTAGCATTACTCTGCTACAGAGACGTAGCAACGAGAACGTCTACCAAACAAACTCCACGAAATAAAGAGTGTTTGAGAAGCTCCGTAGACACGAAGATCACCTACCAGGACTTCTTGATTAAAGGAGAGGCGATGGCGGTGCTCAGACATCCTTGCAACAGCGGAGATAACACTGAGGCTAACAGCAACACCGGGGCTAACGCTAAACACTGACAGAGCAGCATAGACCTATATGAGTAGAGCCGATCCTCCCCACAGACATAGACCTTTATGGGTAGAACCATATGTCACAAACACGGACCGGTGCGCCGCTCCTGCAGGCACGACATCTGTAGAAGAATGAATCGCGATTACACTATTAAACTTGTCATATATCACGCAATTCTCAAGCAGTTTTCACGGAGTTTATTTAAAACAAGAGTCAGACATGATAGAGAGAGAGAGAGAGAGAGAGAGAGAGAGAGAGAGAGAGATGGAGAGAGATGGAGAGAGAGAGAGAGATGGAGAGAGAGAGAGAGAGATGGAGAGATTGAGAGAGAGAGATGGAGAGAGAGAGATGGAGAGAGAGATGGAGAGATTGAGAGAGAGAGATGGAGAGAGAGATGGAGAGATTGAGAGAGAGAGAGATGGAGAGAGAGAGAGGGAGAGAGAGAGAGAGAGAGAGAGATGGAGAGAGAGAGAGATTGAGAGAGAGAGATGGAGAGAGAGAGAGATGGAGAGAGAGATGGAGAGATTGAGAGAGAGAGATGGAGAGAGAGATGGAGAGATTGAGAGAGAGAGAGATGGAGAGAGAGAGAGAGAGAGAGAGAGAGAGATGGAGAGGGAGAGATAGAGAGATGGAGAGATTGAGAGAGAGAGATGGAAAGAGAGAGAGAGAGAGAGATGGAGAGATTGAGAGAGAGAGAGATTGAGAGAGAGAGAGATGGAGAGATTGAGAGAGAGAGAGATGGAGAGAGAGAGAGAGAGAGAGAGATGGAGAGGGAGAGAGAGAGAGATGGAGAGAGAGATGGAGAGATTGAGAGAGAGAGAGAGATGGAGAGATTGAGAGAGAGAGAGATGGAGAGAGAGAGAGAGAGAGAGGGAGAGAGAGAGAGAGATGGAGAGAGAGATGGAGAGATTGAGAGAGAGAGAGATTGAGAGAGAGAGAGAGAGAGATGGAGAGATTGAGAGAGAGAGATGGAGAGAGAGAGAGAGATAGAGATGGTGAGAGAGAGAGAGAGATGGACAGAGAGAGAGAGATAGAGAGATAGAGAGAGAGAGCGATGGAGAGAGAGAGAGAGAGATGGAGAGAGAGAGAGAGAGAGATAGAGATGGCGAGAGAGAGAGATGAGAGAGAGAGAGAGATGGAGAGATTGAGAGAGAGAGAGATTGAGAGAGAGACTTTGACTTTACCACAACGTTTATTGAGGCGTCATTCACTCAATGTGAGTACAAACATCACACAAACAACAACACTCAGGATGGGATCAACACATAAAAAAAAGGATCAACACATAAAAACATCTTTGTGGTTAAAAATTTAGGACCAGGCTTCCTCCGCTGACCACACACAAGACCCCCCCTATGGTCCAGACCCCCTCGAAGTCCTCCAGACCCCCCACCAAAGTACTGTAGAGGTGCTCCACTCTGAGCCGCGCTCTCACGAGCCTCCTCAGCATCAACTCGGGGTCGACGCATCCTGAGCCTCGCATCTGGTTCCTCCGCGTGATCCAGATGCTGAGCTTCGCTTGGCCCACTAGAAAGTTTGTCAGGGTTCCCACTCTTCGCTGAGCCACCGAGAACTTTGGGCCAAAAATGAAAAGTTCCCTTGTGAACGGCAGGCCCAGTTCATCCCCCCACTGCTTCAGTAGAGTGAAGAGGGGGGCGAGCCGGGAGCAGGACAGCCACAAATGCTCCAACGTTTCCTCCTCCGGGCAAAAAGCGCAGTGGCCGTCGGACCTTGGGTCAAAGTGGGCCACATGTCTGTTCGTGGCCACGGCCCCATGCACCACCCTCCACTGGAGATCCGCGCAGCGTTTCTCAATCGGAGGTCGGTACAGGGACCTCCAGCTGCCTTTGGGAGACGACCCCGGGGCCAACACACCTGACCACCTGGACTCCGGGGTGGCAGCCAGCGCAGCTCTATGGTGGACTTTAGTCGCAGTGATGTACAGCTCCTTCTTTGTCACTGTGGCCATTGTTGGCAAGATGGAAAAGGACAGAAGGGTGCCAGCTGTTCCCTGCTGTGCTCCTACAGCCTGCACCGACAGTGGAGGGAAGGGCAAAGGGCGGACAGGTGGACTCACTCCGCACGTCCCTAGGGCTTCTCTGAAGCGTGGGGGGAGCCCTCTCCGGACCTCCTCCAGCAGCTTCTCAATCAGTCGCTGAGACCTTATCCCAGTCTCCTGGCTCAGCTGGGCAGCACTCTTCCAGCCTCTCTCCGTCCGCAGGTCGATTAGTCTGGTCACCCCTGAAGACACCAACGCCCGTCTCACCTGAGCAGATTCCAGAATGCCGCTCCTGACCACAGGATTATGGAAAAGCGGCTCTTCTCCTGCACGACCGTATGGTTCCTCTCGGGAGATTGACAGCACTGAGCTCCACGCCTTCAGCACAGAGCGATAGAACCCCGTGGTGCCTGTCAAGTCGACCCCTTTGAGGTCCAAGAGGAACAGGTGTTTGTCGTAGTCCAGGCCCCCCACTCCATGGAGCAAGACGGCCGCCAACTCTGCCCACAGCGGATGTTGGCCATAGAGCAGGCGCTGCACAGTCTGTAAGCGGAGTGCGACCACACAGCTGGAGAGATCTGTCAACCCCTGTCCTCCCTCATCCACCGGAAGATAAAGAACAGCTGCACTCCGCCAGTGGAAGCCCCCCCAGAAGAAGTCCACCAGCTTCTTCTGTATCTTCACCACCACAGAGTCCGGAGGCTGTAAGACGGTGAAACGGTGCCACAAACAGGAGGCAGCCAGAGTGTTGACGACCAGAGCCCTCCCCCTGTATGACAACTGGGGCTGGACCCATGTCCATCGAGACAATCGGGCACTCACCTTCTCCACAAGGCCGTCCCAGTTTTTCGCTTGGAACTGATCGTCTCCCAGGCACACGCCCAGGCACTTAATCCCCTCCGTGCTCCACTGCAATCCTCCAGGAAGGATGGGCCTCGTCTGGTGGACCCACTGACCCAACAGAAACCCCTCGCACTTGGTCCAGTTCACCTTAGCTGAGGAGGCGCGCCCATAAAGAGAAAGTTTTTGTTCCACGGTGTCCGTGTCCTCTTGTCCCAATACACAGATGTTGAGGTCGTCTGCATACGCTGCGAGGTAAAGGGGCTGCGATACCTGTTCCACCGTAAGGCCTCTCAGCCCCCTCCTGAGCTGGTGAAGCAGGGGCTCAATAGCTAGAACATAGAGCATCCCAGAAAGAGGGCAGCCCTGCCTGATGCCCCTCCGCACCTCCACAGGTCGACTCAGCCCTCCCCCCACCCTGAGCAACACCGTAGCCCCTGCGTACAGTGTTCCGATCCAAGCCGTGAAAGCTGCAGGAAAACCAAACGCTCTCATGGTGTTAAAAAGATAACGGTGGTCCACTCTATCAAACGCTTTCTCTTGGTCTATCGACACGAGCCCAAGGTCCAGTTTCCTCAGTTTAGCAACTCCAATGATGTCCCTAATAGGGAAAAGGCTGTCCATGATGGTACGTCCAGGGATAGAATATGTCTGTGTCTGGTGGATTATAGAGTCTAGACTGTCCCTCAACCTGTTAGAAAGCACCTTCGCCATTATCTTGTAGTCTGCGCACAACAGGGAGACTGGTCTCCAGTTCTTTAAAAATGTCAAGTCGCCTTTCTTTGGCAGGAGCGCCAACACTGCTCTGGTGCAGCTGCCAGGCAGTAGCCCCCTCTGCAGTGCAGCAGTAAGGACAATGTATAGATCAGGCCCTAACACAGTCCAAAACTTTTTATAAAACTCAGGGGGGAGACCATCGATCCCTGGTGCCCGTCCACCGCTGAGTTGTTGTACTGCAGTAGTCATCTCCTCCAGAGTGATGGGAGAGTCCAGGGCTGTGGCCTGAGCCTCCTCCAGCTCCGGTAAACCTTCTACTATCTGTCCCTGACAGTCCGCATTGCAGTCACTGGCCTCGAACAGTTCAGTATAGAAGGCTATAGCCTCCTGTCTCATCAGTGAAGGGTCAGATGTAACCTCCCCATTGGCCAGTCTCAGGTGCATGAGGTCAGTGTTAGTCCGAGTCCCCCTCTCCAGGTTGAAAAAGTACTGTGTCGGTGAATCCATGCCTGAAATAGCTGTCATCCTGGTCCTCACCAATGCCCTTTTGGCCTTTTCATTCATAAACCTCCTTAGTGCCCCCCTCCTGTCTGACAAGGCATCATTGCTCCCAGTTCCCATAACGACCCCCTCCTCCAAGATGGCCACCTCTTGCTCCAACTGCTCTAAACACTCCCTCTCATTCTTATGGGTGTTCGCAGTGTACTGCTGCACAAAAAGTTTAATTTGGCTCTTCCCCACCTCCCACCACTTCAAGGTGTTTTCAAAATCTGCTTTCCTGAGTTGCCACTGCTCCCAAAAGTCCCCAAACGCCCCGACAAAACCCCTGTCCTGCAACAGTTTCACATTCAGTCGCCAGTAGGGGCAGCGACGCGCGCGACCCGGCACACAGTACTCTGTTACCACCAAATGGTGGTCTGAAAAACCAATGGGGATGATTTGAGATGTCTTTACTTTGTTACAGTGTGTTTGATTAGTGTAGAGCCTGTCCAGGCGGGCTGCACTTACACACACAGAGTTACTATCGTAGTTTTTAAGCTGCCTGTTCAGTGACTGTAGTAGCTGTGCTCTATGAACTGGTGAATTATGTGCATATATGTTTATAAATACAAAATGTGTCTCTCTAATTGTGGCCTGCACCACCTGCAGTCTACCTCCCTCCACCTCCAGGTGATTGGCTCCTCCCAAAACCACCCGATCTGAACCC
This sequence comes from Blennius ocellaris, assembly GCF_963422515.1. Lineage (NCBI taxonomy): Eukaryota > Metazoa > Chordata > Actinopteri > Blenniiformes > Blenniidae > Blennius > Blennius ocellaris. The sequence goes on from NC_137658.1 coordinate 30,050,480, forward strand.
ATGACCGCCACTCCTGCACTCACATTAAGGCTGTGACTCATGAACAAAGGCCCTGACCAAACCCCCGCCCAACTCGTCTCATTATCTGCAGTACTGTGTGTCTCCTGTAGGAGTAACACATCAATGCGTTTAAGTTTCATGAGTTGAGCCACGGCCGCCTGCCTCTCTCGATCTCTACCCCCATTAATGTTGAGCGTCCCCACTCTAAGGCTCTCCATAGAAGAAAGAGGATAGAATACAATAGAAAAAAAACCCACGTAAAGAAAGAGACCCCACTGTGCACCAGCCATTATAACAGTTCAGAACTCCTCTTCCCCACTCTGTCCTTTTTAATCCTACCCACTAATTTTGACAACCTATACCTTTTCTTTTGGCTCAGTTGGTCAATGCCAACCTGCTTCTTTACCTTCTTTACAGATTTAATGAAAGCCTCAAGATCTGGGAAAAAATCCTGCACATTCTCCACCTTTTTTCCATATGTGACATCCAAAAAGCCATTGATGTCACTAAGTGAGTAGGCGGGGGGTTCGTCTAACCCCGCCTCCTGGGAGAGGTCAGACAGTTGTGACAATGTATCGTCCATGTTTTCCTCATCCTCCTCACACTGCCTATTGATTTCACCTCCTGCCCACTGTGGACCGGCCTCCTCTATCCCCTGCGCACTGCTCCCCTCACCAGCATCCTGCCCGCTGCTGCCTCCTGGCTCCGCCCTGCCCTCTGCTCCAGCACCTCGCTCAGTGCTCAGTGACGGGGGCGGGGCACTGTTTACACTTTCTCCCCGTGTTTGAACTGCCACCTCTGGCCCACTCCCCACATCATCATCCTGCGGCTCACTGGGCACCCCAGCCTCAATCTGAGCAGCTGCAGCACCGGAAGGCCCCGGTAGTTGCTCCTGCTCCGTCACTCGTGCTTCCTCGCTCCTCGCACCCGCCGCCTCCTCGCCCCCCGTCGCCCGCTCGGACTCCCCGGCTCGGCCCTCTCGGCGGGGGCAGGACGCACGCTTGTGCCCGAGGCCCCCGCCCTCAAAACACCTCATACTTCCCGAGCTCACGTACAGAGTGTAGTGTCTATTCTCGTGTTTCACTGCAAATGACAACTGGAGCGCACCGCTGGGGTCGTTCAGGTACATAAAGCACTGCCTCCTCAGGGACTGCACCTGCTGCAGTCTGGCGTCTTTACAGCCCAGACGCACCGGTTGTAACCCGCTGGCCAGCTTTCCAAAGCGAACCAGCTCTTTCTCAATGCTGTCGTTAAGGATGAACGGGGGCACGCCAGAAACCGTGATTCTGACGGAAGGTACAAACAATGGGGACACAGTTACAAACTCATTGTCCAAAACTAACCCGCTCTCAACGAGGTCGTGCACCAGACGCACCTCGCGCAGGAAGGCCACCACAGCCTTATTCATTCTGGACCCATATGTAATGTTTGCATGGCCCACCTGCTCCCCGAGGGCCAACAACACCTGTTCAACGGTGAACCGTGGGTCAGCCACTATCCTGACCCCGTGTTTAAGCGACGGAGCCTGCGCGCCCTCGTCCGAGGGGCTCGCCATGCCCGGCCGCCTCTCCCCCCACAGTAACTCCCCAACCACGCACCTCCAACACAGAAACCAGCTCTTACCTCCTCCCAAAGAGTGACAGCATGAAGATGGAAACTTTGTGCCGACTCACTCACTCAGCTCCATTCTCCGCAAACACACGACCTGCCACACGCTCACACGCACACACCCGGCATGCAGTGCAACAGGAGAGAGAGAGAGAGAGAGAGATTGAGAGAGAGAGAGAGAGAGAGATGGAGAGATTGAGAGAGAGAGAGATGGAGAGAGAGAGAGAGATAGAGATGGCGAGAGAGAGAGATGGAGAGAGAGAGAGAGATAGAGAGAGAGAGCGATGGAGAGAGAGAGAGAGAGAGAGAGAGAGAGAGAGAGATGGAGAGAGAGAGAGAGAGAGATGGAGAGAGAGAGAGAGAGCGATGGAGAGAGAGAGCGATAGCTAGAGATAGATTAAATAAGATAACATAAGATCAGCAGAGCAGGATTAATATTGCAACAACACATCATCAGTATGGTAAAAACTAACCTGCAGTGCTGAGTAGTGCAAAAGGATGATGAAGTAAAAATGAGGTGATTGTCTTTTCCAGTATATACATTAATAAGTGTGAACATTTAAATTAAATATCATACGTGTATGTACATTCACAGTGACAGTTTAGTTCCAGTTTAGTTTAGTTCACTATAGCAACAACCTGCTAACAATATATTATCCCTTACATTACATCTTACTTGTGAAAAGTGATCCCACAAGATCTGGTTTCTAAACAGCGCTCATTAGAGCAGTGTTTTTCAACCACTGTGCTGCGGCACACTGGTGTTCCGCGACATATAGTCAGTGTGCCGTGGGAAATTTCACATATAAAGACTGTGGCGAGCACCGCGGTTAATTGCTCTGAGTCGAGATTCTTTTCTGCCAGCTGATCACCAAAGGCTTTTATTTTGACATAAACACACGCAACAGGAACTTCATAACAGGATGAGACTCCACACAACACATTTCTCACTCATGGTTGATCACCAACATCCAACAAACCAAACTAGAGGAAATAATTAACTATCTGAACCGAAGAACAAAAACACAACACAAGCACAAATCAACACACAACAAGCCCAACAATAACCCTCGATAACCTCCGGTAACACCTAAGCTGAACTCCCATCATGCCCTGCAGCGACCAACTCTGTGATGCTACAATACTCTTCACCACTAGAGGGCAGCACAGAAATGAAATGTACAGTGACAGACGTCAGTGTGGTTCATCTCCACCTCCTGCTACCATCTTGTATCAAAGTACTGTGTCAGTGACAGTGATGGAGAAGTTTTTGAAAACCAGGATCTCAGCTCTTCATCCATCAGGTCCAGGTTTCACACTGAGGGAGTCAAAATAAAAAAAAAAAGAAATTGGGAAATACTTTTTTCTGTATTTATTTGATTCCTGTTCCTAATGATTAAAGCATCCATATGCTGAGCAGAATTCCAGCATCTTTCTTTTCTGCTGAACACTGTTAAACGAGGAGTCAGAGGCAGACAGTATAGAACTTAAGTATTCAGTGGTAAAACCTGCATTTTAAGTATATCCAAGCTCCTTGTATCATAGCTACGCTTTAAAAAAAAACAATCAGTTTGGAAATCAGTTCAAAATTCAACTTAGAATTCTTATTGGAGATTGAGGAGTACCTCTTTCCATCGTCAATGTTCATTCACTCCTGCCTCCACCACCACCGGTCCAAGATGGCAGCGCTGTTGACGTGTTCCTCCCCACGCATTATGCATCTACGTATATAGTGACTGTGGGTTCACAGCCAGCTCCTACGTGACCCCTGTTGTAGGATGTGTAATATCACCTCTGACGTCATCTGCTGTTGAGTGTGTAACATCACCCGTGATGATGGCTCAAAATGAACATTCCAAAATGTAAACTTCTCCCTGTTAAATTCTGCACAGATACTATTATTTCAGGTGTCCCTGTTAAGCACAAGGTTAAATATCTTGGTATTATCATTCAAAAAGACCAAGGTGCGAGATTATCTGAAAATTTCGACCCTCTCAAAACTTCAGTACGACAGAGATTTAACCTTTGGCTTCAAAGAGATTCATCCATTACTGGAAGATCCTTGGTAGCCAAAGTTGAAGGCCTTTCAAGACTTATTTATGCAGCCATGGCACTTGATGTTTCAAAATAATTATGCACAAAAATTGCTAAAATATTATTTAATTTCATTTGGAAAAAGAGAATACGTTATATTTAAAAAATGTCATGATAAATAAGTTGTGTCTGGTGGCTTAAATTCTTCAGATTTTATCTCTCTAAACTCTTCTTTTATAGTTAAATGGATCAAACTTTTCTTTAAAAAATCCCAATTCAATCTAGAACTTTATTATTGCTCATATCTTAAATTCAGAATAGATTTTCTGCTAAGATGCAATTACAATATCTCTAAATTACCAATAAAACTCTCCAACTTTCATAGTCAACTCTTATCATCTTGGTCGATGCTATACTCACTGAACTTTTCTCAACAAAAATATTTCATTTGGAACAATCAGGATATTAAATTTAAAAACAAATCTGTATGTATTCAGAAATGCGTTGATAAAAACATTTTACTTGTCAGTCAATTACTGAACGACAATAGTCAATTATTTTCTTATGAAGAGTTTCTGTCTGTTTATGATTTCCCTGTCACTCCAAAATAATGCGCTGTAGTATTTGATGTAATACCAGATGGGGTAAGAAGGTTATTGGTGTCTGGTCCGAAAGGTAGAAGTTGTATTATTTCAGAACTAAATCCTACCATATACATTGCTAACATCTGTATGACCTAGCTGCAGCACCAGGTCCTCCTCACTGACACTCCTGCAGGTAATTAACTAATCGATTGCTCCACCTCTTAAGCCCTGCAGGGAGGAGGTCCGGTGCCAGAAGATTGTGTCTCTTGTACTAGTAACCTGTCTGCGAATGCATTCCACGGCTTCCCTCTTCAAGCGTCCTCGGCCAGCCTCCTCGCCGTGCAGCGCTCCCTGCTGCGCTCCTCAGCACTCCTCCTCATGGTGCAGCACCTCCCTGCTGCAGTCCTCCCGCCTGCGCACTCTGCATCCCGGAGTCTCCGTTCCTTCGTCTCCCAGGTCTTGGTTTTCAATAAAATCACTGCCAATTGCACCTGTTCTGCCTCCAGGGGCCTCATTTATAAACGTTGCGTACGCACAAAAGAATGCGTACGCCACTCTCTACGCAAACCGTGGGATTTATAAAAAGAGAACTTGACGGGAAAATGTGCGGTCCTCCACGCCAACTCTGACCCTGGGTCACCCTAACCCTAACCCAACTCTGACCCTGGGTCACCCTAACCCTAACCCAACTCTGACCCTGGGTCACCCTAACCCTAACCCAACTCTGACCCAGGCGTACGCACATAACTGGGGGAAGGAGAAACTGCGCCACCGATGGCAGAAGAAAGAAACGGGAGAAATTGTGTGAAACTGATGGTGTAAAATAAATAGTTATATGACCTCATATATGGACAGTTTATTTGCAAGAAGTGGATAGTAAAAAATAAAATTTCTACAATGAATAAACAAACATACTCCCTGGAGTGCACACGGGAAACATATGATTAAGACAATAGTAAGACAACAGTAGGGCAAATGATGTTTACACTGATATGAATGCAGTGTAATATCTTATATCATATAGCCCATATAGCAGTGTTGGGCGCAGACTGGAGGCTGTACGTGATGGGTGGCTTCTAGGTACGGAGAATTCATGTGGAAATCCTGAGACTTGCAATTTTGTAGTAGTGTTTAACCCGTTCACGACCTTGCAGGCGACAGTGGAGAACCCTAACCCTCAAGCGGTGGCTGCTCACCCCTTTTCCTCACCCACAAGGCGCAGAGGAGAGGACCTAGAATCTATAGTATTGTGGAGCGCACCATCGGGCTCCTGGAGGGCTGGCGGCGGTGTCCCCAGGGCCGGCCCTGGCCAAGTGGGGGCCCTAAGCAGGATTTTATTTTGGGGCCCCCCTTCCAATAACATAATAATACTAATAATACTAATAATACTACTACTACTATTACTACTACTACTACTATTAATAATAATAATGATAATAATAATAATACATTTAATTACTAACGAATCAAATGAACAGCCTCTATCAACAGTGGAACAAGAACTTTATAGATCAAAAGTGGAACAATCTTTTTTATTTCAACAACATCCCACCTTCAAGTGAAGCACGAGCCTCTTCTTGTTTGGACTGTTTCTTTCTTTTGCTAGCTCCTGAATCGTATTGACGTTTGGAAGCTCTCTCTCTCTCTCTCTCTCTCTCTCTCTCTCTTCTGCCTCGGATGACTTGGTGGCGGTGTTCTACGCGCCTCTCGGCAAAATGCAGCGCATCCTTTGCGCATTTGCAGAGAATGATGATACTTTATTGATCCCGAGGGAAATTCAATTCACTTGCGCAAAATGTGGCCCCCATGGATCGCGGGGCCCTACGTGTAGGGAGGGGCGGGCCTGGGTGTCCCCCTCCACCTCCGTCACCACTCCACTCAGGAGGGATTCCCCGATGACCCCCGCCAGTGTTTCCTCCAGCGGGGTGAGCTCCGGAGGGCCCGTTCCCCCGCCCGGGGCACAGACGCTCTGCCAGTGTGACGCCAGGCACTTTTTTGTGTCTACTTTGATGTCTGACCACCTTTTTTTCCCCTCAGCCACACTCCGACCTTCTGAGGCCACAGCATTGACACCATCCGCCACATGCTGCCACTCTGGAGCCTTTTTGGCATTGGTGACCCCAACACTGTGTCCACAAATAATATCGCCTTCCTCTTCTCCACCTCCCCGATGAGAACTTCCACCTCACACTGGGTCAAATTGCGTTTCTTGGCTTTTCTTTCTGCTTTCGGCATGCTTTCAGTCATGAATCAATATTCATTAGAGGCGTTTCTCTGAATATTTATAGGCCAATATGGGCGTGGTCTGACCCGCACACAGGTGCGCCACATTTAGAGTGGATTGTGATTTATAAAGGGAAATCGGCGTAGGACGTGCGTGCGCACTGTTTTATAAATCAGGATATTTTTGTGCGTAAGCACTTTCTGTGTTTCGTGCGTACGCCAATTTTGACGTCAATCCTACTGTAACGAACAGGAAGCTCGTTCCTTTATTTTGATGCACTCACAGCACTTTATAATGTTCATCAGCACTTTAAGAAGCACACGGCACTTTAAGATAAAGATATTTGCACATATATAAATGAATTTGCACACAATTGTTGTTTTAACTTATTTATTGAATGGTCTGTTGTCGATAGGTCCGGCCACCTGTGGAGAAACACAACAATGAATAGAGCAATGTGCAATATGTGTATTTAAGAATATCTTATTATTTTAATTGTTGATGATGTGTGTGCTGTGAATGTTTGAAGATGTGTTGTGTGAGGAGTTTCCACTTACCTTGTCTTGTGTTCAGGCTGGTGTCCGAGTAAAAGATTCCCCCTGGGACGGACACATTGAAGAAGGTTCCGGGCTGAACCAAGAGTAGGAGCAAGTGGGGGTGTTGCACATAGTTTTAGTAGGGTTTAGGATTTAATTTACTATTTAGGGGTTTGGTTTTGGAAGTATTGGCTGATAGGAGTTTTGGGTCATTAAGTTATAGTTAGGGTTTTGGTTTGGAGGATTTTAACTTAGTTTTTAGACACTAATGTTAACTTTTATTACCTATGGAGTTTTAATGGTTTCACCCAGTTGAGGGAAGTGGATTTAAGGCGCCTTTTTACATCATTCACGGTTCTGCTGCTGGAGAAGCCACACTCCTCAATCCTCCAATGCATTTGTAGCACGTTATAAGTTTTTGTTTTGGGCACGTGTGAAAAATAAAAGAAAGAAAGATGTGGACCACCTGCAAAGCTGACTCCTCCCTGATTTTACTCACGGCTCAACCCGCTCGCCAGCCATTCTGAGGCCATATCGGAGATCCGAGGTCTAACATTTGGTGTCAGAAGTGGGATTCCTGCCTCAGTGAGTAAAGGAAGTGACACTTGGTGTCAGGAGTCCAGCTCGGCCACAGCAAGTACAGGAGCGATATGACGTCCAGAGGAAGCAAGAAACCTGTGGAGCCAGATGAGGGGATTGCTGCAGCACCTGGCTCTAAGAATGCGACTGGGGGTCCCAAAGACAAAGTGGAGGAACTGGCAGCTCTGGTTAAAACCCTGATTGAGAACCAGGATGTCAGAGACAAACAACTGGATAAAGAAATGTCTCTACAGGAGCAGCGCTGGAAGTCGATGCAGCAGCAGTTCCAGCAGATCCAGCAGCAGGTTCAGCAGTCTGAGCACTCAAAGCCACATGTGCACAGACGTAGTGGAAGCATGCAGCCGTCATGTGATGATGATTATGAAGATGGGCCAGACCCAGGTGGCAGTGGCAGCTACACCCACAGACCACGGAGAGAGCCCAATCTGCCTGTTTTGTCACCAGATGATGACATTGAACATTTCCTGGTTACGTTTGAGAGAATGGCCCAAGTTTGTCGGTGGCCAGAAGAAGAGTGGGCAGTCCGCCTGGTACCATTATTGACTGGAAAGGCACGCAGCGCATTCGTTCTGATGGACATTCGGGACTCGGATGACTACGACAAGGTGAAAGAAGCAATTCTGGCAAAATATGAAATAACAGAAGAAACCTATCGTCGTCGCTTCAGGTCACTCAAAATTGAGCCAGATGAGACGCCACGTGAGCTATACGTTCGGCTGATGGACTTGATTAACCGGTGGCTCCAGCCTGAAAAAGCAAGAAAAACTGACATACTGGAGAAGATTATCCTGGAGCAGTTCTTCCGCATGGTCAGCCCAGAGCTCGAGGTATGGATCCGGGAGCGTGATCCTGGCAGTGCAGAAGAAGCAGCTCGTCTGGCAGAAACCTTCCTATCAGCACGGAAAGGGTCCAGAGCTGGCTACTTCGGACGGGAGCCCCGCTTCAACCAGCCAAGTAAGTCCTTTGGGGGTGATAGGTGTGGTTCTGTGCCTGGGGGTAACGTCAGCAAGCCATCTCCAGCTTATACGTCTCGCTCAGGACCAACTCAAAAATTCTCAAATAGGACACAGAACCAGAACGATAGATGCTACAACTGTAACAACTTAGGCCATACACAGCAGTTTTGCCCAGTTTTAAAAACTAAACCCTCTTTGGTGTGTTCGGTACCAAGGCCACCTGCAGTACCAACCAAAGTAGGGAGGGGGCGCACAACATCAGTATTAGTGAATGGTCAAAAAGCCGAAGCCATGTTAGACTCGGGTTGTTTTCAGTCTGTAGTTCGGTCTAGTTTGGTCCCAGAGGAGAGGTGGTCCAGAGACAAAACAACACTAATTTGTATACATGGGGATGAGCATTCTTACCCAACAGCTGATGTGTATCTGACAGTAGGAGCACAAACATACCTGCTAAATGTAGCAGTAGCTGAAAATCTGCCATTTGAGGTTATTCTGGGCAATGATTTACCAACGTTAATTGATCTGATGCTGCAGAGTAACCTAACAGAAAAAGAAGCGATCAATGTAGGTCCTGCAAAACCCACAGTGGAACAGGCAAACTCTGTAAATGTCATTACCAGAGCTCAGGAGGCTAAAGCTATGCTTGAGGAGCTTCCATTTTGGGAGGAACAGATTGAGGCTCAGCCAGGGAAGCAGAGAAAGACAAAAAACCAGAAGAGACTTGAGAAGTTTACTGGATCTCCTGAAAAGCAAAATGATTGGGTAAAACCACTCGGTCCAGTGGATTTTGACCTTCCTTTAGACATTGGGGCACTACAAAGACAAGATCCATCTTTGGAAGGTTGGTTTGATAAAGCGACCAATCAAGAGAAAACCAGATGTTTTGATGAGGCCAAGTACCAGATCAAAAATGGTATTTTGTATCAGATAACTGGAAAAACAGAAGCTCTTGCTTTACCTCACAAGTTTCGTCATCAGGTTATGGAATTGGGGCACTCCATCCCCTGGGCTGGTCACATGGCCTTTCAAAAAACACTGCGCCGAATTGGCAGCCGTTTTGTATGGCCAGGCATGTACACACAGATTTTGAAATTTTGCAAGTCTTGTGAAGCATGTCAGTTAACAGCAGGAAAAGGAGTTACTCAGGCCCCGCTACAACCTCTGCCCATAATAGGTACTCCATTTGAAAGGATTGGCATGGACATTGTTGGTCCACTTGAAAAAAGTTCAGCAGGAAATCGGTTCATTCTTGTGATTTGTGATTATGCCACCAGATACCCTGAAGCTTTTCCGCTCCGCTCAATAAAGGCCAACAAAGTAGCAAATTGTTTATTGCAGCTCTTTTCCAGAGTCGGGGTAGCAAAAGAAGTCTTAACAGATTGTGGTACCAATTTTATGTCTAAATTATTGAAGCAGGTCTACCAGTTGTTGGGGGTTAAGGGCATCAGGACTACACCTTATCATCCACAAACGGACGGGCTGGTAGAACGCTATAACAAGACTCTTAAACACATGCTTCGCAAGTTTGTCTCCAGCACAGGGGTTGACTGGGACCAGTGGCTACCATATCTCCTGTTCGCCTACCGGGAAGTCCCACAGTCATCCACCGGCTTCTCCCCCTTTGAACTGTTGTATGGGCGACAGGTCCGGGGGCCATTGGACCTCCTGAAGGACTACTGGGAGCAGACGGAGAGCCAGGGTGATAACAGCATAGCCTACGTCATCAAAATGAGGGAACGGCTGGAGACTATGACTGAACTGGCACAGGAGAACCTGAAGGAGGCACAGAATCATCAGAAAACGTGGTATGATCAAAAAGCAAGAGAGAGAGTCTTCAGCCCAGGACAAAAGGTGCTTTTGTTGTTGCCAACCAGTGACAACAAACTGCTTGCCAGATGGCATGGACCATATGAGGTTACGAAGCAGGTGGGAAAGGTGAATTATGAACTCTATATGCCAGAGAGACAGAAAAAGCATCAGGTTTTTCATGTTAACCTGCTGAAAGAGTTTCATGAGCGCCAAGAGCCTGCACAGCAGTTGTTTGTCCGGGCAGTGCAGGACGAAGAAGTGGCAGAGAAATATTTCCCTACAGGTACAGAGGAAACTGTTCCTGTTGATCTCTCTCACCTCTCTCCCTCTCAGCAGGAAGCCATTCAGCCACTGCTTGATCCATCTCTTTTCAAGGAGACCCCGGGTTTTACTTCTCTGATCCAGCACAAAATCCGGCTAAAGAAGGATGCTCCAGTCCGCCAGAGGAGCTACAGGATCCCTGAGCGGTTGGTTCCAGTATTGCACAAAGAAATCATGCTCATGCTTGAACTGGGAGTGATTGAAGTGTCCAGTAGTGAGTGGTGCAGCCCCATTGTACTGGTACCCAAAAAGGATGGCTCTTTGCGTTTTTGCATTGATTTTAGGAACCTGAATGCCATTTCAAATGTCGACCCGTATCCAATGCCCCGAATCGATGACTTGTTGGAGAGAGTGGGAGGAGCGACTTGCATCACCACTTTGGACCTCACTAAGGGGTACTGGCAGCTAGCGCTGGCCCCTGAAGCAAAGGAGCTGACTGCATTCAAGACACCATTTGGTATGTACCAGTTCCGTGTAATGCCATTTGGCCTGCAGGGGGCACCAGCGACCTTCCAGCGCCTGATGGACCACATACTGCGGGACGTGTCTGAGTTCTCAGCTGCCTACTTAGACGACGTGGTCGTGTACAGCAACTCATGGGAACAGCACCTACACCACCTCCAGGAGGTCTTGCAGAGGATCAGAGCAGCAGGTCTGACCATCAACCCCCAGAAATGTTCAGTGGCCCATCGAGAAGTGCAGTACCTGGGTTTCACCATCGGCTTCGGGAAGATCAAGCCACAGGTTGAGAAGATGGAGGCCATTCGTTCATTCCCAGCCCCCACCACAAAAAGGAAGGTGAGAGGATTTATTGGACTGGTTGGTTGGTACAGGAAATTTATACCAAACTTCTCTGAAAAAACTGCGGTATTAACTGACTTGACCAAGAATGCAGCTCCAAACAAGGTTCGGTGGACAGAGGAGTGCGAGCGGACATTCAAAGATCTGAAAGAGATCATTTGTGCAGAGCCAGTTCTCCACAACCCTGACTTCAGCCAGCCCTTCATTCTTCAGACGGACGCCTCACAAAGTGGGCTCGGGGCCGTTTTGATCCAGGAGAAGGAGGGGGAGAGGAGACCAGTTGTTTTTCTCAGTCGGAGACTGTTGGACCGAGAAACCAGGTACTCAACAGTCGAAAAAGAGTGCTTGGCAGTAAAGTGGGCTGTTGACACTCTCAGGTACTACCTGCTTGGACGACACTTTCTATTGGAAACGGATCATCGTGCTCTCCAGTGGTTGCACAAGATGAAGGATGCCAACAACCGCATCACAGGATGGTACCTCTCCCTACAGCCATATGACTTCACAGTCCAGTACCGGCCCGGGAAGTCGAATGTGGTAGCAGACTTTCTCTCCATGAGCACGGAAGACGACGGCTTCGCCTTGGAGAGGGAGGGGGAAGTGTAACGAACAGGAAGCTCGTTCCTTTATTTTGATGCACTCACAGCACTTTATAATGTTCATCAGCACTTTAAGAAGCACACGGCACTTTAAGATAAAGATATTTGCACATATATAAATGAATTTGCACACAATTGTTGTTTTAACTTATTTATTGAATGGTCTGTTGTCGATAGGTCCGGCCACCTGTGGAGAAACACAACAATGAATAGAGCAATGTGCAATATGTGTATTTAAGAATATCTTATTATTTTAATTGTTGATGATGTGTGTGCTGTGAATGTTTGAAGATGTGTTGTGTGAGGAGTTTCCACTTACCTTGTCTTGTGTTCAGGCTGGTGTCCGAGTAAAAGATTCCCCCTGGGACGGACACATTGAAGAAGGTTCCGGGCTGAACCAAGAGTAGGAGCAAGTGGGGGTGTTGCACATAGTTTTAGTAGGGTTTAGGATTTAATTTACTATTTAGGGGTTTGGTTTTGGAAGTATTGGCTGATAGGAGTTTTGGGTCATTAAGTTATAGTTAGGGTTTTGGTTTGGAGGATTTTAACTTAGTTTTTAGACACTAATGTTAACTTTTATTACCTATGGAGTTTTAATGGTTTCACCCAGTTGAGGGAAGTGGATTTAAGGCGCCTTTTTACATCATTCACGGTTCTGCTGCTGGAGAAGCCACACTCCTCAATCCTCCAATGCATTTGTAGCACGTTATAAGTTTTTGTTTTGGGCACGTGTGAAAAATAAAAGAAAGAAAGATGTGGACCACCTGCAAAGCTGACTCCTCCCTGATTTTACTCACGGCTCAACCCGCTCGCCAGCCATTCTGAGGCCATATCGGAGATCCGAGGTCTAACACCTACGCACAGTTTTATAAATGAGGCCCCAGGACTCCAGCACCGGCTCTCAGACGCAACAGTCTGTCCTTTATTGAGTGATAAAGCCACCAACCAATGTATCAGACAAATTATACAAAGTGATATTGTTTCCAAACCTGCAACTGTATTTTATTGGAATGATTTACAATGACATAGACTGGAAAAACACTTTGGCTCTGTCAAAGAAATGTACTATTGATAAGGCAAGAGAGGTTACTTTTGAATTGAGCCATAGATGTTATCCGGTAAAGACATGTCTGGTTGAATTTGCCATTTATTTTGGGATTGCACCTACATGCATATATTTTGGATTGATGTAAATACTTTTATAAACACCAGATTTGATCCTTCATTTATATTGAATTTTCAACATATTTTATTTTCTTTTTGAAGGAAACTTCAGTTCAGGATGGAAGCTGGCGATAAAACAGGCTTCAACGACGCTTCTTCGTTTGGTTAAAAATGTTTAATATCGAATAGGATGACATCCAAAAACTGAGGACATGACAGGGTGAGAGAAGCGACTTCCAATATGCAACTCTGACACACAAAGGAAACTCCGTGGCTTATATGGTCAGCAACACATGTGTTGGGATCTATGGTTGGTAATTAGCATTAATAATTACTGTAAGTAATGGATTACTGAAAGTAATAGATTACTGAAAGTAATTTAGGAAAAATTGGGATTACTAATATAGTAAATGGTTAGTTACTCATCAGCAACTCCTAGAGTAATTGAGTAATTACTCAAAAGTTAATAAATTATCAAAAATAATTTATTAATGAAAAATTATTAATTTGAAAAAATTGATTATTTATCAAGTATATATATATACATATATATATATATATAAAAAAAAAAAAAAAAAAAGGCCACGGGTCAGACTAAAAGCAGTTCACAAGACCCCCATGGATTCACACACGAGGAGCACGGAGACATCGCCCGGTTTGGCGCAGCCGGGGCCTCACCCTGGAGCCAGGCCCGGGGTCGGGCCTCGCACGCGAGCGCCTGGTGGCCGGGTTCTTGCCCGCGGGACCCGGCCAGGCTCAGCCTGAAGGGACGACGCGGGCCCCTCCTCCTCATCCTCCTGTGGGCCCACCACCTACAGAGGCTGCCGTAGGGGTCGGGTGCAGTGTGGATTGGGTGGCAGTCGACGGCAGGGGCCTCGACGACCCGATCCCCGGACACAGACTCTGGCTTTTGGGACATGGAATGTGACCTCGCTGGGGGGGAAGGAGCCCGAGCTTGTGAGGGAGGCTGAGAGATACCGTCTAGATATAGTCGGGCTCACCTCCACTCACAGCTTGGACTCTGGAACCCAGCTCCTCCACAGGGGCTGGATACTCCACTTCTCTGGAGTTGCCCGCGGTGTAAGGCGGCGGGCTGGAGTGGGCTTGCTTATTGCCCCACAGCTCAACCGCCATGTGTTGGAGTTCACCCCGGTGAACGAGAGGGTTGCGTCCCTACGCCTTCAAGTAGGGGACAGGGGCCTCATTTATAAAACTGTGCGTAGGATTGACGTCAAAATTGGCGTACGCACGAAACACAGAAAGTGCTTACGCACAAAAATATCCTGATTTATAAAACAGTGCGCACGCACGTCCTACGCCGATTTCCCTTTATAAATCACAATCCACTCTAAATGTGGCGCACCTGTGTGCGGGTCATACCACGCCCATATTGGCCTATAAATATTCAGAGTAACGCCTCTCATGAATATTGATTCACGACTGACAGCATGCCGAAAGCAGCAAGGAAAGCCAAGAAGCTCAACTTCACCCAGTGTGAGGTGGAAGTTCTGGTCGGGGAGGTGGAGAAGAGGAAGGCGATATTATTTGGTGGACACAGTGTTGGGTTAGGGTTAGGGTTAGGGTCAGTGTTGGGTTAGGGTTAGGGTCAGTGTTGGGTTAGGGTTAGGGTCAGTGTTGGGGTCACCAACGCCAAAAAGGCTCTAGAGTGGCAGCATGTGGCGGATGGTGTCAATGCTGTGGCCTCAGAAGGTCGGAGTGTGGCTGAGGTGGAAAAAAGTGGTCAGACATCAAAGTAGACACAAAAAAGCGCCTGGCGTCACACAGGCAGAGCGTCTGTGCCCCGGGCGGGGGAACGGGCCCTCCGGAGCTCACCCCGCTGGAGGAAACACTGGCGGGGGTCATCGGGGAATCCCTCCTGAGTGGAGTGGTGACGGAGGTGGAGGGGGACACCCAGGCCCGCCCCTCCCTACACGCAGAACACGCGCTGTGCGTAGGGCCCCGCGATCCATGGGGGCCCCATTTTGCGCAAGTGAATTGAATTTCCCTCGGGATCAATAAAGTATCATCATTCTCTGCAAATGCGCAAAGGATGCGCGTCCATTTTGCCGAGAGGCGCGTAGAACACCGCCACCAAGTCATCCGAGGCAGAAGAGAGAGAGAGAGAGAGAGAGAGAGAGAGAGAGAGAGAGAGAGAGAGAGAGAGAGAGCTTCCAAACGTCAATACGATTCAGGAGCTAGCAAAAGAAAGAAACAGTCCAAACAAGAAGAGGCTCGTGCTTCACTTGAAGGTGGGATGTTGTTGAAATAAAAAAGATTGTTCCACTTTTGATCTATAAAGTTCTTGTTCCACTGTTGATAGAGGCTGTTCATTTGATTCGTTAGTAATTAAATGTATTATTATTATTATCATTGTTATTATTAATAGTAGTAGTAGTAGTAATAGTAGTAGTAGTATTATTAGTATTATTAGTATTATTATGTTATTGGAAGGGGGGCCCCAAAATAAAATCCTGCTTAGGGCCCCCACTTGGCCAGGGCCGGCCCTGGGGACACCGCCACCTGCCCTCCAGGAGCCCGATGGTGCGCTCCACAATACTATAGATTCTAGGTCCTCTCCTCTGCGCCTTGTGGGTGAGGAAAAGGGGTGAGCAGCCACCGCTTGAGGGTTAGGGTTCTCCACTGTCGCCTGCAAGGTCGTGAACGGGTTAAACACTCCTACAAAATTGCAAGTCTCAGGATTTCCACATTAATTATCCGTACCTAGAAGCCACCCATCACGTACAGCCTCCAGTCTGCGCCCAACACTGCTATATGGGCTCTATGATATAACTATTTATTTTACACCATCAGTTTCACACAATTTCTCCCGTTTCTTTCTTCTGCCATCGGTGGCGCAGTTTCTCCTTCCCCCAGTTATGTGCGTACGCCTGGGCCAGAGTTGGGTTAGGGTTAGGGTGACCCAGGGTCAGAGTTGGGTTAGGGTTAGGGTGACCCAGGGTCAGAGTTGACGTGGAGGACCGCACATTTTCCCGTCAAGTTCTCTTTTTATAAATCCCACGGTTTGCGTAGAGAGTGGCGTACGCATTCTTTTGTGCGTACGCAACGTTTATAAATGAGGCCCCTGGTCTCTGACTGTGGTCTCGGCCTATGCACCGAACAGCAGTTCAGAGTACCCAACCTTCTTGGAGTCCCTGGGAGGGGTGCTGGATAGTGCCCCAACTGGGGACTCCATTGTTCTCCTGGGGGACTTCAACGCCCACGTGGCCAATGACAGTGAGACCTGGAAGGGGGTGATTGGGAGGAACGGCCTCCCCGATCTGAACCCGAGTGGTGTTCTGTTATTGGACTTCTGTGCCAGTCACAGTTTGTCCATAACGAACACCATGTTGGAGCACAGGGGTGTCCATAAGTGCACGTGGCACCAGGACACCCTAGGCCGGAGGTCAATGATAGACTTTGTGGTCGTGTCATCTGATCTCTGGCCGCGTGTCTTGGACACTCGGGTAAAGAGAGGGGCGGAGCTGTCAACTGATCACCACCTGGTGGTGAGTTGGATGTGCTGGACTGGGAGGAGGCCGGATAGACTCGGCAGGCCCAAACGTGTTATGAGGGTCTGCTGGGAACATCTGGCCGAGCACTCCGTCCGCGCAGCCTTCAACTCCCACCTCTGGGAGAGCTTCTCACAGATCCCGAGGGAGGTTGGAGACATTGAGTCCGAGTGGACCATGTTCTCCACTTCCATTGTTGAAGCTGCTGCTCGGAGCTGTGGCCGCAGGGTTTCTGGCGCCTGTTGTGGCGGCAATCCCCAAACCCGGTGGTCGAAACCGGAAGTAAGGGATGCCGTCAAGCTGAAGAAGGAGTCCTACCGAGCACTGTTAGCTCATAGGACTCCCGAGGCAATCGACAGGTACCGGCAGGCCAAGCGAGCTGCAGCCCGGGCTGTGGTGGAGGCAAAAACTCTGGTCTGGGAGGAGTTCGGAGAGGCCATGGAGGAGGACTTTCGGTCGGCCTCGAGGAAATTCTGGCAAACCGTCTGTCGCCTCAGGCGGGGGAAGCAGTTCTCCACCAACACTGTTTACAGTGGAAGTGGGGAGCTGTTGACCTCAACTGGGGACATTGTTGGGCGGTGGAAGGAATACTTTGAGGACCTCCTCAATCCCACCACCACGTCTTCCATTGAGGAAGCAGACGCTGGGTTCTCAGAGGTGGACTCGTCCATTTCCCAAGCTGAAGTCACCGAGGTTGTTGTGAAGCTCCTCGGTGGCAAGGCACCAGGAGTGGATGAGATTCGCCCAGAGTTCCTTAAGTCTCTGGATGTGCAGGGACTGTCGTGGCTGACTCGTCTCTGCAACATCGCGTGGCGGGCGGGGACAGTACCTCTGGACTGGCAGACCGGGTGGTCCCTCTCTTCAAGAAGGGGGATCGGAGGGTGTGTTCCAGCTACAGAGGGATCACACTCCTCAGCCTCCCCGGGAAAGTCTATTCCAGGGTACTGGAGAGGAGGGTCCGGCCGTTAGTCGAACCTCGGATTCAAGAGGAACAATGCGGTTTTCGTCCTGGTCGTGGAACACTGGACCAGCTATACCCTCCACCAGGTGCTTGAGGGTTCGTGGGAGTTTGCCCAACCAGTCCACATGTGTTTTGTGGATCTGGAGAAGGCATTCGACCGCGTCCCCCGAGATGTCCTGTGGGGGGTGCGCCGGGAGTGTGGAGCCCGGGGTCTCTTGTTGAGGGTCTTTGTATTCCCGGAGCATGAGTTTGGTTCGCATTGCCGGCAGTAAGTCGGACCTGTTCCCAGTGTACGTAAGCCTCCGGCAGGGGTGTCCTTTATCACTGGTTCTGTTCATCACCTATATGGACCGAATTTCTAGGCACAGCCGGGGGCCGGAGGGGGTCCAGTTTTGGGACCACAGGATCTCATCTCTGCTATTTGCGGATGATGTGGTTCTGTTGGCCTCATCAAGCCTGGATCTCCAGCGTGCACTGACACGGTTCGCAGCTGAGTGTGAAGCAGCTGGGATGAGGATCAGCACCTCTAAATCCGAGGCCATGGTTCTCGACTGGAAAAAGGTGGCTTGCCCCCTCCAGGTCGGTGGAGTGCCCTTGTCCCAAGTGGAGGAGTTCAAGTATCTTGGGGTCTTGTTCACGAGTGGGGGAAAGATGGAGCGTGAGATCGACAGGCGGATCGGTGCAGCGTCTGCAGTTATGTGGACGTTGTATCGGTCCGTCGTGGTGAAGAAGGAGCTGAGCCAAAAAGCGAAGCTCTCGATTTACCGGTGGATCTTCGTTCCTACCCTCACCTATGGTCATGAACTATTGGTCATGACCGAAAGAACGAGATCCCGGATACAAGCGGCTGAAATGAGCTTCCTCTGTAGGGTGGCTGGGCGTACCCTTAGAGATAGGGGGAGGAGCTCAGTTACCAGGGAGGAGCTCGGAGTAGAGCCGCTGCTCCTCCACATCGAGAGGAGCCAGCTGAGGAGGCTCGGGCACCTGTTTCGGATGCCCCCCGGACGCCTCCCTAGGGAGGTGTTCCGGGCATGTCCCTCCGGTAGGAGGCCTCGGGGCAGACCCAGGACACGCTGGAGGGACTATGTCTCTCGGCTGGCCTGGGAACGCCTTGGGGTGCCACCGGAAGTGCTGGAGGAAGTGCCTGGGGTGAGGGAAGTCTGGGCAACTCTGCTCGGACTGCTGCCTCCACGACCCGGCCCCGGATAAAGCGGTACACAATGGATGGTTGGATGGATGGATTATTTATCAAATAATAATTGAATCGGGGCACCACCAGCTAAGCTGGAAATAGCTAATACCAAATTTCAGTCTCGTTTGTCAAAAGATTATTTAAGTAAGTTAATATTTCTGTGTAAGTATAACAATCTTAAATAAAAAGGAAGGTGTGAGATTCGAGCACAGACTGTTACAAACCAGTGAATTGTCAACACTAAATACACAATGATTACCAAGAATCAATCAATTCAGTTAAAATGTGTTTATTAACAAAATGTATTTATTCAAAAATAATTCATAAATTATTTATTAAAACAACACAATTAAGTAATAAACATCAAACACGGAGATCTAATCTATTAAACAGCAAACACTATGTACAAAGAAAGATGGTGTGTGTGTGTGTGTGTGTGTGTGTGTGTGAGTGAGTGCGTGTGTGGAAGCCTGAGTGGGGATGTAATGACCACGAGTGTCCACCAGGTGACGGCGGACCTTGGAGGGTCAGTGTGAGTGGGTGTAATGACCTCGAACGGACACCAGGTGGCGGCAGGCGTCTGGTTCGAGGCAATAACCGGAACGACCACTAGGGGCGCGGCGGCGCACGGAGGGAGAATGCAATGACTCGACGTGTCCACCGAGTGGCGGCCTTTCAAGAGATTGCAATCACCCACGCGGCCACCAGAGGCGCTCGGCGCACTCTTTCTGGACGGCGTGACGTCACTGTGCTCGTGCACGGCTCGTGAGGCTGCTTGGAGCGCGCCTGGGGGCTCGTGGCCGAGTTTTCCCAGGGACAGTGAACTACACACGGTCACACAAGCGCATGGGGAACAGCTGTTGCCGAGTTTGCGCGATCGTTTAGTGAGGAGAGGAGAAGAGAAAAAGGAGGGGGAGAAAGGGCAGTGGACATGGTTTGTCTAACTGCACAGTCCCGCGGTGTGTGTAACTGTGCAGTTGTCCACAGGTCCAGATATGAGAGTGAGGTAGGATTTTAGAGAGAGACAGAGAGAGAGAGAGAGAGAGAGAGAGAGAGCTGCACAGTGTGGAGGTTCGCGTGGATGTGAATCCAACGCGCAGACACAGATTGGTTGAAAACACGGGATCGGCGTCCCTGAGTTCAAACACAATAATAAAACACACAGCAATATTACAGTCACGTTATTCTCATTGTCTGCCCAGACTCTAAGCCTTACTCAGTTTGACGAGGGTGAACGTGCTGCGGCGGCCGGTGAAAGTCCGTTGATTTCCCGGCTGCGAGTTTGTTTCTCTGGCGTCCCAGGGAAACAAGCTAAACTGTCTGTGGACAGGAAAAGTCCACAGGATGATCCGAGGAGGATCAAGCGCTTCTTTTGAGGAGGGGAGAAGAAGCGGCTTCAGGTCTGCATGCGTGAGGAGTGTGCGCTGCCACTGCACACTCGGACTCCGGTGAGGGAGAGGAAAAAAAAGGAAAAAGGAAAAATGAAAGTAATTCCACAGTGGTTCTCGGCTCGTCCAGCGAGGTGAGGAACTCCGGCCTGGTCAGCGTTAACACATGCAGTACTTTCTCCCCGTGTGAAGAGGTGCGTCCGCTCTCGGAGCACATTCGGCTTGGAAGAGACAGAAATTACCTTCGCGGGGGTTTTTATACCTCTTGTTTTGGTTCCGGGTTTCCGCTGGGCTCTGGGCCATATGGACCAATCCTGACGGAGGGCCCACCCTGGATATTCCAGCTGGTGAGGGAGCTCTCGGGCTCCCCTGCTGTTGGCCTCCAGTGTTGCACCTTGGAGGGGGGGAGATCCGGGGGGGTGATCACGTGACCAATGGCGAACTTTTCCAGTTGTGACCATGTGGTCTCTTTGTTCCATGTGGTCCCCCCTCCCCCCTTCCATGAGGTTGAGTGGCCCAACATCCCCCCTTTGGTCCGAAGAGTGGGATGCGGATATCAGGCTTTGGATCAAACCTGGGCCGAAACGTCTATGAGTCTGTGAATGTCCCAATGTCCTGTGGAACACAAGGTCATTTTCTGTCCAACAGTTCATACAGGAGGTTATTGTCCGAGCAGGGCAAGGCTAGTCTGGGCAGGGTAAGGCTAGTCTGGGCAGACCTACTATTCCTTTTCCAGTGAACATGAAAGAGGTAGGAAAGGGCAGGAAAGTTGAAGAACAGGAGGGAGATGGGTTAGTAGGCAGCTCGAGGACAAGTTTACAAAAGCGGAGGTACCGGATACAAGGAGTAGAGTCTGATCTTTAACTGTGGATGTGGTTGCACCAGTGAGCAAGTGTCCAAAAGCCACCAGCCGTCTGGGGGGTTTTGGTGCACCTGCTCCGGTTTGGAGTGAGAGTGAAGTGTGGTGTGTGGAGGTGCACGTGTGTGTTCCCTTCCAAAACCCAACTTTCACTACAGAGGCTTCAAACTGTACACACTATTTCTGTTAATAATGGCGAAGTTTTGAAGAAATCACAACTCTTGGCTCTGTGGTTTCACAGAGGTTAAAATAGCACTGCCGAGACTGTCAGATGTATCTGTGAAGGTTGTATAACCGTGGTGGTGTTAGTCTTGAGAAATTGCTCAACCCGGGTTAGTGGAGCTAAGTAAGGTGGTTCTACCTGTACTGAAGCTGCTAACGGAGGAGCTAATCTCCCTTCGATCTCGTGTGAGATCTCTGACAGGGGTTATTTCTCCTAAACAATACTTGACTGGTCTAAGGCATGCTAAGTGGTGTTAACAGAGCTGGATATGCGTTTACAGTGACTATATTTCCCTGAATGGTTCGACTCGAGCTTTGTAACTGCTCACGTTGTCTAAGGAGGCAGGGTTAGATTTCTGATGGTGGCAGGGTTAGTACATGCACCTGATGGGAATTGAGCATGCTGTCACTAAACCCTACTGATTAAAATCTGTTCTGCTCCTGGAATGGAGGTTCTACCCCCTCGCTAGGGGAGGAGTTGACCTTACTCCGAGGGAGTAAGTTGATTGAGTGGCTCTGCAGTGCAGGCCGTGACAACACTGACCTCTTCTGGCTGGTCCAGAAGGTGCAGTGCAAGGTCATTTCTCTACCAGTCATTCTTTGGAGGGAGTGGAACCTGTGGAGTGGTGTGTGGTGGACCGAAGGGTCACTAGCACCCGTTGGAGGCTCACATCTCCATCTGTACCACCGCTGTCGCCATACCGGAGTATGTGGGTGGTGCTGTGGTTGGCTTGGTCAACCTGGGAAGATGACTGGGAGTGGTATGGTGAATGGAGGTTGGCCTCCATTACCAAAATGTCGTACAGGGCAGCCATGACACTGGGTGTGGCATGTGTGCCTGTCTGAGTCGACCAAAGATGGGAAGCTCCAGTGGCTGAACGCTTGGTTCAGAAGGAGGGCAGCAGCCGGAATGGCTGTGTCAAGATGGGGGCTCCCAAGTTATGACACGTTGGTCGGGGCTCTGAGGTTTTGACTGGCGTGAACTCTCCCTGCTGGGGTTCAGTCCCATCAGCGCCACCTATGAGCCCAATGAATTCAACTTTGGTGTAGCACCCCCGAACTGTGCTGAGAGCAAGTTTGGTTCACGCTACCACAAGTTGATAAAGGACGTGTCGTATTTCGGCTAAATGTTCCTCACAGGTACAGTGATGCATGAGGAAGTCATCCACATAGATGAGATTGCCGTGAGCAGCAATGTTACTCATCATGGTGTGGAGAAGGATGGTAGACACCAATGGTGGTCTAAGTAGCCGAACTGGCACCGGTTCCAGGCGGACTGGCGGTTGCCAAAGGAAGAAACTAGCTGATACTGGTTAGCGGGGACCACCTTTGTGGTCCAGCACCGCTTTACCGCGTATACAGCTAGAAAGAGTATGTACTGGTGTACAGAAGATCGTGGTGCTTCTAGGTCAGTGGGGACGCACGCCAGGTGGAGGTCTGTGACCCCCCCTTTCGTGCGAGACCCGCGCGAAGATCGTGTGATAATCGCGGAAGACCTCAATGTATGCATCTCCTCGTTTCTGCTGTGTAAAGAGCTAGCTTTAGCAGGGTGTGGCTCGGTTTTTGACTCGAAACCTGAATAAGGTTCTTCTGGTACAGACGCGGTCTGTTTACCTGAAGTGTCTGTACTCTCTGGTTGAGTCGTGGGAGCGTGCACAACCAGGTCACCTTCAGTGCTCGGTTTTGTACCATAGAGAACCTGTTTGAGGTTGACATGGTGAGCGCTGGTGATGGTTTTGGTTGTGGGAATGAGGAGAGCGGTGTCATGCGTATTGGTGGGGGACGACCGCAGGTTGTCAGTGAGAGGCATCATCAGTTCAAGTTTGTGAAATGAACTGTCAGTTGACATCTCTAAAGATGGAAATGCGGTCACTTTAATCTGACTGTGTGTCAGATTGTGGACCTGCGGGTTGGCTGAACGATTGTTCAGCTCCAGAAGAGATGTGTCACAGATCACCGGGTCGGGATCTGGACAGTGAGTCGAGGAGGCACATGAACCAGGGACCTTGGTTAAGGTCTGAAGTGACCGTGCCGGAAGTGAGCGGTGGCTCGGAACTTTGAGCAGGCCGGCGTCGGTGGCCGATCTCTCGGACCCAAAGGTGCCCCGGAACCGAGGTTCCATTCATGTGTGCACCCCCTACGGTGTGGTGGGCGTGCAAAGAAGCACTCATGTACAAAGAAGAACTCACGTCCTTCAGTGACAAGAGTAAAGAGTGGTGTGCTTGAACTGGGGCTCGGCTCGTCACCTGCGGCGGATGCTGACTGTCAGGGAGCCTTGAAGTGGATTGGCTGGGATCAAACTTTGGGAGAGACCCAAGTATTGGTAGGGGACCTCTGGACTGGATGGCATCGACTCTGCTGTTTAAAGCTTGGTGGCCTCCTACCAACTAATTAGTTCACGACACTAAGCATCACTGCTGTCCTTGCATCTGTGGTCTCACTTAGGACATCTCCTAGCCTGCAGAAGTCCAAACAGAAGATGATATGACCTAACATTTGACCTGACCTTAGACTCTGTCCGGACTCTTTGGAGCCGGCCTGTATACTACAAAGAAGAGCAGCATGATAGCAAAATAAGAAATAAAACATATATGAGACGGTATAAGAAAATATACTTCATATTATCCCCCCTTCAAGGCTGATGAGCCTTGCTTAACGAAGGAACAGATAACATGCATAAGAACAGAACAATTGATAACATAACCACAACAGAGTTCATTGTCATGCAACTGCACAACCACCGTAAAGGTAGGGGTATGGCAGGCAAAAACCTGTTGGCTGAAACAAGTCCAAATTGTCTATTCATCAGTGTACAGGAAAACCACTCCCACGACTCCTCTGCCGGTAGCCGCCTAATGCACCCCTGCCTCAGTAAATGAAGAACATCACAAAGACAGAAGCATAGAACCACACATACGTCAAGCAAACACCTATGGAAACCCCAGAAAACAAAATCAACAGGTATCCACACGTCGGCTTGTCGACCCATCGGACCTCCCTGTGGATCTGTCCCTGCCTAGCCCCCGACATCCCTGAATACTGAAACAGAACAAAACAAAACAACTGAGGTTCCCATGCGTGCACTCAACAGTAGGTGTATTTCCCCATAAAGGCGACATAATGGGTAAACATAAAACAACATGAACATAAACATGAACATGAATAACATGATTTAATAAACCACTACAGCATCAGCATCATCAAAGCTAAAGATCTGCAAGAATCAAGCTAAGAAACAGAATGTATCGTGAAGGAATGTGGGAGAAGCCCCACTGGAGCCTCTTCAGTGGCATGGACTCCAGTATGATGACGACTTGGGCCTGAACAGTGTCCTGTGTTCAGCATCCTCCGATCTGCTCCATTGTCCATGTTTACGCATCCGAATGTCCTCAAAGCGTCAGGATCTCACATCTATCCCCAAAAGTAGATGAACCCCATTCTCGTCCTGAGGCAGAAGAAAAAGAAAACAACAACCAGTATCCTTGCAAAACAAAGTATGTAGATACGAAAGCAAAACATCAACAAATCCCCAATATATGAAACTAAGCAAAAACATCCAATATTATCCATCCACCCCCCTTTGACACAACACACTATAGGGAGGGGCTTCTACATAACAAAGTCATATATAAAAAATCTCTAAGTGATAACAAGAGCCATTATCTAGAATGAATATATCTCCACCAATTCACCATCCAACACTACATCATCTTTGTCATGGGTAGCGTCAGTCATCTGTAGCAGAGACATCTGCGCTTGATCATCTTCTCTTATCGCCATGGTGACGCCAATCTCATTATGTATTTGTAGAGGAAACAGTCCCGTCACTACTTTTGTCATTCGACTAATTAACAGCTTCACCAGTGGGAACACACAGCACAACAATATCAGCACAATAAGGAAAAACACTCCCAATATCATGCCTATGATCTGAAAAACTCTTGTCCATGACAGGTCACCAAGCAAGTCTTGTAGAGACGTCATTCTGGTGTTCCAGTTTGAGTCTGCTACATGTTTGTCACGTATCTCCTTCAATCTTTGCAATGCCCTTGTCAGATTACCATCATCTCCTGTGTGCATAGGAATCACCAAACAACACTCTTCACCACCGTAGTCACACACTCCCTGATCACCTGCTAAAACTGTGTCAATCATAAACCTATTCTGCAATGCCATAAGAGATGTAACATGCAATTGTTCTCGCACTGCCTCTACTGCACGAATAGTCCAATTTATGAATCTTTGTTGGTTTTACCATAGATTATTTATCCATCTACTATTTCTCGCTATGTATTGTGCATTTATCACCGTTCCCCAGATTGGTATAACACCAGCCACTTGACCGCTAATAATCCAATCTTCCCCTATTGCTTTGTGTTCACTGGGGACACCATGCGGCTCCTGATTAGCAGCTATATATACTCGTCCATCTTCTTCCCAGGCGTCTGTACCTCTTTTCCCTCTATCAGGCTCAGACGACGGTACACGCAGCACGGTCATCTGACCTGTTAGCATAAGTCTGTCCATTCCAACACCATGCTGGTTCTCCATTGCAAATCGTTCTCACATAACCAGAAAATATCAGCCAATGGGCGCATGCCACGCCACAGGGCGGGAATCAAATGCTGCGCTATCAGTTGTGATCCATTCATTACATTTATATAAGTTCTTTCCCGTACTACCTGCGCACATTGCAATTTTGACCTATTGGTTGTGTTACAAACTCTAACAGTACTACTCGTCTCATTAATGAGTCTAGGACCTGACATCTGTACCTCAACCACCTTGTCTTCACATCTAATCCTATCATCCGTTCCATCGCCATACAGTGCATTGAGAATGCTTGGATCTTTAGCTATACAAAAGGGAAACACGGTATCCTCGGCTCTCTCAACTATGGGAGGAATCCAAATACCCAATTCATCCTTCAAGGGTGTGGGACATACTCCACGGGTACATGACCAACCGCGGTTTCCTGCTGCCATGATCACTGTACAGTAGGCCAAACACTCTGAAACTGTGACACATGCATGTGCATCAAAACCTGGTAGAGGATACACACGAGGCTTCCTCTTCACATTGTAACAGGTCACACAAGAGCGTGTGGTTACCTGCCCAGCTGAGTGTTTCATCCATTGATAAAACATACTCTCTCTTGTAGTTTGTACACCAATAATAGAAGAGGGCAGGGCTCTCTTATCCCTAACCTTATCTAAACACATCATTGTATTCGCATGTTCATAATTAATTTGAATTCTAGAATAATTCACAATACAGTCATTTGGTGTACAGTTGATTGTTACGGTAGCTACTCCATCTAAATTACACTCTGCTGTTTGAGCCTTACATTTTGTTTTACCATTGTTTGGTCCTATAGCAAGCGTTATTCCGTACTCTTAAGACCTGGCATAGGTCAACTCTACATCCTGTCCTAATGGTATTACTCCTTCTCTTGCAGCTATCATTCCCACAGCTGTTGCACATCTTCTTAACTGCAATTTCACTACAGCCTCTATGTGCTCTGCTGTATTTGTAAACGCTAACGTCACCAAGCTAACTCTAAATCCTTTCTGCAGTCCCTTAGTCTCAAACTGCCCATCATAAAAAGAACATACATAATCACCTTGATCCTCCTGCTGAGGCCTATTCACATACAGACTACAATCTCCTTCAATCGGCTTCCTTCTTTTATCATTAACAAAGACAAACTTCTCTGAAGAATCTGGAAATTTAATAGGATGGCCCTAGTTATCTTCCCACTGGGCTCTAAGCTTTCCCTTACCACTATTCTCTCCAGTACACTCGCATGGGAGACGCACCGATTTCCCTAAAGGCACAACAACTCTAGTTCTCGTAACGTCTTGGTCTTGAGCTCTTCCGAGGTGGTCTTGGGCTTCTCTGTCCGACTGAGTCACCAATTTGTTCTGCACTGGAACTCCTGCTCTCTGAAGCCTCTGCTTCCTGCTCCACTGTTGCAGGTGCGTGTTGGAGATCAACGTCTTTGAATCTTTGTCCTTGTGCCGTAACTGCTGAGTCATTGTTGGCATCATTAAAAAGATACTCAGGATCAGCAACTGTGTCCACATTGTGGATTGCCTCTTCACCTGAATCTTGGTTCTGGAGGCCGTCATGCAAAACCTCATCAACATGTTCTCCTTCGCCTGTTCTTGGCTACTTGGAGCTCTCATCATCCTAGCTCTGTGAGCTTAGCGCCTCTTCGCCTGGTGCTTTAACACAATGTGATAAGTGATACCACGTTGGAGATCCCTTGACCTGAACCGCAGTCCCTGTACTGCGAACAACCTCAAATGGACCCTCACGACGTTCGTTATACCACTTCCTTCTAAATACCTTCACGAACACCTTGTCTCCAGGCAGCACTGTACACCTCTTTTGCTCATCAAGCTGCTCCTGCACCTCTTCTTGCCTCTGCCTGTCAGAGACATATGTAGATATTCTTTTATGCAATGCCACCATATATGTTACAAATGCCCGCATCTCTTCTTCCAGAAGACTCAAACTTGGGCCTTTCCCACCTATACGCAAACAAGGTGTCAACATCTGTCTGCCTGTGGCCAGCTCATACGGTGTCATATGTAAGTCACGCAACTCACTTGAGCGGCAAATAATCAATGCTAACGGGAGTGCTGCTACCCAGTTTAAACCCGTATGTTGACAAATCTTAACGATTCTGTTTTTTAAAACTCCATTCATTTTTTCACAAATCCCCTGGCTCTGTGGGTGATACACCGAACCAAGACACTGCTTGATTCCCAGTTTTTGCAAAATCAGCTTCACAGTTTTATCCACAAACTCTTTACCATTATCAGAAGATATTCGATCTGGAAGTCCCCATCTTGGGATTACTTCCTGGCACAAAAACTTCGCAACTGACTGAGCATCTTTTCGCTTTGTGGGGCACGCTTCTGGCCATCGTGAAAATCTGTCCACAACGACGAGCATATATATTTTACCATTAACTGGCTTTATCATGTCCACAAAGTCCATGACAAGTTCACGCATCGGACCGTTAGGAGTTGGGATGTGTCCTGGTGGCACCATTACCCCTCTCCGTACATTGTTTTTCAGACAAATTGAACACCTGCCAATCAAATGATCAATCTGTCGCAATAAATATGGTGCCCAAAAACCATATTCATTTAGAATTTTCCGCTGAACTTCCCCTCTGGCGACGTGAGCCAGACCATGGGCTTCTTGAATCATCAATCTCAAAAGGTCAGGGGGCGCTACTATTAGTCCCGCATGATTTCTCCAAAGACCTGTGGCATCCTTTATCGCCCCTCGGTCCAACCACAACTGTTTATCCATCGTGGGAGCTGCCTCCTGCATCAGAATCACATCTCTGAGGGTAATTTTGTCCTCTAGATCCACCTCATGAGACACCAAGAGCACTCTTTTCAGCTTATCTGCTCCTGTGACTGCTTTAGCAGCCTCATCCGCTACTTTGTTACCTTGTATGACCCTTGACATGTCTGCTTTACGTGCTGCACACTTAGCTATCGCTATTTCTTTAGGTTTCATCATGGCATGCAGCAACTGCATTATCTGTGCATGATGTTGTATTGGAGAACTGTCTGTTTTCTTGAATCCACGGTTTTTCCACACTGCTCCAAACAAATAACATACATTCTGTGCATACGCAGAGTCTGTGTATATTGTCACACGTTTCCCTTCTGCAAGCATACACGCCTCAGTCAATCCCACTAGTTCAGCAAGTTGCGCTGATGCAGGTTGTGGCACCATTTCTGCCTTCTCCACAACAAACCCAGAGCCCTGGGCTTTTACCACTGCATATCCAGCACACAACTTGTCACCTATCCGGTAACAAGATCCATCAGTCCAATATTCCAAATCTGCCTCACCCAAAGGGAGGTCCTGAAGGTCTGATCTTAATCTCATATATTTCTCAGACTCCTTTACACAATCGTGTGGTTCTCCATCCTCTGGAGTAGGCAAATTCTCGGCAGGGTTCACCGTGGAGCATCTCACCAGGGTGACGTCCTCTTGTTCTAAGAGCCTGTGGTAATCTCTTAACCGGGGCATAGTGAGTGTGTATTTACCATAGTTTAAAAGATTTCTGAGACTGTGATGTGTAAGAATGGTAACTGGATAACCCATCATGACTGATGATGCTTTTTCATACAGCAAAGAGACCCCCACCATTGCTCTGTAGCACAGAGGTTTCCACATCTGAAAAGGCCGTGGAGTAGTAAGAAATAGGTTGAGGGCTAGTCCCTATTCCTGTGGGCTGACACAGGACTGCACATGCGTATTTCCCCTCAGTAGAGGTAGATACGTATAACAAAAAATTCTGAGAGTAGTCAGGAAGCGCTAAAGCTGGCGCTTCCTGTAATCTTTGTTTAATAGTTTCAAATGCCACAAGGCCATCGTGAGTCCAAGAAAGATTACCATGACGTTGAGCATTCCCAATGTCTTTAATCATAGCTCTTAGAGGTCCCGTTAAACTAGCATAGTTTTCTATCCATGCCGAAGAATAACCAGCAATGCCAAGGAACGTCATCATTTCCCTGACTGTTCGAGGCTTCGGGGCCTTGCGGATGGCTTCTAAATGACTATCAGAAATGTTTCTATGGCCATGTGTTATTAACTTTCCCAAATAAACTACCTTCTCCTGACAATACTGCAACTTCTTCTGTGAAACTTTATGACCCATCTCGGCCAATATCTGTAGCATCTTAATTGAGTCCTTTTGACATGTTTCCTCATCTGTTGAGCAGAAAATAATATCATCCACATACTGAACAACTGTGCTTGTTATCATCTGATCTACTCCTGTTAAATCATCCTTCAATACTTTGTGAAAAATATGAGGACTGTGTTTAAACCCCTGTGGTAGTCTTGAATACTCATAAAACTGTTCCTTGTGTGTGAATCCAACAAACCCTGACTTTCAATGCTGAGTGGAACACTGAAAAATGCACCACATAAGTCAACTACTGTAAAATGAGTTGAATCTGAGGGGATTTGAGCTAATAAAGTTTGTGGATCTGGCACTTCCGCTGGAAAATCTGCCACTACAGCATTAATGCTCTCAAATCATGTGTCAAACGATATGAATTGTCTGGCTTCAGTACTGGTAACAAAGGTGTGTTACTCCATGGAGCCTGAACTCTCATCAAAACACCTGCTTTCAGAAGTCCTTCAATTTGTGATTCAATCCCTTGTACTGCCTCTTCTTTCAGTGGATATTGTTTCTTCCATGGTGGTTTGGTTCCCGGTCGGAGGTTGACCTTTACTGATTGAGCTGATTTAACAAACCCAATATCAGTGTTATGTCGAGACCAGAGGCCTTCGGGAACTTGTTGCAACATCTCTTCTCTTTTTGTGTCCGAGTCCAACTGGTTACTGCAGATTGATTCATGGGTCATCTGCACCGTTTGTGGACGTCCTTTCCCTTGGGAAGAAATCATGATCTTGATGAATCGCTGGTCTTCACTTCTCCAGATAGCAAGATTCTCAGGCACTGGCAGAAAAACAGCTTCCTCTGCTTCCACCATCATTTCTCCAATATGTTTCTGTTCATGGTCTCCAGACACCAACAGAGTGACATGTGGTACACTTCTCTCAATGTTGAATTCACTGTTTAAATAGTAATTTCTATTTATCTTCATAGCTGCTCCTTGTGGTCCTAAAAGAATGCAGCCAGAACTGAGTTGGACTTGGTTCGGTTGGTGATCCAACCATGCACTCGATTCTGTTTTAGAAGCATCCTTAAAATACTTGAGAGAGCAATGTGGTGGATATCCTGGAGGCCTCGCATCAGGCATATTTGCAACAATAAACTTTTCCCACATTTTGGCTGCTTTTAGAAGATCCGCATCAAGATCTCCAATCCAAAAAACTGCAGATGCTACAGTTTCTGTTTTCAGCAATAGTTGGCGAGCTGTTTCTTTTGGCACGTCCACCAGACAGCCGTCCGGTGTACATTTTATTGTGCAGTTGAGTCCACACAAAGCATCTCTTCCTAGAAGTGCAATGGGGGCGTGTTCTGACACCAAAATCGGTATTGTCGTCTTCCTATTCTTATAGCAGAGCTCAATTGGTTCCGTGAGGGGAATCAGCTGTTTAATTCCCTCAAACCCGATTGTCCGTATCATGTGACCAGACATGGAGAGATGTAGAGCATCTTCAGGCCGAACACAGGTGAAAGCTGCTCCGCTATCTGCCATTACCTCCAATGGACGATTATTTACTTTCACCACTATTGTTGGATCTTTCTCCGGCCCCGATGCTACCAGCTGACACCCCCCTTTCAGGTTCTCTGGGCACCTCTAGAATCCTGGATCAGGTCCCCGATGAGGGTTCACCGGTCATTGGGAAGGTCCAGGTTGATCTCTAGGTTCCTCTCTGGGGAACCCTCTGGAACCCTTCTGAAATTTCCTCTGAAATTTCCTCCGAATTGGTTGCAGTCACGAGCAAAGTGTCCAAGCCGTCCACAGTTATGACATACTTCTGCAGACTGTTGGAGTTTGGATAGAGATTCCCTCCTCTTCCTCTTCCAAAGCTACTTCGTCCTCATCATCTCCATGACTGCATCTGCCCATACGCTGGCTGTTGATAGGGAACACATTCAGCCATCGGTGTTAGGTAAATTGACTGGATCTGGGCTTGGTTTGATGACACCTGTGACACTTGTTGATCTGGGAGAGGCTGACTCTGTATGACTACAGCCTGCTTCTTTTCCTTCTTTTTGTTATCCACTAGTTGTATCTGATTAAGCTTTCTGAGAGTCTCTTGATCTTGTTCTTTCTGGTCGTGTTCTTTCTTCCGATACAACTCCACTTGATGAGCCACATGATCTGTATAAACACCTTTAGCCATGCTTCCAAGGCCTACCACTTCCGCTAATTTGCTCCTCACAGATGTTGACAGTCCCTTCTGTATTTTAGCTCGCAGGATTGACTGCTTCATCTGATTCAAGTCTGGGTCGTTCCTGTGGCATTTCTCCACACTTGGTGAGCCCTTGAAACATAGGCTCTCGGATTTTCTTCTTGTCCCAAAGGCTCGAATTGAATGTTATCAGGATGCACATTGGTTGGAAAGGTATCTCTCAATGATCAACAAGTTTGGCCTCTATTTCCAGCGAAAAACTTTGGATCATTCACTGCAGTTCCCACATATCTATTCAGTCCAGCTTTCTGTAGAATTTCTTCCATGGCTGGGACCCCAAGGAGGTTAGCCAGAAGCCTCTTTATGTCTCCTATGGCAGGGTGTGTCCCGACCATAATCTCTTCCAACTTTGAAATCCAAGGGTGAG
Organism: Blennius ocellaris; assembly: GCF_963422515.1. Classification (NCBI taxonomy): domain Eukaryota; kingdom Metazoa; phylum Chordata; class Actinopteri; order Blenniiformes; family Blenniidae; genus Blennius; species Blennius ocellaris. The sequence continues at coordinate 30,083,146 of NC_137658.1, forward strand.
CACCATCTTGAAGTGTAGGTAATTTCTCAAGAATGTCTGACATATCAGTATTCTGCCAAGGCCTGTACTCCAGATTCTGTCCTCGTATCATCACTGGGAGCATCTTGTCAGCTCGCTCCTTCTTCCTTGAGCGTAATGCATATCTGTTCTTTGTCATTATTCCTCCCATTTCTTCTTTTTGTAGCTTCAGCTCTTCCAGATGACTCATCAATGCCATACATTCTTCTTCAGCCCTTGAGATGGATGATCTAAGCTCCTTCTGGACCCTCTGAAGGACTGTTGTCGATTTCCTTCCTTTTTGGCGCTGGATGTCATCGGTGAAAATCTTCCTGAAGATCAAGCAGTTTCCTCATCTGAGTCTTCCTCACTATCACCTCTCTCAGTATCAGTGGAGCCGTCATCCTCCAGGTTGTTTTTCTTAGAGGTTCGGCCTCCTTTCTTTTCTGCTTTCGCCAGCATACGTCTGATTGCAGGATCATAACCACCTATGGGTCCTTCCGAGTCACTTTGGTCACCATGTTTTCCAGATTTGCTTGTCTTGAACTTCTGTCCACCTCTGGATCCGAGACGAACTGTCTTCATTTTGCTCTTCATGTTTGAAATCATCCTCACTGTTGTTTCTGCTTGTCACGTTTCTATAACACGATCGTCGTCGTCTGTGATGACATATCGTCCTTCCTGCATCACCGGAAGCTGAGGATAAATGTCCTTGAATTTCATTTCTTTGACATAAGGTGGGGGGGCCTTCACTGGATCCATGTGAGAGAACGGTTCACTGATCTCTTTCATGAGTTTTGCTGCTACTGTGTCACAGTTTTTCATTTCTTCTTCAATCTTCTTTTTCTTTTCGGTCTCGATACTCAAACGCGTCTGTACCTCATTGCCAAACAACTGGAGAATAAAAGTTCAATGTGTCGCTTTTCTTTACGTTTTTGGCCCTTTTTCCCTTTTTTCTGGTCCGCTTTGTACGAAGTTACCAGTACTCTCATTGTTCGAATTACATCTGGGTTGAGGGTACCCTCTACTGGACATGGTGGTTCTATGTCTGGCCAGCGTTTATTACATTTTTTAGACATCTTTGCGATTCCTCTATTTCTTTTTCACTACATCAACAGGAGTAATGAGTTTTGGGATTTTAATCTCCATTTTGGACATTATGGAGGTTCCTCCTATCCCCCCTTATAAAATTAGATCAATAAAAACGTCTAAGTCTTATTTACCACTTATCTTATGTTGGATATATTCAGTTATTTGTTTAATATACAACTATTATATATCTTCATTAGAGGTATCAGTTGACACGAAAGAAAATAAAAAATAGGGTTACTTTGCCAACTTCCGAAGAATCAAGACACTTAGTAACTCGCAGCAAATTTGCCGTACTGAAACAACATATGCAAAACTAAATCAAACCATATATAGAAACTCACACAAAACCTGAAAAATCAAACACAAATGCTATATAAACTCAAAGGGTCACACAGTATGGCTTAATTATAACCAAGCAATGATCACAAATTAAACCTAATAGTGGATCCTAATACTGCTATAAAGCTCCATGAGCCATAAATCCAATGGAAAAAGAATCACAAGTGTAATGTCCAAACAGAAATGAACTCACATAAGTGGTACAAGCTGATAGTTGAATAAACACGACGGTCAGTCTGTTGCCAAGTTTTTCTCCTCAAATTGTCCAATGTATATAATGTTGATTGTAAAGAAACAGAAATATTCCAATACTTCCCAAATATAAAGGATATTCAAATAATAATCAATCAGAAAAGAATGAACCAAATGTGCGTATCCCAATGCCAATCATGTATAAACAGCCATATGGGTGTTTAATATATAAAAAGTTGTGAAAAGAGTTTGTGGATAAAAGTCACTCGCCTGTTTGAATCAGATGGAGTGTTGCCTTGAAGCGATTGATTAAGTGATTGATTGACCGATGGACCCCAGAGGTCACCAGTGGGAGCAGGAGCGCAGCCTGAGGCTCGCTCATATGGGAGAGAAAACTGAAAACAAACAAAGAGAACAAAAGTTCAATATTTTGTTTGTATTCTATATTCTCAGAGCACAGTAGCAAATCAAAACACCTTCAAACTTTTATCTAAGAAAGTGTCAATCACAGCTTCAATGAAACAATCAAATATCTACGTTTCCTTTAAACAGTCCCTCCACTTATTTATCTAAGAGCAGAAAGAGGGGGGAGAAAATCGGAGCAAGGAAGGGGGTGTTAAGATCTGTGCTCCTGTCTGTTTGTCTAAGCGCATGTGAAAGGGAGGGGTTGGGAGCTGAGCGGGGAGGAAGAATGAGGGTGGGGGGGCTGAAGCTCAGCTTGATACACGCAAACATCATGAGTGGGAGAGAGACAGACAAAACTGCATTATGCACATTTAAAAAAAATGCTTTTAAATCAACACCCCTGCAAAATTCAACAGTAAAATTCATGAACTACAATCTCTGAGTTTCTCTCGACATCTTCCTTCTTTCTTTCCCAAAGGATGAAGATGCTGAGTGAAAGAGAGATTAGAGGAGGCCCACAGCCTGCACCTATCTCACCGAGATACAGAACTGTTTCAGACAGAATTCAAGTTATATTTACAAAAAGCAGTAAAATCTGTGAACTACAATTTCCAGGTTTCCTCCTCACCCCCCTTTTTTCTATCCCAAAGGATGGGGATGTTGAGAGAACGAGAGATTGGAGGAGACCCACAGTGTCCGCCCGTGCGCCTTAGGGACAGAACTCTATTGGCCAATGAAGTTGGGCCGTCTCAGTAGCTCCGCCTCACAACGAATGCATCATGGATAGTGTAGTTTCAGACTCCAAAGCTGCAGCAACAGCTCCGTAGCTCTGTTTACTCATACACACACATACAGCATCCATCAAACAGCAGACTAAAACACAAACACCATTCACACCTTTCACTCACCGTAGAGACCAACACACATTAACATTCCTATATATGACCCTATGATCATTCACTCTAGTGTCTCGTGGCTTTCATCATGCATTAACAGGACTTTGGTCCATCATAGACTAAAAACTAACCACGAAAGCTCATTGATTTTTCATTACAACAAGGTAGTCTCTTGGGGCTTGTAGGATTTACAAAAATACCTTCGCTTATTTTGAGAAGTTTATTGTTGTTAACAAAACGTCCCCAAGAAAACTGCTAAATATGTATATGAACTAATGAAATAGTCCCGTGTGATTGACTGTCGGGCTCATGACATTAACAAGACAGAAAGAAAGAAAGAAAGAAATCAAACAAAAACCACAAATGAAAAGCCTTCATTCCAGGCAGAGAATGAACACTGGGCAGGCTGACTGTCACACAGGCTGAAGCCTCGGCCGATCAGACCTGGCAATCAACCCGTCCTGACAGAGACACACTGACACCCAGAGGAGAAGAGAGAGACAGAAAAAAAATAAAGAGAGAGAGAGTGCGAGACTCCAGCACAGCTGAGAGATCGCAACACCATACAAATAAAAAAAACCCATGAAACACTATTAATACACAAACAACACACATCACATAGAGTTGACTCACACACGTTTAACCTATCAGCATGTTTTTGCCGCCATCTCAATTTCACATTCATTTACTAAATTTCTGCTACCAAAAGGTGAAGAATTATTCACATGCCAGACAGCTTCATAAAACCATTCGTCAACCATTTTAAGAGTGGGCATCTTTTGCACATGAACGTATTATCCTACACCTCCAGTCCCATTTAATGTCCTGTTTCAGAGAATCATCTAACAAGAACAGACCTGAGGTCCTCCTAAAGAACTCTCAGGGTTTGTGGCACACTTTCTAACGTGGCCTCATACAGAGGGCTTCAATCAAATCCAAGCGGCTTCCTACCATTTCATTTCTTATACCGGTGTACATCTTATTCATCAATTTCCTCTATTTCATCGATTTCATCGATATGCATGCACCATTCCATTTCACAATTCATTTCATCTTCATCAATTCCTACCAGACAGATTACGTTCAGGGAGCATGTTAAAACTCGTGACTAACTAGTTATGAATGCAGTAAAGACGTCCCTGCATAAACCCGCACGGCGTAATTAACACACCTAGCCGTTACTTGTAAAACTGCTCATTAAACTACCACTGCAGTGCTCTTACTTCTTATAACCGTAACGTTACAACAACAAACCGGTACTCCACAAAAAAAATAAAAACAAAACATGTTTAAAATTTAGAAAACAACCCTGTACTTTTAGTTAACCCAATTTCAAACGAAGCATTCTATAAGCTCTCCATCCAGCTGTAAACAGGTTCAGGTTGCAAAGATCAGCGGAGATCGTTTGGTTAAAAATGTTTAATATCGAATAGGATGACATCCAAAAAACAAAAGCTGATGACATGACAGGGTGAGAGAAGCAACTTCCAATATGCAACTCTGACACACAAAGGAAACTCCGTCGCTTATGTCAGCAACACATGCAGCTAATTAGTTCACGACACTAAGCATCACTGATGTCCTAGCATCTGTGGTCTCACTTAGGACATCTCCTAGCCTGCAGAAGTCCAAACAGAACCTAATATGACCTAACATTTGACCTGACCTTAGACTCTGTCCGGACTCTTTGGAGCCGGCCTGTATACTACAAAGAAGAGCAGCATGATAGCAAAATAAGAAATAAAACATATATGAGACGGTATAAGAAAATATACTTCACTTTCACTAACCCAGACTAACCCCTAAATCCAGAAAAAAAAAATATTATCAATATTTTAATTATTTTTGCCAAATTTCACATACATTGTACTAAATTTGCACAACAGAGTCCAAACGTAATTGCTTTTGAAGCCTTGTTCTCCGTTTATCTAGACAATGTAAAGAACAGCATTCATTCTGAAGCAAGTAAAATCCAACAGCTGTGTGAGATGTACAGTTTTATTTTTTATATATTATTTTTTTCTAACTTATACCTTTTTTACAAGATGTAAAAGATATTGTGAGATGGGAGGCTTTTCATCCTTTTTGCGCAACTATTATGTATATATATTGTTCAATTGTTCAAATAATAAAAAAAAACAAACCTGTGAAGATGATGATGATCATGATGATAATGATGACTTTGAGAAGGTAGTGTTTGTTTGACACTGTTTCCTTTATTCATTGCTGTGGTGGATGATTGTAGTGACCATAGATATAAACAGTGCTTATATATATGGTAGTGAGAGTTGAAAATGTTCTTGTTGAACCAAAAACAAAAAGTCGCCCGGCCCAATATGGCGGAGGCGTTGACGTGCCATTGCGCCGTGTGGATGCTCTCTGTGATTGGCTGAGAGCAGACCAATGGGACGCTGACAGGAGACGTTCGCTTGTGCTTGAGTGGGTGGAGAGAGAGACAGAGAGGGCGGGGGAGAGAGGGAGAGCGAGAGAGGGAGGGAGAAAGGGGGGGGAGAGGGAGCGAGAGCGAGGGGGAGAGAGAGAGAGAGAGAAGGGGGGGAGAGAGAGAGAGACAGAGAGGGCGGGGGAGAGAGGGAGGGAGAAAGGGGGGAGAGGGAGGGGGAGAGAGAGAGAGAGCGAGAGCGAGGGAGAGAGAGAGAGAGAGAGAGAGGGGGAGAGAGAGAGAGACAGAGAGGGCGGGGGAGAGAGGGAGAGCGAGAGAGGGAGGGAGAAAGGGGGGAGAGAGAGAGAGAGAGAGAGAGAGAGCGAGAGAGAGAGAGAGGTGTGGAATCGCGCAGAATGAGTTCTAAAGTGTTATTTCTCCTGCTCCTCTGTCTGGTTCTGCTCCATGGACTCGCCGAGGCTCAGAAGAAGAAGGAGGTAAAGCTGCAGCTCAGACTTTTCTCGCTTCACGAGACTTTTTCAATGTTTTGTTCCTTCCGGCGCGAGCGGCTAGCTGAAGCTAACAGACAGGGAAGTTTGTCCGGCAGTGAGAACAAGACTGAACTTTGTTTTCCTCAGTCACAACGCTTTGTTTCCTCTCTGGAGCTGGTCAAACACTGGGCTCAAGCTCACTCAGGGTTTACTTCAATTGGTTTCATTTTGAAGATATGATTTAAAAAAAAAATAATATATATATAAATAGATATAAATAATACGTTTTGTTTTCAGCGCCTTCAAAAACACCCAAGGTCACTGTACAGTGCAAATAAAAACATATATTAGCACTAATAAACATTCTGACGTTTGCAGCAGACAAAGATTAAGATGAAAATGTTCCTTTCAAAAAGTTGTTTTTTTAGAGGAGATTTAAGTGTCTAATGTCAGACGCTGCCAATATCCGGTTGAAGTGAGTTCAAGAACTGGGGGCCAAGAGGCTGAAGGCTGGACCCCTGGGGGCCAAGAGGCTGGGGGCTGAGGGAGTCCTCCGGAGAGGACAGGATCAGAAAGGTTTCAGTTGAACACTATCGACCATGAAGGTTACAACATAGTAGTTATTCATATTCGAAAGGACATTGTTTCTTTTCTACTTGCTTGAAAACTATGCTCATAGTAGTAGTTTTCATTGTCATGGCTCATTGGCAAGAGTCAATTTACAAAAGGAAGCAAACAAAAGAAATATCAAGAGAGAGAAAAAAGAATATCATAGCATCAATAATGTCCATCTCTTCATCTTTTTATATTTCTCCAAATGTTTTTTCTCATATTCTTTATATTTGCATTGTATTTTCTTTTGAAATGTTTCCTATTCGTTCCAAAAATGTCTGGATATTTTGTAGTGGAAGGTTATTGCTTGATTTAAATGAATGACCTGGCTGACAAGGTGTTTCCTCTGAGCCGTCCTGTGCTTCCTCCCGCCACAGACGCTGCTGTCAGAGAAGGTCACTCAGATGATGGAGTGGGCCTCCAAGCGTTCCGTCATTAAAATGAATGGAGACAAGTTCCGTCGCTTCGTCAAGGCTCCACCTCGAAACTACTCGGTGATCATCATGTTCACGGCACTGCAGCCTCAGAGGCAGTGTGGAGTCTGCAGGTAAGCGGCCTCCAGCCTGTGGCTGCCGTCTGGCCTCGGATTCCTCAATTGAAATGTTCCTTTTTTCCTCCAGACAAGCTGATGAGGAATTTCAGGTGCTGGCGAACTCCTGGAGGTATTCCTCTGCCTTCACCAACAGAGTCTTCTTTGCCTCTGTAGACTTCGATGAAGGATCAGACGTCTTCCAGATGGTGAGCGAACAGGGCTCAGCTGTCAGATCCTCAATCTCCTCTTCCATCAGAATTCAGTTTGTTGTTCCAGGGGGAGTGTGGTGGTCATCTGATTTTAAAGTCCTCATTAGTTGGTCAGCCAGTTCTCTGGTGACTAAACAAATGAAGACCAGTCACTTAAGAAATGAATTAATTAAAACATTGTCCGTGGAATATTTAGTGTGTATTCAGATCCATCTGAAGCCATTAATCACAATCATTAATAACTTTATCACATTATGAAAGCTGCTGAACATCAGATAGGACTTCACCCCCTTTCAAGACTTTGTATTAATTGAACTGTTGAAGATGGAGATGATAAAAAGACGTGGGATTTAAGAGCAGTGGATAAAGGTTTGGAAGCTGTGCTGACTTGTCCCAGGAGTGTTCAAACGTTGCCTTGTTCTGACCTCCTTTGTGTTTGCAGCTGAATATGAACTCTGCTCCGACGTTCCTCCACTTCCCCTCCAAAGGGAAGCCTCGGCGCTCGGACACCTTTGAGCTGCAGGTCCGTGGCTTCGCGGCTGAGCAGCTGTCTCGATGGGTGGCGGACAGGACGGACGTCCAGGTGAGGGTCTGGCTCGCACAGGGGCCCGCCGTCCCGGCCCGGGGTGGTTCTGATGGAGCCTGTGCCATTCCTTTCAGATCCGTGTCATTCGTCCTCCCAATTATGCCGGGCCGCTTCTGCTGGGGCTCCTCTTGGCTGTGATTGGAGGACTGGCATACCTACGAAGAAACAACTTGGAGTTTCTCTTCAACAAGAACGTCTGGGCTTTCTCTGCACTGGTAATGACACAAATGTATTGCAGTCCTCTGGGTCTGTCCGATAAGGGACAGAAGCTCCAACTTCAATGATTCACAAAGAAAACGCTCAGCAACTTTTGTCTTCAATCAAAGTAATCTACATCCATTATCAAGAAAATAAATGACAGAGAACATCTACAGATGATTTTTGGTGAACTTGAATGTGTAGTATTAACACTTATGCTGTCATCCTGCTATACTGTTATATTCTCACTGTTCATTCCTCCGTTACACTGGAGCTCGGTGCAGAGACGATGAAGGCTCGTCAGAGGGAGAGGGGCGGGGCTGAGCGGAAGGAGAGGGGCGGGGCTGAGCGGAGGGAGAGGGCGGGGCTGAACAGAGGGAGAGGGGAGTGAGCAGAGGGAGAGGGGCGGGGCTGAACAGAGGGAGAGGGGCGGGGCTGAACAGAGGGAGAGGGGCGGGGCTGAGCAGAGGGAGAGGGGCGGGGCTGAACAGAGGGAGAGGGGCGGGGCTGAACAGAGGGAGAGGGGTGGGGCTGAACAGAGGGAGAGGGGTGGGGCTGAACAGAGGGAGAGGGGAGTGAGCAGAGGGAGAGGGGCGGGGCTGAACAGAGGGAGAGGGGCGGGGCTGAACAGAGGGAGAGGGGCGGGGCTGAGCAGAGGGAGAGGGGCGGGGCTGAACAGAGGGAGAGGGGCGGGGCTGAACAGAGGGAGAGGGGTGGGGCTGAACAGAGGGAGAGGGGCGGGGCTGAGCGGAGGGAGAGGGGCGGGGCTGAGCGGAGGGAGAGGGCGGGGGCTGAGCAGAGGGAGAGGGCGGGGCTGAACAGAGGGAGAGGGGCGGGGCTGAACAGAGGGAGAGGGGAGTGAGCAGAGGGAGAGGGGGGGCTGAACAGAGGGAGAGGGGCGGGGCTGAACAGAGGGAGAGGGGCGGGGCCGAACAGAGGGAGAGGGGGCGGGGTTGAACAGAGGGAGAGGGGCTGAGCAGAGGGAGAGGGGGGGGTGAACAGAGGGAGAGGGGCGGGGCTGAACAGAGGGAGAGGGGCTGAGCAGAGGGAGAGGGGTGTCCCAAATCTAAGGGCTGAAACTTTTATCCCTTTGCCTTTGCCATCGTTTTGGAGGTGGAGGCGGAGGGCTATGGGGTAGGCGGATGGGTACAAAAGAGAATTGGGATTGGGCCTTACTTCAAGCTCCATTTGCAACAACCACTTCACATATTGTATGGAGAGGAAACCAGAGGACTCCCTCCACCCAGGAAGATCAAGTCCAGGTCCTCTGATGTCCAGGAGAGTGCTGAAGGACAGGCGTGGACATGGAGCTAAAAGGAGACTGAAAGATACAGGCAGAGACACGCTTCACTTGGTGACAGTGAAGTCTCCACTGTGTGATTGTGTCCATTCACTTATTGATTCACATTGAGAACAAAGAGCAGCAAGACTGGAAATATAGTGTCTTCTAGAAATCAAAGTCCTCCGTCTGTAGGATGCTTCATGTATGACTCCTTCTATTTCACACACCTTTATTGTGGAGAGCTAAGGACACAGCACTGTACAGCATGCTTGTCTTTACAACAGACACTTTATATTTAGAACAGACTAGAAGCCATGAGAGGCTTGACTTGGGGTCGATATGACTGGGAAACACAGAACAAGCTGAAGAACCTCCTTCAGAGTCTTGGGAGACAGAACAGGTATAAGAACATCCTGCAGAGTCTCGGCAGACAGAACATGTTGAAGAACATCCTGAACAGTCTGTCAGGAAAAAAGTGTTGCTTTGCTGAGAAGCTGGAGAGGCGTTTTGCTCAAGCTGAATGCAGCAGGATGTTTGTTGTGGAGGAGGTAGTTTGGAGTGTTGAGGGGTTTGAAGACACTTTTGATTTGTTGAGGTGTGTGTACTTTGTGTTGCAGTGTTTTGTCCTCATCATGACTTCAGGACAGATGTGGAACCACATCAGAGGACCACCTTATGCCCACAAGAACCCCAGCACAGGACAAGTTGTAAGTCATCTCTCTCACCCACGCATGCACGCGCATAAAACAGGAAACAAAGCTTGGATGGACGTTGAATCTTCCAGACAACTTCACTGTCTCTCTGGAATCTGAACTCATGTTTCAATTTGGACGTTTGATAAAATGTGTCTCGTTTTCAGAACTACATCCATGGGAGCAGCCAGGCTCAGTTTGTGGCTGAGACACACATCATCCTGCTGTTCAGTATCCTTCAACCAGCCCTGTTCCACCACCTCAACCTGCCCTGTTCCACCACCTCAACCAGCCCTGTTCCCTCACCTCAACCTGCCCTGTTCCCCCACCTCAACCAGCCCTGTTCCCTCACCTCAACCTGCCCTGTTCCCTCACCTCAACCTGCCCTGTTCCCCCACCTCAACCAGCCCTGTTCCCCCACCTCAACCAGCCCTGTTCCACCACCTCAACCTGCCCTGTTCCCTCACCTCAACCTGCCCTGTTCCCCCACCTCAACCTGCCCTGTTCCCCCACCTCAACCTGCCCTGTTCCCCCACCTCAACCTGCCCTGTTCCACCACCTCAACCTGCCCTGTTCCACCACCTCAACCTGCCCTGTTCCCCCACCTCAACCAGCCCTGTTCCACCACCTCAACCAGCCCTGTTCCACCACCTCAACCTGCCCTGTTCCCTCACCTCAACCTGCCCTGTTCCCTCACCTCAACCAGCCCTGTTCCACCACCTCAACCTGCCCTGTTCCACCACCTCAACCTGCCCTGTTCCCTCACCTCAACCTGCCCTGTTCCCCCACCTCAACCAGCCCTGTTCCCTCACCTCAACCTGCCCTGTTCCCTCACCTCAACCTGCCCTGTTCCCCCACCTCAACCAGCCCTGTTCCCTCATCTCAACCAGCCCTGTTCCACCACCTCAACCTGCCCTGTTCCCTCACCTCAACCTGCCCTGTTCCCCCACCTCAACCAGCCCTGTTCCCCCACCTCAACCAGCCCTGTTCCACCACCTCAACCTGCCCTGTTCCCTCATCTCAACCAGCCCTGTTCCACCACCTCAACCTGCCCTGTTCCCTCATCTCAACCTGCCCTGTTCCCTCACCTCAACCTGCCCTGTTCCCCCACCTCAACCAGCCCTGTTCCCCCACCTCAACCAGCCCTGTTCCACCACCTCAACCAGCCCTGTTCCCCCACCTCAACCAGCCCTGTTCCACCACCTCAACCTGCCCTGTTCCCTCACCTCAACCTGCCCTGTTCCCTCACCTCAACCAGCCCTGTTCCACCACCTCAACCTGCCCTGTTCCACCACCTCAACCTGCCCTGTTCCCTCACCTCAACCTGCCCTGTTCCCCCACCTCAACCAGCCCTGTTCCCCCACCTCAACCAGCCCTGTTCCACCACCTCAACCTGCCCTGTTCCCTCACCTCAACCTGCCCTGTTCCCTCATCTCAACCAGCCCTGTTCCACCACCTTAACCTGCCCTGTTCCCTCATCTCAACCAGCCCTGTTCCACCACCTCAACCTGCCCTGTTCCACCACCTCAACCTGCCCTGTTCCCTCACCTCAACCTGCCCTGTTCCACCACCTCAACCTGCCCTGTTCCCTCACCTCAACCAGCCCTGTTCCCTCACCTCAACCAGCCCTGTTCCCTCACCTCAACCAGCCCTGTTCCACCACCTCAACCAGCCCTGTTCCCTCACCTCAACCAGCCCTGTTCCACCACCTCAACCAGCCCTGTTCCCTCACCTCAACCAGCCCTGTTCCACCACCTCAACCAGCCCTGTTCCCTCACCTCAACCTGCCCTGTTCCCTCATCTCAACCTGCCCTGTTCCCTCATCTCAACCAGCCCTGTTCCACCACCTCAACCAGCCCTGTTCCCCCACCTCAACCAGCCCTGTTCCCTCACCTCAACCAGCCCTGTTCCCTCACCTCAACCTGCCCTGTTCCCTCACCTCAACCAGCCCTGTTCCCTCAGCTCAACCAGCCCGGTTCCCTCACCTCAACCAGCCCTGTTCCCTCACCTCAACCTGCCCTGTTCCCTCACCTCAACCTGCCCTGTTCCCTCACCTCAACCAGCCCTGTTCCCTCACCTCAACCAGCCCTGTTCCACCACCTCAACCAGCCCTGTTCCCTCACCTCAACCTGCCCTGTTCCCCCACCTCAACCAGCCCTGTTCCCTCACCTCAACCTGCCCTGTTCCCCCACCTCAACCAACCCTGTTCCCCCACCTCAACCAGCCCTGTTCCCTCACCTCACCCAGCCCTGTTCCCTCACCTCACCCAGCCCTGTTCCCTCACCTCAACCTGCCCTGTTCCCTCACCTCAACCAGCCCTGTTCCCTCACCTCAACCAGCCCTGTTCCCTCACCTCAACCAGCCCTGTTCCCTCACCTCAACCTGCCCTGTTCCCTCACCTCAACCAGCCCTGTTCCCTCACCTCAACCTGCCCTGTTCCACCACCTCAACCAGCCCTGTTCCCTCACCTCAACCAGCCCTGTTCCCTCACCTCAACCAGCCCTGTTACACCAGCTCACAGCTCTTATCAATCACATTTCAGCAGTTGATGAGGAAACGATGTGGTTTATTTCTGAGATGAGATGAACGACTCAGTTTTGAATGACTGGATATGTAATAAGTATGAGAGCTGAGCACTGATCGTCTGTCTCCTCATTGGAAACCTCAGTGGTGTCAGACTGATTTCTGATGTCAGCTCGCTCACACTGGGCCTCAGTCCGCTGTGTTTTTGCAGCGTGGCTCCTTGACAACCTGTCAGACGCTGCCGTGACGCTTGGCATCGTGCTACTGTGTGAGGCCGCCACGTCGGAGCTGGACATCGGGAAGAGGAAGAGTATGTACAGCTGCTTGAGCTGCTCTCGGGAGGAAGATGGTCACTTCACCAGTTTACTGATTGTGTGTGTGTGTGTGTGTTAGTCATGTGTATGGCAGGAATCGCTCTGGTGATGCTGTTCTTCAGCTGGCTGCTGTCTATCTTCAGAGCCAAGTACCATGGATATCCTTACAGGTAGAGCTCCATCTTCACTTCACCTTCTGTGCTCACCTTCACACACTCACTGTGTTTGCATCTCCTGCAGCTTCCTGATTGGATAGGACCTCCAGTTGGCAGGGTGCCCTGATGCTGATCCACATACTGCCATATCACCCATTGACAAGCCATAGTTTCTTTTGAGTTCTCTGAATGTTGAATCCAGTGGTCCATCTGAAAAATCTTCCACATAACAAATCTACATCAATTTTAAATGTGCTTGTTGTAAAGCTCTAAACCTTCGCTCTGACTTTAGTTGGTCCCGTCAACTGCTGAAAAGATGGAGATGTTTGGAAGAATAACTTGTACAGGTGGGAGGTCCTGTTTAAAACAAGCAAATAAAAGTTTATTTTGGTTGTGATGGACTTTCCTCACTTAATCTCATATGTAAATCAAGTGTTCAACATGAGCCCTGAAGCTAAACCCTGGCCAGCTGATCTTCATCTGATACCTGCTCCTCCTCCTCCTCCTCATCTTCATCATCTGATCTGTGCTCGGGTGACCTCAGTACCTCCTCCTCCTCCTCCTCCTCATCTTCATCATCCGATCTCTGCTGGGGGTACCTCAGTACCTGCTCCTCCTCCTCCTCCTCCTCCTCCTCATCTTCATCATCTGATCTCTTCTGGGGGGACCTCAGTACCTCCTCCTCCTCCTCCTCCTCCTCCTCCTCCTCATCTTCATCATCTGATCTCTGCTGGGGGGACCTCAGTACCTCCTCCTCATCTTCATCATCTGATCTGTGCTGGGGTGACCTCAGTACCTCCTCCTCCTCCTCCTCCTCTTTAAATCAAGTGTTCAACATGAGCCCTGAAGCTAAACCCTGGCCAGCTGATCTTCATCTGATACCTCCTCCTCCTCCTCCTCCTCCTCCTCATCTTCATCATCTGATCTCTGCTGGGGGTACCTCAGTACCTGCTCCTCCTCCTCCTCCTCCTCATCTTCATCATCTGATCTGTGCTCGGGTGACCTCAGTACCTCCTCCTCCTCCTCCTCCTCCTCCTCCTCCTCATCTTCATCATCCGATCTCTGCTGGGGGTACCTCAGTACCTGCTCCTCCTCCTCCTCCTCCTCCTCCTCATCTTCATCATCTGATCTCTTCTGGGGGGACCTCAGTACCTGCTCCTCCTCCTCCTCCTCCTCCTCCTCCTCATCTTCATCATCTGATCTGTGCTGGGGTGACCTCAGTACCTCCTCCTCCTCTTCATCATCTGATCTCTGCTGGGGTGACCTCAGTACCTCCTCCTCCTCCTCCTCCTCATCTTCATCATCTGATCTCTGCTGGGGTGACCTCAGTACCTCCTCCTCCTCCTCCTCCTCATCTTCATCATCTGATCTCTGCTGGGGTGACCTCAGTACCTCCTCCTCCTCCTCCTCCTCCTCATCATCTTCATCTGATCTCTGCTGGGGGGACCTCAGTACCTCCTCCTCCTCCTCCTCCTCCTCCTCCTCATCTTCATCATCTGATCTCTGCTGGGGGGACCTCAGTACCTCCTCCTCCTCCTCCTCATCTTCATCATCTGATCTCTGCTGGGGGGACCTCAGTACCTCCTCCTCCTCCTCCTCATCATCTTCATCATCTGATCTCTGCTGGGGGGACCTCAGTACCTCCTCCTCCTCCTCCTCCTCCTCCTCCTCATCTTCATCATCTGATCTCTGCTGGGGGGACCTCAGTACCTGCTCCTCCTCCTCCTCATCATCTTCATCATCTGATCTCTGCTGGGGGGACCTCAGTACCTCCTCCTCCTCCTCCTCCTCCTCCTCCTCATCATCATCATCTTCATCATCTGATCTCTGCTGGGGGGACCTCAGTACCTCCTCCTCCTCCTCCTCCTCCTCCTCTTCCTCCTCATCTTCATCATCTGATCTCTGCTGGGGGGACCTCAGTACCTCCTCCCCCTCCTCCTCCTCCTCCTCCTCCTCATCTTCTTCATCATCTGATCTCTGCTGGGGTGACCTCAGTACCTCCTCCTCCTCCTCCTCCTCCTCATCTTCTTCATCATCTGATCTCTGCTGGGGTGACCTCAGTACCTCCTCCTCCTCCTCATCTTCATCATCTGATCTGTGCTGGGGGGACCTCAGTACCTCCTCCTCCTCCTCCACCTCCTCCTCCTCATCTTCTTCATCATCTGATCTGTGCTCGGGTGACCTCAGTACCTCCTCCTCCTCCTCCTCCTCATCTTCATCATCTGATCTCTGCTGGGGTGACCTCAGTACCTGCTCCTACTCCTCCTATTCCTCCTCCTCCTCCTCATCTTCATCATTTGATCTGTGCTGGGGTGACCTCAGTACCTGCTCCTCCTCCTCATCTTCATCATCTGATCTCTGCTGGGTTGACCTCAGTACCTGCTCCTCCTCCTCCTCCTCCTCCTCCTCCTCATCTTCATCATCTGATCTGTGCTGGGGTGACCTCAGTACCTCCTCCTCCTCCTCCTCATCTTCATCATCTGATCTGTGCTGGGGGGACCTCAGTCCCTCCTCCTCCTCCTCCTCATCTTCATCATCTGATCTGTGCTGGGGTGACCTCAGTACCTCCTCCTCCTCCTCCTCATCTTCATCATATGATCTCTGCTGGGGAGACCTCAGTACCTCCTCCTCCTCCTCCTCATCTTCATCATCTGATCTCTGCTGGGGTGACCTCAGTACCTCCTCCTCCTCATCTTCATCATCTGATCTCTGCTGGGGGGACCTCAGTACCTCCTCCTCCTCCTCCTCCTCCTCCTCCTCCTCCTCCTCCTCCTCCTCCTCCTCATCATCATCTGATCTCTGCTGGGGTGACCTCAGTACCTCCTCCTCCTCCTCCTCCTCATCTTCATCATCTGATCTGTGCTGGGGGGACCTCAGTACCTCCTCCTCCTCCTCCTCATCTTCATCATCTGATCTGTGCTGGGGGGACCTCAGTACCTCCTCCTCCTCCTCCTCATCTTCATCATCTGATCTGTGCTGGGGGGACCTCAGTACCTCCTCCTCCTCCTCCTCCTCCTCCTCATCTTCATCATCTGATCTCTGCTCGGGTGAACTCAGTACCTCCTCCTCCTCCTCCTCATCTTCATCATCTGATCTCTGCTGGAGGGACCTCAGTACCTCCTCCTCCTACTCATCTTCATCTGATTTGTGCTAGGGTGACCTCCGTACCTGCTCCTCCTCCTCCTCCTCCTCCTCCTCATCTTCATCATCATCTGATCTCTGCTGGGGGGACCTCAGTACCTGCTCCTCTTCCTCCTCATCTTCATCATCTGATCTCTGCTGGGGGGACCTCAGTACCTGCTCCTCCTCCTCCTCATCTTCATCATCTGATCTCTGTTGGGGTGACCTCAGTACCTCCTCCTCCTCCTCCTCATCTTCATCATCTGATCTCTGCTGGGGGGACCTCAGTACCTGCTCCTCCTCTTCCTCCTCATCTTCATCATCTGATCTCTGCTGGGGGGACCTCAGTACCTGCTCCTCTTCCTCCTCATCTTCATCATCTGATCTCTGCTGGGGGGACCTCAGTACCTGCTCCTCCTCCTCCTCATCTTCTTCATCATCTGATCTCTGCTGGGGTGACCTCAGTACCTCCTCCTCCTCCTCCTCCTCCTCATCTTCTTCATCATCTGATCTCTGCTGGGGTGACCTCAGTACCTCCTCCTCCTCCTCCTCCTCCTCCTCATCTTCATCATCTGATCTGTGCTGGGGGGACCTCAGTACCTCCTCCTCCTCCTCCTCCTCCTCCTCCTCCTCCTCCACCTCCTCCTCCTCATCTTCTTCATCATCTGATCTGTGCTCGGGTGACCTCAGTGCCTCCTCCTCCTCCTCATCTTCATCATCTGATCTCTGCTGGAGGGACCTCAGTACCTCCTCCTCCTCCTCCTCCTCCTCCTCCTCCTCCTCCTCCTCCTCCTCATCTTCATCATCTGATCTGTGCTTGGGTGACCTCAGTACCTGCTCCTCCTCCTCCTCCTCCTCCTCCTCCTCCTCCTCCTCCTCCTCTTCTTCATCATCTGATCTCTGCTGGGGTGACCTCAGTACCTCCTCCTCCTCCTCCTCCTCATCTTCATCATCTGATCTATGCTGGGGTGACCTTAGTACCTGCTCCTCCTCCTCCTCCTCCTCCTCTTCTTCATCATCTGATCTGTGCTGGGGTGACCTCAGTACCTTCCTCCTCCTCCTCCTCCTCCTCCTCCTCCTCCTCCTCCTCCTCCTCTTCTTCATCATCTGATCTCTGCTGGGGTGACCTCAGTACCTCCTCCTCCTCCTCCTCCTCCTCCTCCTCCTCATCTTCATCATCTGATCTATGCTGGGGTGACCTCAGTACCTGCTCCTCCTCCTCCTCCTCCTCCTCCTCCTCATCTTCATCATCTGATCTCTGCTGGGGGGGACCTCAGTACCTGCTCCTCCTCCTCCTCATCTTCTTCATCATCTGATCTCTGCTGGGTGACCTCAGTACCTCCTCCTCCTCCTCCTCCTCCTCATCTTCTTCATCATCTGATCTCTGCTGGGGTGACCTCAGTACCTCCTTCTCCTCCTCCTCCTCCTCATCTTCATCATCTGATCTGTGCTGGGGGGACCTCAGTACCTCCTCCTCCTCCTCCTCCTCCTCCTCCTCCTCCTCCTCCTCCTCCTCCACCTCCTCCTCCTCATCTTCTTCATCATCTGATCTGTGCTCGGGTGACCTCAGTGCCTCCTCCTCCTCCTCATCTTCATCATCTGATCTCTGCTGGAGGGACCTCAGTACCTCCTCCTCCTCCTCCTCCTCCTCCTCCTCCTCCTCCTCTTCTTCATCATCTGATCTCTGCTGGGGTGACCTAAGTACCTCCTCCTCCTCCTCCTCCTCATCTTCATCATCTGATCTATGCTGGGGTGACCTCAGTACCTGCTCGTCCTCCTCCTCCTCCTCCTCTTCTTCATCATCTGATCTGTGCTGGGGGTGACCTCAGTACCTCCTCCTCCTCCTCCTCCTCCTCCTCCTCCTCTTCTTCATCATCTGATCTCTGCTGGGGTGACCTCAGTACCTCCTCCTCCTCCTCCTCCTCCTCCTCCTCCTCATCTTCATCATCTGATCTATGCTGGGGTGACCTCAGTACCTGCTCCTCCTCCTCCTCCTCCTCCTCTTCTTCATCATCTGATCTCTGCTGGGGTGACCTCAGTACCTCCTCCTCCTCCTCCTCCTCCTCCTCCTCCTCCTCCTCCTACTCATCTTCATCATCTGATCTCTGCTGGGGGGACCTCAGTACCTCCTCCTCCTCCTCCTCCTCCTCATCTTCATCATCTGATCTATGCTGGGGGGACCTCAGTACCTGCTCCTCCTCCTCCTTATCTTCATCATCTGATCTGTGCTGGGGGGACCTCAGTACCTCCTCCTCCTCCTCCTCCTCCTCCTCCTCTTCATCATCTGATCTGTGCTGGGGGGACCTCAGTACCTACTCCTCCTCCTCCTCATCCTCATCTTCATCATCTGATCTCTGCTGGGGTGACCTCAGTACCTGCTCCTCCTCCTCCTCCTCATCTTCATCATCTGATCTCTGCTCGGGTGACCTCAGTACCTCCTCCTCCTCCTCCTCATTTTCATCATCTGATCTCTGCTGGAGGGACCTCAGTACCTCCTCCTCCTACTCCTCCTCCTCCTCCTCCTCCTCCTCCTCCTCATCTTCATCATCTGATCTGTGCTGGGGTGACCTCAGTACCTGCTCCTCCTCCTCCTCTTCCTCCTCCTCCTCCTCATCTTCATCATCTTCATCATCTGACATCTGCTGGGGTGACCTCAGTCCCTTATCCTCCTCCTCCTCCTCCTCATCTTCATCATCTGATCTCTGCTGGGTTGACCTCAGTACCTCCTCCTCCTCCTCCTCCTCATTTTCATCATCTGATCTCTACTGGAGGGACCTCAGTACCTCCTCCTCCTCCTACTCATCTTCATCTGATTTGTGCTGGGGTGACCTCAGTACCTGCTCCTCCTCTTCCTCCTCATCTTCATCATCTGATCTCTGCTGGGGGGACCTCAGTACCTGCTCCTCTTCCTCCTCATCTTCATCATCTGATCTCTGCTGGGGGGGACCTCAGTACCTGCTCCTCCTCCTCCTCATCTTCTTCATCATCTGATCTCTGCTGGGGTGACCTCAGTACCTCCTCCTCCTCCTCCTCCTCCTCATCTTCATCATCTGATCTCTGCTGGGGTGACCTCAGTACCTCCTCCTCCTCCTCCTCCTCCTCCTCCTCATCTTCATCATCTGATCTGTGCTGGGGGGACCACAGTACCTCCTCCTCCTCCTCCTCCTCCTCCTCCTCCACCTCCTCCTCCTCATCTTCTTCATCATCTGATCTGTGCTCGGGTGACCTCAGTGCCTCCTCCTCCTCCTCATCTTCATCATCTGATCTCTGCTGGAGGGACCTCAGTACCTCCTCCTCCTCCTCCTCCTCCTCCTCCTCCTCCTCCCTCCTCCTCCTCCCTCCTCATCTTCATCATCTGATCTGTGCTTGGGTGACCTCAGTACCTGCTCCTCCTCCTCCTCCTCCTCCTCCTCCTCCTCCTCTTCTTCATCATCTGATCTCTGCCGGGGTGACCTCAGTACCTCCTCCTCCTCCTCCTCCTCCTCCTCCTCATCTTCATCATCTGATCTATGCTGGGGTGACCTTAGTACCTGCTCCTCCTCCTCCTCCTCCTCCTCTTCTTCATCATCTGATCTGTGCTGGGGTGACCTCAGTACCTCCTCCTCCTCCTCCTCCTCCTCCTCCTCCTCCTCCTCCTCTTCTTCATCATCTGATCTCTGCTGGGGTGACCTCAGTACCTCCTCCTCCTCCTCCTCCTCCTCCTCCTCCTCATCTTCATCATCTGATCTATGCTGGGGTGACCTCAGTACCTGCTCCTCCTCCTCCTCCTCCTCCTCCTCCTCTTCTTCATCATCTGATCTCTGCTGGGGTGACCTCAGTACCTCCTCCTCCTCCTCCTCCTCCTCCTCCTACTCATCTTCATCATCTGATCTCTGCTGGGGGGACCTCAGTACCTCCTCCTCCTCCTCCTCCTCCTCCTCCTCCTCCTCCTCCTCCTCCTCATCTTCATCATCATCTGATCTCTGCTGGGGGGACCTCAGTACCTGCTCCTCCACCTCCTCCTCCTCATCATCTTCATCATCTGATCTCTGCTGGGGGGACCTCAGTACCTGCTCCTCCTCCTCCTCCTCCTCATCTTCATCATCTGATCTCTGTTGGGGTGACCTCAGTACCTCCTCCTCCTCCTCCTCATCTTCATCATCTGATCTCTGCTGGGGGGACCTCAGTACCTGCTCCTCCTCTTCCTCCTCATCTTCATCATCTGATCTCTGCTGGGGGGACCTCAGTACCTGCTCCTCTTCCTCCTCATCTTCATCATCTGATCTCTGCTGGGGGGACCTCAGTACCTGCTCCTCCTCCTCCTCATCTTCTTCATCATCTGATCTCTGCTGGGGTGACCTCAGTACCTCCTCCTCCTCCTCCTCATCTTCTTCATCATCTGATCTCTGCTGGGGTGACCTCAGTACCTCCTTCTCCTCCTCCTCCTCCTCCTCCTCCTCCTCCTCCTCCTCCTCTTCTTCATCATCTGATCTCTGCTGGGGTGACCTCAGTGCCTGCTCCTCCTCCTCCTCCTCCTCCTCCTCCTCTTCTTCATCATCTGATCTCTGCTGGGGTGACCTCAGTACCTCCTCCTCCTCCTCCTCCTCCTCCTCCTCCTCCTCCTACTCATCTTCATCATCTGATCTCTGCTGGGGGGACCTCAGTACCTCCTCCTCCTCCTCCTCCTCCTCCTCCTCCTCCTCCTCCTCCTCCTCCTCCTCCTCATCTTCATCATCATCTGATCTCTGCTGGGGGGACCTCAGTACCTGCTCCTCCACCTCCTCCTCCTCATCATCTTCATCATCTGATCTCTGCTGGGGGGACCTCAGTACCTGCTCCTCCTCCTCCTCCTCCTCATCTTCATCATCTGATCTCTGTTGGGGTGACCTCAGTACCTCCTCCTCCTCCTCCTCATCTTCATCATCTGATCTCTGCTGGGGGGACCTCAGTACCTGCTCCTCCTCTTCCTCCTCATCTTCATCATCTGATCTCTGCTGGGGGGACCTCAGTACCTGCTCCTCTTCCTCCTCATCTTCATCATCTGATCTCTGCTGGGGGGACCTCAGTACCTGCTCCTCCTACTCCTCCTCCTCCTCCTCCTCCTCCTCCTCCTCATCTTCATCATCTGATCTGTGCTGGGGTGACCTCAGTACCTGCTCCTCCTCCTCCTCTTCCTCCTCCTCCTCCTCATCTTCATCATCTTCATCATCTGACATCTGCTGGGGTGACCTCAGTCCCTTATCCTCCTCCTCCTCCTCCTCATCTTCATCATCTGATCTCTGCTGGGTTGACCTCAGTACCTCCTCCTCCTCCTCCTCCTCATTTTCATCATCTGATCTCTACTGGAGGGACCTCAGTACCTCCTCCTCCTCCTACTCATCTTCATCTGATTTGTGCTGGGGTGACCTCAGTACCTGCTCCTCCTCTTCCTCCTCATCTTCATCATCTGATCTCTGCTGGGGGGACCTCAGTACCTGCTCCTCTTCCTCCTCATCTTCATCATCTGATCTCTGCTGGGGGGACCTCAGTACCTGCTCCTCCTCCTCCTCATCTTCTTCATCATCTGATCTCTGCTGGGGTGACCTCAGTACCTCCTCCTCCTCCTCCTCCTCCTCATCTTCATCATCTGATCTCTGCTGGGGTGACCTCAGTACCTCCTCCTCCTCCTCCTCCTCCTCCTCCTCATCTTCATCATCTGATCTGTGCTGGGGGGGACCACAGTACCTCCTCCTCCTCCTCCTCCTCCTCCTCCTCCACCTCCTCCTCCTCATCTTCTTCATCATCTGATCTGTGCTCGGGTGACCTCAGTGCCTCCTCCTCCTCCTCATCTTCATCATCTGATCTCTGCTGGAGGGACCTCAGTACCTCCTCCTCCTCCTCCTCCTCCTCCTCCTCCTCCTCCTCCTCCTCCTCCTCCTCATCTTCATCATCTGATCTGTGCTTGGGTGACCTCAGTACCTGCTCCTCCTCCTCCTCCTCCTCCTCCTCCTCCTCCTCTTCTTCATCATCTGATCTCTGCCGGGGTGACCTCAGTACCTCCTCCTCCTCCTCCTCCTCCTCCTCCTCATCTTCATCATCTGATCTATGCTGGGGTGACCTTAGTACCTGCTCCTCCTCCTCCTCCTCCTCCTCTTCTTCATCATCTGATCTGTGCTGGGGTGACCTCAGTACCTCCTCCTCCTCCTCCTCCTCCTCCTCCTCCTCCTCCTCCTCTTCTTCATCATCTGATCTCTGCTGGGGTGACCTCAGTACCTCCTCCTCCTCCTCCTCCTCCTCCTCCTCCTCATCTTCATCATCTGATCTATGCTGGGGTGACCTCAGTACCTGCTCCTCCTCCTCCTCCTCCTCCTCCTCCTCTTCTTCATCATCTGATCTCTGCTGGGGTGACCTCAGTACCTCCTCCTCCTCCTCCTCCTCCTCCTCCTACTCATCTTCATCATCTGATCTCTGCTGGGGGGACCTCAGTACCTCCTCCTCCTCCTCCTCCTCCTCCTCCTCCTCCTCCTCCTCCTCCTCATCTTCATCATCATCTGATCTCTGCTGGGGGGACCTCAGTACCTGCTCCTCCACCTCCTCCTCCTCATCATCTTCATCATCTGATCTCTGCTGGGGGGACCTCAGTACCTGCTCCTCCTCCTCCTCCTCCTCATCTTCATCATCTGATCTCTGTTGGGGTGACCTCAGTACCTCCTCCTCCTCCTCCTCATCTTCATCATCTGATCTCTGCTGGGGGGGACCTCAGTACCTGCTCCTCCTCTTCCTCCTCATCTTCATCATCTGATCTCTGCTGGGGGGACCTCAGTACCTGCTCCTCTTCCTCCTCATCTTCATCATCTGATCTCTGCTGGGGGGACCTCAGTACCTGCTCCTCCTCCTCCTCATCTTCTTCATCATCTGATCTCTGCTGGGGTGACCTCAGTACCTCCTCCTCCTCCTCCTCATCTTCTTCATCATCTGATCTCTGCTGGGGTGACCTCAGTACCTCCTTCTCCTCCTCCTCCTCCTCCTCCTCCTCCTCCTCCTCCTCTTCTTCATCATCTGATCTCTGCTGGGGTGACCTCAGTGCCTGCTCCTCCTCCTCCTCCTCCTCCTCCTCCTCTTCTTCATCATCTGATCTCTGCTGGGGTGACCTCAGTACCTCCTCC
Organism: Blennius ocellaris; assembly: GCF_963422515.1. Lineage (NCBI taxonomy): Eukaryota > Metazoa > Chordata > Actinopteri > Blenniiformes > Blenniidae > Blennius > Blennius ocellaris. The sequence continues at coordinate 30,106,285 of NC_137658.1, forward strand.
TCCTCCTCCTCCTCCTCCTCCTCCTCCTCCTACTCATCTTCATCATCTGATCTCTGCTGGGGGGACCTCAGTACCTCCTCCTCCTCCTCCTCCTCCTCCTCCTCCTCCTCCTCCTCCTCCTCCTCCTCCTCATCTTCATCATCATCTGATCTCTGCTGGGGGGACCTCAGTACCTGCTCCTCCACCTCCTCCTCCTCATCATCTTCATCATCTGATCTCTGCTGGGGGGACCTCAGTACCTGCTCCTCCTCCTCCTCCTCCTCATCTTCATCATCTGATCTCTGTTGGGGTGACCTCAGTACCTCCTCCTCCTCCTCCTCATCTTCATCATCTGATCTCTGCTGGGGGGACCTCAGTACCTGCTCCTCCTCTTCCTCCTCATCTTCATCATCTGATCTGTGCTCGGGTGACCTCAGTGCCTCCTCCTCCTCCTCATCTTCATCATCTGATCTCTGCTGGAGGGACCTCAGTACCTCCTCCTCCTCCTCCTCCTCCTCCTCCTCCTCCTCCTCCTCCTCCTCCTCCTCATCTTCATCATCTGATCTGTGCTTGGGTGACCTCAGTACCTGCTCCTCCTCCTCCTCCTCCTCCTCCTCCTCCTCCTCTTCTTCATCATCTGATCTCTGCCGGGGTGACCTCAGTACCTCCTCCTCCTCCTCCTCCTCCTCCTCCTCATCTTCATCATCTGATCTATGCTGGGGTGACCTTAGTACCTGCTCCTCCTCCTCCTCCTCCTCCTCTTCTTCATCATCTGATCTGTGCTGGGGTGACCTCAGTACCTCCTCCTCCTCCTCCTCCTCCTCCTCCTCCTCCTCCTCCTCTTCTTCATCATCTGATCTCTGCTGGGGTGACCTCAGTACCTCCTCCTCCTCCTCCTCCTCCTCCTCCTCCTCATCTTCATCATCTGATCTATGCTGGGGTGACCTCAGTACCTGCTCCTCCTCCTCCTCCTCCTCCTCCTCCTCTTCTTCATCATCTGATCTCTGCTGGGGTGACCTCAGTACCTCCTCCTCCTCCTCCTCCTCCTCCTCCTACTCATCTTCATCATCTGATCTCTGCTGGGGGGACCTCAGTACCTCCTCCTCCTCCTCCTCCTCCTCCTCCTCCTCCTCCTCCTCCTCCTCATCTTCATCATCATCTGATCTCTGCTGGGGGGACCTCAGTACCTGCTCCTCCACCTCCTCCTCCTCATCATCTTCATCATCTGATCTCTGCTGGGGGACCTCAGTACCTGCTCCTCCTCCTCCTCCTCCTCATCTTCATCATCTGATCTCTGTTGGGGTGACCTCAGTACCTCCTCCTCCTCCTCCTCATCTTCATCATCTGATCTCTGCTGGGGGGACCTCAGTACCTGCTCCTCCTCTTCCTCCTCATCTTCATCATCTGATCTCTGCTGGGGGGACCTCAGTACCTGCTCCTCTTCCTCCTCATCTTCATCATCTGATCTCTGCTGGGGGGACCTCAGTACCTGCTCCTCCTCCTCCTCATCTTCTTCATCATCTGATCTCTGCTGGGGTGACCTCAGTACCTCCTCCTCCTCCTCCTCATCTTCTTCATCATCTGATCTCTGCTGGGGTGACCTCAGTACCTCCTTCTCCTCCTCCTCCTCCTCCTCCTCCTCCTCCTCCTCCTCCTCTTCTCATCATCTGATCTCTGCTGGGGGTGACCTCAGTGCCTGCTCCTCCTCCTCCTCCTCCTCCTCCTCTTCTTCATCATCTGATCTCTGCTGGGGTGACCTCAGTACCTCCTCCTCCTCCTCCTCCTCCTCCTCCTCCTCCTCCTACTCATCTTCATCATCTGATCTCTGCTGGGGGGGACCTCAGTACCTCCTCCTCCTCCTCCTCCTCCTCCTCCTCCTCCTCCTCCTCCTCCTCCTCCTCCTCATCTTCATCATCATCTGATCTCTGCTGGGGGGACCTCAGTACCTGCTCCTCCACCTCCTCCTCCTCATCATCTTCATCATCTGATCTCTGCTGGGGGGACCTCAGTACCTGCTCCTCCTCCTCCTCCTCCTCATCTTCATCATCTGATCTCTGTTGGGGTGACCTCAGTACCTCCTCCTCCTCCTCCTCATCTTCATCATCTGATCTCTGCTGGGGGGACCTCAGTACCTGCTCCTCCTCTTCCTCCTCATCTTCATCATCTGATCTCTGCTGGGGGGGACCTCAGTACCTGCTCCTCTTCCTCCTCATCTTCATCATCT